>NW_027096041.1:0-346426 GCF_040115645.1 Euwallacea fornicatus
TGACACTTTGTTTAAGGAATTTGGTCCTCATATGCCGAAGTTATCGAGCTTCAAAGTTTGAAAAGTCACACAAGTTGTGTGTTTGAGCACATAAAGTACTATTTTTCTCTGAAGTTCAACAAGATGCAATCATGATGTGTTGTAACATCTTCAAAATCTCGTCGATCTGATTAATTTGACACTTTGTTTAAGGAATTTGGTCCTCATTTGCCGAAGTTATCGAGCTTCAAATTTGAAAAGTCACACAAGTTGTGTGTTTGAGCACATAAAGTACTATTTTTCTTGGAAGTTCAACAAGATGCAATCATGATGTGTTGTGACATCTTCAAAATCTCGTCGATCTGATTATATTGACACTTTGTTTAAGGAATTTGGTCCTCATATGCCGAAGTTATCGAGCTTCAAAGTTTGAAAAGTCACACAAGTTGTGTGTTTGAGCACATAAAGTACTATTTTTCTCTGAAGTTCAACAAGATGCAATCATGATGTGTTGTGACATCTTCAAAATCTCGTCGATCTGATTATATTGACACTTTGTTTAAGGAATTTGGTCCTCATATGCCGAAGTTATCGAGCTTCAAAGTTTGAAAAGTCACAAAAGATGTGTGTTTGAGCACATAAAGTACTATTTTTCTCGGAAGTTCAACAAGATGCAATTCTGATGTGTTGTAACATCTTCAAAATCTCGTCGATCTGATTAATTTGACACTTTGTTTAAGGAATTTGGTCCTCATTTGCCGAAGTTATCGAGCTTCAAATTTGAAAAGTCACACAAGTTGTGTGTTTGAGCACATAAAGTACTATTTTTCTTGGAAGTTCAACAAGATGCAATCATGATGTGTTGTGACATCTTCAAAATCTCGTCGATCTGATTATATTGACACTTTGTTTAAGGAATTTGGTCCTCATATGCCGAAGTTATCGAGCTTCAAAGTTTGAAAAGTCACAAAAGATGTGTGTTTGAGCACATAAAGTACTATTTTTCTCGGAAGTTCAACAAGATGCAATTCTGATGTGTTGTAACATCTTCAAAATCTCGTCGATCTGATTAATTTGACACTTTGTTTAAGGAATTTGGTCCTCATTTGCCGAAGTTATCGAGCTTCAAATTTGAAAAGTCACACAAGTTGTGTGTTTGAGCACATAAAGTACTATTTTTCTTGGAAGTTCAACAAGATGCAATCATGATGTGTTGTGACATCTTCAAAATCTCGTCGATCTGATTATATTGACACTTTGTTTAAGGAATTTGGTCCTCATTTGCCGAAGTTATCGAGCTTCAAAGTTTGAAAAGTCACACAAGTTGTGTGTTTGAGCACATAAAGTACTATTTTTCTTGGAAGTTCAACAAGATGCAATCATGTTGTGTTGTAACATCTTCAAAATCTCGTCGATCTGATTAATTTGACACTTTGTTTAAGGAATTTGGTCCTCATTTGCCGAAGTTATCGAGCTTCAAATTTGAAAAGTCACACAAATTGTGTGTTTGAGCACATAAAGTACTATTTTTCTTGGAAGTTCAACAAGATGCAATCATGATGTGTTGTGACATCTTCAAAATCTCGTCGATCTGATTATATTGACACTTTGTTTAAGGAATTTGGTCCTCATATGCCGAAGTTATCGAGCTTCAAAGTTTGAAAAGTCACAAAAGATGTGTGTTTGAGCACATAAAGTACTATTTTTCTCGGAAGTTCAACAAGATGCAATTCTGATGTGTTGTAACATCTTCAAAATCTCGTCGATCTGATTAATTTGACACTTTGTTTAAGGAATTTGGTCCTCATTTGCCGAAGTTATCGAGCTTCAAATTTGAAAAGTCACACAAGTTGTGTGTTTGAGCACATAAAGTACTATTTTTCTTGGAAGTTCAACAAGATGCAATCATGATGTGTTGTGACATCTTCAAAATCTCGTCGATCTGATTATATTGACACTTTGTTTAAGGAATTTGGTCCTCATTTGCCGAAGTTATCGAGCTTCAAAGTTTGAAAAGTCACACAAGTTGTGTGTTTGAGCACATAAAGTACTATTTTTCTTGGAAGTTCAACAAGATGCAATCATGTTGTGTTGTAACATCTTCAAAATCTCGTCGATCTGATTAATTTGACACTTTGTTTAAGGAATTTGGTCCTCATTTGCCGAAGTTATCGAGCTTCAAATTTGAAAAGTCACACAAATTGTGTGTTTGAGCACATAAAGTACTATTTTTCTTGGAAGTTCAACAAGATGCAATCATGATGTGTTGTGACATCTTCAAAATCTCGTCGATCTGATTATATTGACACTTTGTTTAAGGAATTTGGTCCTCATTTGCCGAAGTTATCGAGCTTCAAAGTTTGAAAAGTCACACAAGTTGTGTGTTTGAGCACATAAAGTACTATTTTTCTTGGAAGTTCAACAAGATGCAATCATGTTGTGTTGTAACATCTTCAAAATCTCGTCGATCTGATTAATTTGACACTTTGTTTAAGGAATTTGGTCCTCATTTGCCGAAGTTATCGAGCTTCAAATTTGAAAAGTCACACAAATTGTGTGTTTGAGCACATAAAGTACTATTTTTCTTGGAAGTTCAACAAGATGCAATCATGATGTGTTGTGACATCTTCAAAATCTCGTCGATCTGATTATATTGACACTTTGTTTAAGGAATTTGGTCCTCATATGCCGAAGTTATCGAGCTTCAAAGTTTGAAAAGTCACAAAAGATGTGTGTTTGAGCACATAAAGTACTATTTTTCTCGGAAGTTCAACAAGATGCAATTCTGATGTGTTGTAACATCTTCAAAATCTCGTCGATCTGATTAATTTGACACTTTGTTTAAGGAATTTGGTCCTCATTTGCCGAAGTTATCGAGCTTCAAATTTGAAAAGTCACACAAGTTGTGTGTTTGAGCACATAAAGTACTATTTTTCTTGGAAGTTCAACAAGATGCAATCATGATGTGTTGTGACATCTTCAAAATCTCGTCGATCTGATTATATTGACACTTTGTTTAAGGAATTTGGTCCTCATTTGCCGAAGTTATCGAGCTTCAAAGTTTGAAAAGTCACACAAGTTGTGTGTTTGAGCACATAAAGTACTATTTTTCTTGGAAGTTCAACAAGATGCAATCATGTTGTGTTGTAACATCTTCAAAATCTCGTCGATCTGATTAATTTGACACTTTGTTTAAGGAATTTGGTCCTCATTTGCCGAAGTTATCGAGCTTCAAATTTGAAAAGTCACACAAATTGTGTGTTTGAGCACATAAAGTACTATTTTTCTTGGAAGTTCAACAAGATGCAATCATGATGTGTTGTGACATCTTCAAAATCTCGTCGATCTGATTATATTGACACTTTGTTTAAGGAATTTGGTCCTCATATGCCGAAGTTATCGAGCTTCAAAGTTTGAAAAGTCACAAAAGATGTGTGTTTGAGCACATAAAGTACTATTTTTCTCGGAAGTTCAACAAGATGCAATTCTGATGTGTTGTAACATCTTCAAAATCTCGTCGATCTGATTAATTTGACACTTTGTTTAAGGAATTTGGTCCTCATTTGCCGAAGTTATCGAGCTTCAAATTTGAAAAGTCACACAAGTTGTGTGTTTGAGCACATAAAGTACTATTTTTCTTGGAAGTTCAACAAGATGCAATCATGATGTGTTGTGACATCTTCAAAATCTCGTCGATCTGATTATATTGACACTTTGTTTAAGGAATTTGGTCCTCATATGCCGAAGTTATCGAGCTTCAAAGTTTGAAAAGTCACACAAGTTGTGTGTTTGAGCACATAAAGTACTATTTTTCTTGGAAGTTCAACAAGATGCAATCATGTTGTGTTGTAACATCTTCAAAATCTCGTCGATCTGATTAATTTGACACTTTGTTTAAGGAATTTGGTCTTCATTTGCCGAAGTTATCGAGCTTCAAATTTGAAAAGTCACACAAGTTGTGTGTTTGAGCACATAAAGTACTATTTTTCTTGGAAGTTCAACAAGATGCAATCATGATGTGTTGTGACATCTTCAAAATCTCGTCGATCTGATTATATTGACACTTTGTTTAAGGAATTTGGTCCTCATATGCCGAAGTTATCGAGCTTCAAAGTTTGAAAAGTCACACAAGTTGTGTGTTTGAGCACATAAAGTACTATTTTTCTCTGAAGTTCAACAAGATGCAATCATGATGTGTTGTAACATCTTCAAAATCTCGTCGATCTGATTAATTTGACACTTTGTTTAAGGAATTTGGTCCTCATTTGCCGAAGTTATCGAGCTTCAAATTTGAAAAGTCACACAAGTTGTGTGTTTGAGCACATAAAGTACTATTTTTCTTGGAAGTTCAACAAGATGCAATCATGATGTGTTGTGACATCTTCAAAATCTCGTCGATCTGATTATATTGACACTTTGTTTAAGGAATTTGGTCCTCATTTGCCGAAGTTATCGAGCTTCAAAGTTTGAAAAGTCACACAAGTTGTGTGTTTGAGCACATAAAGTACTATTTTTCTTGGAAGTTCAACAAGATGCAATCATGTTGTGTTGTAACATCTTCAAAATCTCGTCGATCTGATTAATTTGACACTTTGTTTAAGGAATTTGGTCCTCATTTGCCGAAGTTATCGAGCTTCAAATTTGAAAAGTCACACAAATTGTGTGTTTGAGCACATAAAGTACTATTTTTCTTGGAAGTTCAACAAGATGCAATCATGATGTGTTGTGACATCTTCAAAATCTCGTCGATCTGATTATATTGACACTTTGTTTAAGGAATTTGGTCCTCATATGCCGAAGTTATCGAGCTTCAAAGTTTGAAAAGTCACAAAAGATGTGTGTTTGAGCACATAAAGTACTATTTTTCTTGGAAGTTCAACAAGATGCAATCATGTTGTGTTGTAACATCTTCAAAATCTCGTCGATCTGATTAATTTGACACTTTGTTTAAGGAATTTGGTCCTCATTTGCCGAAGTTATCGAGCTTCAAATTTGAAAAGTCACACAAGTTGTGTGTTTGAGCACATAAAGTACTATTTTTCTTGGAAGTTCAACAAGATGCAATCATGATGTGTTGTGACATCTTCAAAATCTCGTCGATCTGATTATATTGACACTTTGTTTAAGGAATTTGGTCCTCATATGCCGAAGTTATCGAGCTTCAAAGTTTGAAAAGTCACAAAAGATGTGTGTTTGAGCACATAAAGTACTATTTTTCTCGGAAGTTCAACAAGATGCAATTCTGATGTGTTGTAACATCTTCAAAATCTCGTCGATCTGATTAATTTGACACTTTGTTTAAGGAATTTGGTCCTCATTTGCCGAAGTTATCGAGCTTCAAATTTGAAAAGTCACACAAGTTGTGTGTTTGAGCACATAAAGTACTATTTTTCTTGGAAGTTCAACAAGATGCAATCATGATGTGTTGTGACATCTTCAAAATCTCGTCGATCTGATTATATTGACACTTTGTTTAAGGAATTTGGTCCTCATTTGCCGAAGTTATCGAGCTTCAAAGTTTGAAAAGTCACACAAGTTGTGTGTTTGAGCACATAAAGTACTATTTTTCTTGGAAGTTCAACAAGATGCAATCATGTTGTGTTGTAACATCTTCAAAATCTCGTCGATCTGATTAATTTGACACTTTGTTTAAGGAATTTGGTCCTCATTTGCCGAAGTTATCGAGCTTCAAATTTGAAAAGTCACACAAATTGTGTGTTTGAGCACATAAAGTACTATTTTTCTTGGAAGTTCAACAAGATGCAATCATGATGTGTTGTGACATCTTCAAAATCTCGTCGATCTGATTATATTGACACTTTGTTTAAGGAATTTGGTCCTCATATGCCGAAGTTATCGAGCTTCAAAGTTTGAAAAGTCACAAAAGATGTGTGTTTGAGCACATAAAGTACTATTTTTCTCGGAAGTTCAACAAGATGCAATTCTGATGTGTTGTAACATCTTCAAAATCTCGTCGATCTGATTAATTTGACACTTTGTTTAAGGAATTTGGTCCTCATTTGCCGAAGTTATCGAGCTTCAAATTTGAAAAGTCACACAAGTTGTGTGTTTGAGCACATAAAGTACTATTTTTCTTGGAAGTTCAACAAGATGCAATCATGATGTGTTGTGACATCTTCAAAATCTCGTCGATCTGATTATATTGACACTTTGTTTAAGGAATTTGGTCCTCATATGCCGAAGTTATCGAGCTTCAAAGTTTGAAAAGTCACACAAGTTGTGTGTTTGAGCACATAAAGTACTATTTTTCTTGGAAGTTCAACAAGATGCAATCATGTTGTGTTGTAACATCTTCAAAATCTCGTCGATCTGATTAATTTGACACTTTGTTTAAGGAATTTGGTCTTCATTTGCCGAAGTTATCGAGCTTCAAATTTGAAAAGTCACACAAGTTGTGTGTTTGAGCACATAAAGTACTATTTTTCTTGGAAGTTCAACAAGATGCAATCATGATGTGTTGTGACATCTTCAAAATCTCGTCGATCTGATTATATTGACACTTTGTTTAAGGAATTTGGTCCTCATATGCCGAAGTTATCGAGCTTCAAAGTTTGAAAAGTCACACAAGTTGTGTGTTTGAGCACATAAAGTACTATTTTTCTCTGAAGTTCAACAAGATGCAATCATGATGTGTTGTAACATCTTCAAAATCTCGTCGATCTGATTAATTTGACACTTTGTTTAAGGAATTTGGTCCTCATTTGCCGAAGTTATCGAGCTTCAAATTTGAAAAGTCACACAAGTTGTGTGTTTGAGCACATAAAGTACTATTTTTCTTGGAAGTTCAACAAGATGCAATCATGATGTGTTGTGACATCTTCAAAATCTCGTCGATCTGATTATATTGACACTTTGTTTAAGGAATTTGGTCCTCATTTGCCGAAGTTATCGAGCTTCAAAGTTTGAAAAGTCACACAAGTTGTGTGTTTGAGCACATAAAGTACTAATTTTCTTGGAAGTTCAACAAGATGCAATCATGTTGTGTTGTAACATCTTCAAAATCTCGTCGATCTGATTATATTGACACTTTGTTTAAGGAATTTGGTCCTCATTTGCCGAAGTTATCGAGCTTCAAAGTTTGAAAAGTCACACAAGTTGTGTGTTTGAGCACATAAAGTACTATTTTTCTTGGAAGTTCAACAAGATGCAATCATGTTGTGTTGTAACATCTTCAAAATCTCGTCGATCTGATTAATTTGACACTTTGTTTAAGGAATTTGGTCCTCATTTGCCGAAGTTATCGAGCTTCAAATTTGAAAAGTCACACAAATTGTGTGTTTGAGCACATAAAGTACTATTTTTCTTGGAAGTTCAACAAGATGCAATCATGATGTGTTGTGACATCTTCAAAATCTCGTCGATCTGATTATATTGACACTTTGTTTAAGGAATTTGGTCCTCATATGCCGAAGTTATCGAGCTTCAAAGTTTGAAAAGTCACAAAAGATGTGTGTTTGAGCACATAAAGTACTATTTTTCTCGGAAGTTCAACAAGATGCAATTCTGATGTGTTGTAACATCTTCAAAATCTCGTCGATCTGATTAATTTGACACTTTGTTTAAGGAATTTGGTCCTCATTTGCCGAAGTTATCGAGCTTCAAATTTGAAAAGTCACACAAGTTGTGTGTTTGAGCACATAAAGTACTATTTTTCTTGGAAGTTCAACAAGATGCAATCATGATGTGTTGTGACATCTTCAAAATCTCGTCGATCTGATTATATTGACACTTTGTTTAAGGAATTTGGTCCTCATTTGCCGAAGTTATCGAGCTTCAAAGTTTGAAAAGTCACACAAGTTGTGTGTTTGAGCACATAAAGTACTATTTTTCTTGGAAGTTCAACAAGATGCAATCATGTTGTGTTGTAACATCTTCAAAATCTCGTCGATCTGATTAATTTGACACTTTGTTTAAGGAATTTGGTCCTCATTTGCCGAAGTTATCGAGCTTCAAATTTGAAAAGTCACACAAATTGTGTGTTTGAGCACATAAAGTACTATTTTTCTTGGAAGTTCAACAAGATGCAATCATGATGTGTTGTGACATCTTCAAAATCTCGTCGATCTGATTATATTGACACTTTGTTTAAGGAATTTGGTCCTCATATGCCGAAGTTATCGAGCTTCAAAGTTTGAAAAGTCACAAAAGATGTGTGTTTGAGCACATAAAGTACTATTTTTCTCGGAAGTTCAACAAGATGCAATTCTGATGTGTTGTAACATCTTCAAAATCTCGTCGATCTGATTAATTTGACACTTTGTTTAAGGAATTTGGTCCTCATTTGCCGAAGTTATCGAGCTTCAAATTTGAAAAGTCACACAAGTTGTGTGTTTGAGCACATAAAGTACTATTTTTCTTGGAAGTTCAACAAGATGCAATCATGATGTGTTGTGACATCTTCAAAATCTCGTCGATCTGATTATATTGACACTTTGTTTAAGGAATTTGGTCCTCATATGCCGAAGTTATCGAGCTTCAAAGTTTGAAAAGTCACACAAGTTGTGTGTTTGAGCACATAAAGTACTATTTTTCTTGGAAGTTCAACAAGATGCAATCATGTTGTGTTGTAACATCTTCAAAATCTCGTCGATCTGATTAATTTGACACTTTGTTTAAGGAATTTGGTCTTCATTTGCCGAAGTTATCGAGCTTCAAATTTGAAAAGTCACACAAGTTGTGTGTTTGAGCACATAAAGTACTATTTTTCTTGGAAGTTCAACAAGATGCAATCATGATGTGTTGTGACATCTTCAAAATCTCGTCGATCTGATTATATTGACACTTTGTTTAAGGAATTTGGTCCTCATATGCCGAAGTTATCGAGCTTCAAAGTTTGAAAAGTCACACAAGTTGTGTGTTTGAGCACATAAAGTACTATTTTTCTCTGAAGTTCAACAAGATGCAATCATGATGTGTTGTAACATCTTCAAAATCTCGTCGATCTGATTAATTTGACACTTTGTTTAAGGAATTTGGTCCTCATTTGCCGAAGTTATCGAGCTTCAAATTTGAAAAGTCACACAAGTTGTGTGTTTGAGCACATAAAGTACTATTTTTCTTGGAAGTTCAACAAGATGCAATCATGATGTGTTGTGACATCTTCAAAATCTCGTCGATCTGATTATATTGACACTTTGTTTAAGGAATTTGGTCCTCATTTGCCGAAGTTATCGAGCTTCAAAGTTTGAAAAGTCACACAAGTTGTGTGTTTGAGCACATAAAGTACTATTTTTCTTGGAAGTTCAACAAGATGCAATCATGTTGTGTTGTAACATCTTCAAAATCTCGTCGATCTGATTAATTTGACACTTTGTTTAAGGAATTTGGTCCTCATTTGCCGAAGTTATCGAGCTTCAAATTTGAAAAGTCACACAAATTGTGTGTTTGAGCACATAAAGTACTATTTTTCTTGGAAGTTCAACAAGATGCAATCATGATGTGTTGTGACATCTTCAAAATCTCGTCGATCTGATTATATTGACACTTTGTTTAAGGAATTTGGTCCTCATATGCCGAAGTTATCGAGCTTCAAAGTTTGAAAAGTCACAAAAGATGTGTGTTTGAGCACATAAAGTACTATTTTTCTTGGAAGTTCAACAAGATGCAATCATGTTGTGTTGTAACATCTTCAAAATCTCGTCGATCTGATTAATTTGACACTTTGTTTAAGGAATTTGGTCCTCATTTGCCGAAGTTATCGAGCTTCAAATTTGAAAAGTCACACAAGTTGTGTGTTTGAGCACATAAAGTACTATTTTTCTTGGAAGTTCAACAAGATGCAATCATGATGTGTTGTGACATCTTCAAAATCTCGTCGATCTGATTATATTGACACTTTGTTTAAGGAATTTGGTCCTCATATGCCGAAGTTATCGAGCTTCAAAGTTTGAAAAGTCACAAAAGATGTGTGTTTGAGCACATAAAGTACTATTTTTCTCGGAAGTTCAACAAGATGCAATTCTGATGTGTTGTAACATCTTCAAAATCTCGTCGATCTGATTAATTTGACACTTTGTTTAAGGAATTTGGTCCTCATTTGCCGAAGTTATCGAGCTTCAAATTTGAAAAGTCACACAAGTTGTGTGTTTGAGCACATAAAGTACTATTTTTCTTGGAAGTTCAACAAGATGCAATCATGATGTGTTGTGACATCTTCAAAATCTCGTCGATCTGATTATATTGACACTTTGTTTAAGGAATTTGGTCCTCATTTGCCGAAGTTATCGAGCTTCAAAGTTTGAAAAGTCACACAAGTTGTGTGTTTGAGCACATAAAGTACTATTTTTCTTGGAAGTTCAACAAGATGCAATCATGTTGTGTTGTAACATCTTCAAAATCTCGTCGATCTGATTAATTTGACACTTTGTTTAAGGAATTTGGTCCTCATTTGCCGAAGTTATCGAGCTTCAAATTTGAAAAGTCACACAAATTGTGTGTTTGAGCACATAAAGTACTATTTTTCTTGGAAGTTCAACAAGATGCAATCATGATGTGTTGTGACATCTTCAAAATCTCGTCGATCTGATTATATTGACACTTTGTTTAAGGAATTTGGTCCTCATATGCCGAAGTTATCGAGCTTCAAAGTTTGAAAAGTCACAAAAGATGTGTGTTTGAGCACATAAAGTACTATTTTTCTCGGAAGTTCAACAAGATGCAATTCTGATGTGTTGTAACATCTTCAAAATCTCGTCGATCTGATTAATTTGACACTTTGTTTAAGGAATTTGGTCCTCATTTGCCGAAGTTATCGAGCTTCAAATTTGAAAAGTCACACAAGTTGTGTGTTTGAGCACATAAAGTACTATTTTTCTTGGAAGTTCAACAAGATGCAATCATGATGTGTTGTGACATCTTCAAAATCTCGTCGATCTGATTATATTGACACTTTGTTTAAGGAATTTGGTCCTCATATGCCGAAGTTATCGAGCTTCAAAGTTTGAAAAGTCACACAAGTTGTGTGTTTGAGCACATAAAGTACTATTTTTCTTGGAAGTTCAACAAGATGCAATCATGTTGTGTTGTAACATCTTCAAAATCTCGTCGATCTGATTAATTTGACACTTTGTTTAAGGAATTTGGTCTTCATTTGCCGAAGTTATCGAGCTTCAAATTTGAAAAGTCACACAAGTTGTGTGTTTGAGCACATAAAGTACTATTTTTCTTGGAAGTTCAACAAGATGCAATCATGATGTGTTGTGACATCTTCAAAATCTCGTCGATCTGATTATATTGACACTTTGTTTAAGGAATTTGGTCCTCATATGCCGAAGTTATCGAGCTTCAAAGTTTGAAAAGTCACACAAGTTGTGTGTTTGAGCACATAAAGTACTATTTTTCTCTGAAGTTCAACAAGATGCAATCATGATGTGTTGTAACATCTTCAAAATCTCGTCGATCTGATTAATTTGACACTTTGTTTAAGGAATTTGGTCCTCATTTGCCGAAGTTATCGAGCTTCAAATTTGAAAAGTCACACAAGTTGTGTGTTTGAGCACATAAAGTACTATTTTTCTTGGAAGTTCAACAAGATGCAATCATGATGTGTTGTGACATCTTCAAAATCTCGTCGATCTGATTATATTGACACTTTGTTTAAGGAATTTGGTCCTCATTTGCCGAAGTTATCGAGCTTCAAAGTTTGAAAAGTCACACAAGTTGTGTGTTTGAGCACATAAAGTACTAATTTTCTTGGAAGTTCAACAAGATGCAATCATGTTGTGTTGTAACATCTTCAAAATCTCGTCGATCTGATTATATTGACACTTTGTTTAAGGAATTTGGTCCTCATTTGCCGAAGTTATCGAGCTTCAAAGTTTGAAAAGTCACACAAGTTGTGTGTTTGAGCACATAAAGTACTATTTTTCTTGGAAGTTCAACAAGATGCAATCATGTTGTGTTGTAACATCTTCAAAATCTCGTCGATCTGATTAATTTGACACTTTGTTTAAGGAATTTGGTCCTCATTTGCCGAAGTTATCGAGCTTCAAATTTGAAAAGTCACACAAATTGTGTGTTTGAGCACATAAAGTACTATTTTTCTTGGAAGTTCAACAAGATGCAATCATGATGTGTTGTGACATCTTCAAAATCTCGTCGATCTGATTATATTGACACTTTGTTTAAGGAATTTGGTCATCATATGCCGAAGTTATCGAGCTTCAAAGTTTGAAAAGTCACAAAAGATGTGTGTTTGAGCACATAAAGTACTATTTTTCTCGGAAGTTCAACAAGATGCAATTCTGATGTGTTGTAACATCTTCAAAATCTCGTCGATCTGATTAATTTGACACTTTGTTTAAGGAATTTGGTCCTCATTTGCCGAAGTTATCGAGCTTCAAATTTGAAAAGTCACACAAGTTGTGTGTTTGAGCACATAAAGTACTATTTTTCTTGGAAGTTCAACAAGATGCAATCATGATGTGTTGTGACATCTTCAAAATCTCGTCGATCTGATTATATTGACACTTTGTTTAAGGAATTTGGTCCTCATATGCCGAAGTTATCGAGCTTCAAAGTTTGAAAAGTCACACAAGTTGTGTGTTTGAGCACATAAAGTACTATTTTTCTTGGAAGTTCAACAAGATGCAATCATGTTGTGTTGTAACATCTTCAAAATCTCGTCGATCTGATTAATTTGACACTTTGTTTAAGGAATTTGGTCTTCATTTGCCGAAGTTATCGAGCTTCAAATTTGAAAAGTCACACAAGTTGTGTGTTTGAGCACATAAAGTACTATTTTTCTTGGAAGTTCAACAAGATGCAATCATGATGTGTTGTGACATCTTCAAAATCTCGTCGATCTGATTATATTGACACTTTGTTTAAGGAATTTGGTCCTCATATGCCGAAGTTATCGAGCTTCAAAGTTTGAAAAGTCACACAAGTTGTGTGTTTGAGCACATAAAGTACTATTTTTCTCTGAAGTTCAACAAGATGCAATCATGATGTGTTGTAACATCTTCAAAATCTCGTCGATCTGATTAATTTGACACTTTGTTTAAGGAATTTGGTCCTCATTTGCCGAAGTTATCGAGCTTCAAATTTGAAAAGTCACACAAGTTGTGTGTTTGAGCACATAAAGTACTATTTTTCTCTGAAGTTCAACAAGATGCAATCATGATGTGTTCTAACATCTTCAAAATCTCGTCGATCTGATTAATTTGACACTTTGTTTAAGGAATTTGGTCCTCATTTGCCGAAGTTATCGAGCTTCAAAGTTTGAAAAGTCACACAAGTTGTGTGTTTGAGCACATAAAGTACTATTTTTCTTGGAAGTTCAACAAGATGCAATCATGTTGTGTTGTAACATCTTCAAAATCTCGTCGATCTGATTAATTTGACACTTTGTTTAAGGAATTTGGTCTTCATTTGCCGAAGTTATCGAGCTTCAAATTTGAAAAGTCACACAAATTGTGTGTTTGAGCACATAAAGTACTATTTTTCTTGGAAGTTCAACAAGATGCAATCATGATGTGTTGTGACATCTTCAAAATCTCGTCGATCTGATTATATTGACACTTTGTTTAAGGAATTTGGTCCTCATATGCCGAAGTTATCGAGCTTCAAAGTTTGAAAAGTCACAAAAGATGTGTGTTTGAGCACATAAAGTACTATTTTTCTCGGAAGTTCAACAAGATGCAATTCTGATGTGTTGTAACATCTTCAAAATCTCGTCGATCTGATTAATTTGACACTTTGTTTAAGGAATTTGGTCCTCATTTGCCGAAGTTATCGAGCTTCAAATTTGAAAAGTCACACAAGTTGTGTGTTTGAGCACATAAAGTACTATTTTTCTTGGAAGTTCAACAAGATGCAATCATGATGTGTTGTGACATCTTCAAAATCTCGTCGATCTGATTATATTGACACTTTGTTTAAGGAATTTGGTCCTCATATGCCGAAGTTATCGAGCTTCAAAGTTTGAAAAGTCACACAAGTTGTGTGTTTGAGCACATAAAGTACTATTTTTCTTGGAAGTTCAACAAGATGCAATCATGTTGTGTTGTAACATCTTCAAAATCTCGTCGATCTGATTAATTTGACACTTTGTTTAAGGAATTTGGTCTTCATTTGCCGAAGTTATCGAGCTTCAAATTTGAAAAGTCACACAAGTTGTGTGTTTGAGCACATAAAGTACTATTTTTCTTGGAAGTTCAACAAGATGCAATCATGATGTGTTGTGACATCTTCAAAATCTCGTAGATCTGATTATATTGACACTTTGTTTAAGGAATTTGGTCCTCATATGCCGAAGTTATCGAGCTTCAAAGTTTGAAAAGTCACACAAGTTGTGTGTTTGAGCACATAAAGTACTATTTTTCTCTGAAGTTCAACAAGATGCAATCATGATGTGTTGTAACATCTTCAAAATCTCGTCGATCTGATTAATTTGACACTTTGTTTAAGGAATTTGGTCCTCATTTGCCGAAGTTATCGAGCTTCAAATTTGAAAAGTCACACAAGTTGTGTGTTTGAGCACATAAAGTACTATTTTTCTTGGAAGTTCAACAAGATGCAATCATGTTGTGTTGTAACATCTTCAAAATCTCGTCGATCTGATTAATTTGACACTTTGTTTAAGGAATTTGGTCCTCATTTGCCGAAGTTATCGAGCTTCAAATTTGAAAAGTCACACAAATTGTGTGTTTGAGCACATAAAGTACTATTTTTCTTGGAAGTTCAACAAGATGCAATCATGATGTGTTGTGACATCTTCAAAATCTCGTCGATCTGATTATATTGACACTTTGTTTAAGGAATTTGGTCCTCATATGCCGAAGTTATCGAGCTTCAAAGTTTGAAAAGTCACAAAAGATGTGTGTTTGAGCACATAAAGTACTATTTTTCTCGGAAGTTCAACAAGATGCAATTCTGATGTGTTGTAACATCTTCAAAATCTCGTCGATCTGATTAATTTGACACTTTGTTTAAGGAATTTGGTCCTCATTTGCCGAAGTTATCGAGCTTCAAATTTGAAAAGTCACACAAGTTGTGTGTTTGAGCACATAAAGTACTATTTTTCTTGGAAGTTCAACAAGATGCAATCATGATGTGTTGTGACATCTTCAAAATCTCGTCGATCTGATTATATTGACACTTTGTTTAAGGAATTTGGTCCTCATATGCCGAAGTTATCGAGCTTCAAAGTTTGAAAAGTCACACAAGTTGTGTGTTTGAGCACATAAAGTACTATTTTTCTCTGAAGTTCAACAAGATGCAATCATGATGTGTTGTGACATCTTCAAAATCTCGTCGATCTGATGATATTGACACTTTGTTTAAGGAATTTGGTCATCATATGCCGAAGTTATCGAGCTTCAAAGTTTGAAAAGTCACAAAAGATGTGTGTTTGAGCACATAAAGTACTATTTTTCTTGGAAGTTCAACAAGATGCAATCATGATGTGTTGTAACATCTTCAAAATCTCGTCGATCTGATTAATTTGACACTTTGTTTAAGGAATTTGGTCCTCATTTGCCGAAGTTATCGAGCTTCAAAGTTTGAAAAGTCACTCAAGTTGTGTGTTTGAGCACATAAAGTACTATTTTTCTCGGAAGTTCAACAAGATGCAATCATGATGTGTTGTAACATCTTCAAAATCTCGTCGATCTGATTAATTTGACACTTTGTTTAAGGAATTTGGTCCTCATTTGCCGAAGTTATCGAGCTTCAAATTTGAAAAGTCACACAAGTTGTGTGTTTGAGCACATAAAGTACTTTTTTTCTTGGAAGTTCAACAAGATGCAATCATGATGTGTTGTGACATCTTCAAAATCTCGTCGATCTGATTAATTTGACACTTTGTTTAAGGAATTTGGTCCTCATATGCCGAAGTTATCGAGCTTCAAATTTGAAAAGTCACAAAAGATGTGTGTTTGAGCACATAAAGTACTATTTTTCGCGGAAGTTCAACAAGATGCAATTCTGATGTGTTGTAACATCTTCAAAATCTCGTCGATCCGATTAATTTGACACTTTGTTTAAGGAATTTGGTCCTCATTTGCCGAAGTTATCGAGCTTCAAATTTGAAAAGTCACACAAGTTGTGTGTTTGAGCACATAAAGTACTATTTTTCTTGGAAGTTCAACAAGATGCAATCATGATGTGTTGTGACATCTTCAAAATCTCGTCGATCTGATTATATTGACACTTTGTTTAAGGAATTTGGTCCTCATTTGCCGAAGTTATCGAGCTTCAAAGTTTGAAAAGTCACACAAGTTGTGTGTTTGAGCACATAAAGTACTATTTTTCTTGGAAGTTCAACAAGATGCAATCATGTTGTGTTGTAACATCTTCAAAATCTCGTCGATCTGATTAATTTCACACTTTGTTTACGGAATTTGGTCCTCATTTGCCGAAGTTATCGAGCTTCAAATTTGAAAAGTCACACAAATTGTGTGTTTGAGCACATAAAGTACTATTTTTCTTGGAAGTTCAACAAGATGCAATCATGATGTGTTGTGACATCTTCAAAATCTCGTCGATCTGATTATATTGACACTTTGTTTAAGGAATTTGGTCCTCATATGCCGAAGTTATCGAGCTTCAAAGTTTGAAAAGTCACAAAAGATGTGTGTTTGAGCACATAAAGTACTATTTTTCTCGGAAGTTCAACAAGATGCAATTCTGATGTGTTGTAACATCTTCAAAATCTCGTCGATCTGATTAATTTGACACTTTGTTTAAGGAATTTGGTCCTCATTTGCCGAAGTTATCGAGCTTCAAATTTGAAAAGTCACACAAGTTGTGTGTTTGAGCACATAAAGTACTATTTTTCTCTGAAGTTCAACAAGATGCAATCATGATGTGTTGTGACATCTTCAAAATCTCGTCGATCTGATGATATTGACACTTTGTTTAAGGAATTTGGTCATCATATGCCGAAGTTATCGAGCTTCAAAGTTTGAAAAGTCACAAAAGATGTGTGTTTGAGCACATAAAGTACTATTTTTCTTGGAAGTTCAACAAGATGCAATCATGATGTGTTGTAACATCTTCAAAATCTCGTCGATCTGATTAATTTGACACTTTGTTTAAGGAATTTGGTCCTCATTTGCCGAAGTTATCGAGCTTCAAAGTTTGAAAAGTCACTCAAGTTGTGTGTTTGAGCACATAAAGTACTATTTTTCTCGGAAGTTCAACAAGATGCAATCATGATGTGTTGTAACATCTTCAAAATCTCGTCGATCTGATTAATTTGACACTTTGTTTAAGGAATTTGGTCCTCATTTGCCGAAGTTATCGAGCTTCAAATTTGAAAAGTCACACAAGTTGTGTGTTTGAGCACATAAAGTACTTTTTTTCTTGGAAGTTCAACAAGATGCAATCATGATGTGTTGTGACATCTTCAAAATCTCGTCGATCTGATTAATTTGACACTTTGTTTAAGGAATTTGGTCCTCATATGCCGAAGTTATCGAGCTTCAAATTTGAAAAGTCACAAAAGATGTGTGTTTGAGCACATAAAGTACTATTTTTCTCGGAAGTTCAACAAGATGCAATTCTGATGTGTTGTAACATCTTCAAAATCTCGTCGATCTGATTAATTTGACACTTTGTTTAAGGAATTTGGTCCTCATTTGCCGAAGTTATCGAGCTTCAAAGTTTGAAAAGTCACTCAAGTTGTGTGTTTGAGCACATAAAGTACTATTTTTCTCGGAAGTTCAACAAGATGCAATTCTGATGTGTTGTAACATCTTCAAAATCTCGTCGATCTGATTAATTTGACACTTTGTTTAAGGAATTTGGTCCTCATATGCCGAAGTTATCGAGCTTCAAAGTTTGAAAAGTCACACAAGTTGTGTGTTTGAGCACATAAAGTACTATTTTTCTTGGAAGTTCAACAAGATGCAATCATGTTGTGTTGTAACATCTTCAAAATCTCGTCGATCTGATTAATTTGACACTTTGTTTAAGGAATTTGGTCTTCATTTGCCGAAGTTATCGAGCTTCAAATTTGAAAAGTCACACAAGTTGTGTGTTTGAGCACATAAAGTACTATTTTTCTTGGAAGTTCAACAAGATGCAATCATGATGTGTTGTGACATCTTCAAAATCTCGTCGATCTGATTATATTGACACTTTGTTTAAGGAATTTGGTCCTCATATGCCGAAGTTATCGAGCTTCAAAGTTTGAAAAGTCACACAAGTTGTGTGTTTGAGCACATAAAGTACTATTTTTCTCTGAAGTTCAACAAGATGCAATCATGATGTGTTGTAACATCTTCAAAATCTCGTCGATCTGATTAATTTGACACTTTGTTTAAGGAATTTGGTCCTCATTTGCCGAAGTTATCGAGCTTCAAATTTGAAAAGTCACACAAGTTGTGTGTTTGAGCACATAAAGTACTATTTTTCTTGGAAGTTCAACAAGATGCAATCATGATGTGTTGTGACATCTTCAAAATCTCGTCGATCTGATTATATTGACACTTTGTTTAAGGAATTTGGTCCTCATATGCCGAAGTTATCGAGCTTCAAAGTTTGAAAAGTCACACAAGTTGTGTGTTTGAGCACATAAAGTACTATTTTTCTTGGAAGTTCAACAAGATGCAATCATGTTGTGTTGTAACATCTTCAAAATCTCGTCGATCTGATTAATTTGACACTTTGTTTAAGGAATTTGGTCCTCATTTGCCGAAGTTATCGAGCTTCAAAGTTTGAAAAGTCACACAAGTTGTGTGTTTGAGCACATAAAGTACTATTTTTCTTGGAAGTTCAACAAGATGCAATCATGATGTGTTGTGACATCTTCAAAATCTCGTCGATCTGATTAATTTGACACTTTGTTTAAGGAATTTGGTCCTCATATGCCGAAGTTATCGAGCTTCAAATTTGAAAAGTCACAAAAGATGTGTGTTTGAGCACATAAAGTACTATTTTTCGCGGAAGTTCAACAAGATGCAATTCTGATGTGTTGTAACATCTTCAAAATCTCGTCGATCCGATTAATTTGACACTTTGTTTAAGGAATTTGGTCCTCATTTGCCGAAGTTATCGAGCTTCAAATTTGAAAAGTCACACAAGTTGTGTGTTTGAGCACATAAAGTACTATTTTTCTTGGAAGTTCAACAAGATGCAATCATGATGTGTTGTGACATCTTCAAAATCTCGTCGATCTGATTATATTGACACTTTGTTTAAGGAATTTGGTCCTCATTTGCCGAAGTTATCGAGCTTCAAAGTTTGAAAAGTCACACAAGTTGTGTGTTTGAGCACATAAAGTACTATTTTTCTTGGAAGTTCAACAAGATGCAATCATGTTGTGTTGTAACATCTTCAAAATCTCGTCGATCTGATTATATTGACACTTTGTTTAAGGACTTTGGTCATCATATGCCGAAGTTATCGAGCTTCAAATTTTGAAAAGTCACACAAGTTGTGTGTTTGAGCACATAAAGTACTATTTTTCTTGGAAGTTCAACAAGATGCAATCATGATGTGTTGTGACATCTTCAAAATCTCGTCGATCTGATTATATTGACACTTTGTTTAAGGAATTTGGTCATCATATGCCGAAGTTATCGAGCTTCAAAGTTTGAAAAGTCACACAAGTTGTGTGTTTGAGCACATAAAGTACTATTTTTCTTGGAAGTTCAACAAGATGCAATCATGTTGTGTTGTAACGTCTTCAAAATCTCGTCGATCTGATTAATTTGACACTTTGTTTAAGGAATTTGGTCTTCATTTGCCGAAGTTATCGAGCTTCAAATTTGAAAAGTCACACAAGTTGTGTGTTTGAGCACATAAAGTACTATTTTTCTTGGAAGTTCAACAAGATGCAATCATGATGTGTTGTGACATCTTCAAAATCTCGTCGATCTGATTATATTGACACTTTGTTTAAGGAATTTGGTCCTCATATGCCGAAGTTATCGAGCTTCAAAGTTTGAAAAGTCACACAAGTTGTGTGTTTGAGCACATAAAGTACTATTTTTCTCTGAAGTTCAACAAGATGCAATCATGATGTGTTGTAACATCTTCAAAATCTCGTCGATCTGATTAATTTGACACTTTGTTTAAGGAATTTGGTCCTCATTTGCCGAAGTTATCGAGCTTCAAATTTGAAAAGTCACACAAGTTGTGTGTTTGAGCACATAAAGTACTATTTTTCTTGGAAGTTCAACAAGATGCAATCATGATGTGTTGTGACATCTTCAAAATCTCGTCGATCTGATTATATTGACACTTTGTTTAAGGAATTTGGTCCTCATATGCCGAAGTTATCGAGCTTCAAAGTTTGAAAAGTCACACAAGTTGTGTGTTTGAGCACATAAAGTACTATTTTTCTTGGAAGTTCAACAAGATGCAATCATGTTGTGTTGTAACGTCTTCAAAATCTCGTCGATCTGATTAATTTGACACTTTGTTTAAGGAATTTGGTCTTCATTTGCCGAAGTTATCGAGCTTCAAATTTGAAAAGTCACACAAGTTGTGTGTTTGAGCACATAAAGTACTATTTTTCTTGGAAGTTCAACAAGATGCAATCATGATGTGTTGTGACATCTTCAAAATCTCGTCGATCTGATTATATTGACACTTTGTTTAAGGAATTTGGTCCTCATATGCCGAAGTTATCGAGCTTCAAAGTTTGAAAAGTCACACAAGTTGTGTGTTTGAGCACATAAAGTACTATTTTTCTCTGAAGTTCAACAAGATGCAATCATGATGTGTTGTAACATCTTCAAAATCTCGTCGATCTGATTAATTTGACACTTTGTTTAAGGAATTTGGTCCTCATTTGCCGAAGTTATCGAGCTTCAAATTTGAAAAGTCACACAAGTTGTGTGTTTGAGCACATAAAGTACTATTTTTCTTGGAAGTTCAACAAGATGCAATCATGATGTGTTGTGACATCTTCAAAATCTCGTCGATCTGATTATATTGACACTTTGTTTAAGGAATTTGGTCCTCATATGCCGAAGTTATCGAGCTTCAAAGTTTGAAAAGTCACACAAGTTGTGTGTTTGAGCACATAAAGTACTATTTTTCTTGGAAGTTCAACAAGATGCAATCATGTTGTGTTGTAACATCTTCAAAATCTCGTCGATCTGATTAATTTGACACTTTGTTTAAGGAATTTGGTCCTCATTTGCCGAAGTTATCGAGCTTCAAAGTTTGAAAAGTCACACAAGTTGTGTGTTTGAGCACATAAAGTACTATTTTTCTTGGAAGTTCAACAAGATGCAATCATGATGTGTTGTGACATCTTCAAAATCTCGTCGATCTGATTAATTTGACACTTTGTTTAAGGAATTTGGTCCTCATATGCCGAAGTTATCGAGCTTCAAATTTGAAAAGTCACACAAGTTGTGTGTTTGAGCACATAAAGTACTAATTTTCTTGGAAGTTCAACAAGATGCAATCATGTTGTGTTGTAACATCTTCAAAATCTCGTCGATCTGATTATATTGACACTTTGTTTAAGGAATTTGGTCCTCATTTGCCGAAGTTATCGAGCTTCAAAGTTTGAAAAGTCACACAAGTTGTGTGTTTGAGCACATAAAGTACTATTTTTCTTGGAAGTTCAACAAGATGCAATCATGTTGTGTTGTAACATCTTCAAAATCTCGTCGATCTGATTAATTTGACACTTTGTTTAAGGAATTTGGTCCTCATTTGCCGAAGTTATCGAGCTTCAAATTTGAAAAGTCACACAAATTGTGTGTTTGAGCACATAAAGTACTATTTTTCTTGGAAGTTCAACAAGATGCAATCATGATGTGTTGTGACATCTTCAAAATCTCGTCGATCTGATTATATTGACACTTTGTTTAAGGAATTTGGTCCTCATATGCCGAAGTTATCGAGCTTCAAAGTTTGAAAAGTCACAAAAGATGTGTGTTTGAGCACATAAAGTACTATTTTTCTCGGAAGTTCAACAAGATGCAATTCTGATGTGTTGTAACATCTTCAAAATCTCGTCGATCTGATTAATTTGACACTTTGTTTAAGGAATTTGGTCCTCATTTGCCGAAGTTATCGAGCTTCAAATTTGAAAAGTCACACAAATTGTGTGTTTGAGCACATAAAGTACTATTTTTCTTGGAAGTTCAACAAGATGCAATCATGATGTGTTGTGACATCTTCAAAATCTCGTCGATCTGATTATATTGACACTTTGTTTAAGGAATTTGGTCCTCATATGCCGAAGTTATCGAGCTTCAAAGTTTGAAAAGTCACAAAAGATGTGTGTTTGAGCACATAAAGTACTATTTTTCTCGGAAGTTCAACAAGATGCAATTCTGATGTGTTGTAACATCTTCAAAATCTCGTCGATCTGATTAATTTGACACTTTGTTTAAGGAATTTGGTCCTCATTTGCCGAAGTTATCGAGCTTCAAATTTGAAAAGTCACACAAGTTGTGTGTTTGAGCACATAAAGTACTATTTTTCTCTGAAGTTCAACAAGATGCAATCATGATGTGTTGTGACATCTTCAAAATCTCGTCGATCTGATGATATTGACACTTTGTTTAAGGAATTTGGTCATCATATGCCGAAGTTATCGAGCTTCAAAGTTTGAAAAGTCACACAAGTTGTGTGTTTGAGCACATAAAGTACTATTTTTCTTGGAAGTTCAACAAGATGCAATCATGTTGTGTTGTAACATCTTCAAAATCTCGTCGATCTGATTAATTTGACACTTTGTTTAAGGAATTTGGTCTTCATTTGCCGAAGTTATCGAGCTTCAAATTTGAAAAGTCACACAAGTTGTGTGTTTGAGCACATAAAGTACTATTTTTCTTGGAAGTTCAACAAGATGCAATCATGTTGTGTTGTAACATCTTCAAAATCTCGTCGATCTGATTAATTTGACACTTTGTTTAAGGAATTTGGTCCTCATTTGCCGAAGTTATCGAGCTTCAAAGTTTGAAAAGTCACACAAGTTGTGTGTTTGAGCACATAAAGTACTATTTTTCTTGGAAGTTCAACAAGATGCAATCATGATGTGTTGTGACATCTTCAAAATCTCGTCGATCTGATTAATTTGACACTTTGTTTAAGGAATTTGGTCCTCATATGCCGAAGTTATCGAGCTTCAAATTTGAAAAGTCACACAAGTTGTGTGTTTGAGCACATAAAGTACTAATTTTCTTGGAAGTTCAACAAGATGCAATCATGTTGTGTTGTAACATCTTCAAAATCTCGTCGATCTGATTATATTGACACTTTGTTTAAGGAATTTGGTCCTCATTTGCCGAAGTTATCGAGCTTCAAAGTTTGAAAAGTCACACAAGTTGTGTGTTTGAGCACATAAAGTACTATTTTTCTTGGAAGTTCAACAAGATGCAATCATGTTGTGTTGTAACATCTTCAAAATCTCGTCGATCTGATTAATTTGACACTTTGTTTAAGGAATTTGGTCCTCATTTGCCGAAGTTATCGAGCTTCAAATTTGAAAAGTCACACAAATTGTGTGTTTGAGCACATAAAGTACTATTTTTCTTGGAAGTTCAACAAGATGCAATCATGATGTGTTGTGACATCTTCAAAATCTCGTCGATCTGATTATATTGACACTTTGTTTAAGGAATTTGGTCCTCATATGCCGAAGTTATCGAGCTTCAAAGTTTGAAAAGTCACAAAAGATGTGTGTTTGAGCACATAAAGTACTATTTTTCTCGGAAGTTCAACAAGATGCAATTCTGATGTGTTGTAACATCTTCAAAATCTCGTCGATCTGATTAATTTGACACTTTGTTTAAGGAATTTGGTCCTCATTTGCCGAAGTTATCGAGCTTCAAATTTGAAAAGTCACACAAATTGTGTGTTTGAGCACATAAAGTACTATTTTTCTTGGAAGTTCAACAAGATGCAATCATGATGTGTTGTGACATCTTCAAAATCTCGTCGATCTGATTATATTGACACTTTGTTTAAGGAATTTGGTCCTCATATGCCGAAGTTATCGAGCTTCAAAGTTTGAAAAGTCACAAAAGATGTGTGTTTGAGCACATAAAGTACTATTTTTCTCGGAAGTTCAACAAGATGCAATTCTGATGTGTTGTAACATCTTCAAAATCTCGTCGATCTGATTAATTTGACACTTTGTTTAAGGAATTTGGTCCTCATTTGCCGAAGTTATCGAGCTTCAAATTTGAAAAGTCACACAAGTTGTGTGTTTGAGCACATAAAGTACTATTTTTCTCTGAAGTTCAACAAGATGCAATCATGATGTGTTGTGACATCTTCAAAATCTCGTCGATCTGATGATATTGACACTTTGTTTAAGGAATTTGGTCATCATATGCCGAAGTTATCGAGCTTCAAAGTTTGAAAAGTCACACAAGTTGTGTGTTTGAGCACATAAAGTACTATTTTTCTTGGAAGTTCAACAAGATGCAATCATGTTGTGTTGTAACATCTTCAAAATCTCGTCGATCTGATTAATTTGACACTTTGTTTAAGGAATTTGGTCTTCATTTGCCGAAGTTATCGAGCTTCAAATTTGAAAAGTCACACAAGTTGTGTGTTTGAGCACATAAAGTACTATTTTTCTTGGAAGTTCAACAAGATGCAATCATGATGTGTTGTGACATCTTCAAAATCTCGTCGATCTGATTATATTGACACTTTGTTTAAGGAATTTGGTCCTCATATGCCGAAGTTATCGAGCTTCAAAGTTTGAAAAGTCACACAAGTTGTGTGTTTGAGCACATAAAGTACTATTTTTCTTGGAAGTTCAACAAGATGCAATCATGTTGTGTTGTAACGTCTTCAAAATCTCGTCGATCTGATTATATTGACACTTTGTTTAAGGAATTTGGTCCTCATATGCCGAAGTTATCGAGCTTCAAAGTTTGAAAAGTCACAAAAGATGTGTGTTTGAGCACATAAAGTACTATTTTTCTCGGAAGTTCAACAAGATGCAATTCTGATGTGTTGTAACATCTTCAAAATCTCGTCGATCTGATTAATTTGACACTTTGTTTAAGGAATTTGGTCCTCATTTGCCGAAGTTATCGAGCTTCAAATTTGAAAAGTCACACAAGTTGTGTGTTTGAGCACATAAAGTACTATTTTTCTCTGAAGTTCAACAAGATGCAATCATGATGTGTTGTGACATCTTCAAAATCTCGTCGATCTGATGATATTGACACTTTGTTTAAGGAATTTGGTCATCATATGCCGAAGTTATCGAGCTTCAAATTTGAAAAGTCACACAAGTTGTGTGTTTGAGCACATAAAGTACTATTTTTCTTGGAAGTTCAACAAGATGCAATCATGATGTGTTGTAACATCTCCAAAATCTCGTCGATCTGATTATATTGACACTTTGTTTAAGGAATTTGGTCATCATATGCCGAAGTTATCGAGCTTCAAAGTTTGAAACGTCACACAAGATGTGTGTTTGAGCACATAAAGTACTATTTTTCTTGGAAGTTCAACAAGATGCAATCATGATGTGTTGTGATATCTTCAAAACCTCGTCGATCTGATTATATTGACACTTTGTTTAAGGAATTTGGTCATCATATGCCGAAGTTATCGAGCTTCAAATTTGAAAAGTCACACAAGTTGTGTGTTTGAGCACATAAAGTACTATTTTTCTTGGAAGTTCAACAAGATGCAATCATGATGTGTTGTGACATCTTCAAAATCTCGTCGATCTGATTAATTTGACACTTTGTTTAAGGAATTTGGTCCTCATATGCCGAAGTTATCGAGCTTCAAATTTGAAAAGTCACAAAAGATGTGTGTTTGAGCACATAAAGTACTATTTTTCGCGGAAGTTCAACAAGATGCAATTCTGATGTGTTGTAACATCTTCAAAATCTCGTCGATCCGATTAATTTGACACTTTGTTTAAGGAATTTGGTCCTCATTTGCCGAAGTTATCGAGCTTCAAATTTGAAAAGTCACACAAGTTGTGTGTTTGAGCACATAAAGTACTATTTTTCTTGGAAGTTCAACAAGATGCAATCATGATGTGTTGTGACATCTTCAAAATCTCGTCGATCTGATTATATTGACACTTTGTTTAAGGAATTTGGTCATCATATGCCGAAGTTATCGAGCTTCAAAGTTTGAAAAGTCACAAAAGATGTGTGTTTGAGCACATAAAGTACTATTTTTCTTGGAAGTTCAACAAGATGCAATCATGATGTGTTGTAACATCTTCAAAATCTCGTCGATCTGATTAATTTGACACTTTGTTTAAGGAATTTGGTCCTCATTTGCCGAAGTTATCGAGCTTCAAATTTGAAAAGTCACACAAGTTGTGTGTTTGAGCACATAAAGTACTTTTTTTCTTGGAAGTTCAACAAGATGCAATCATGATGTGTTGTGACATCTTCAAAATCTCGTCGATCTGATTAATTTGACACTTTGTTTAAGGAATTTGGTCCTCATATGCCGAAGTTATCGAGCTTCAAATTTGAAAAGTCACAAAAGATGTGTGTTTGAGCACATAAAGTACTATTTTTCTCGGAAGTTCAACAAGATGCAATTCTGATGTGTTGTAACATCTTCAAAATCTCGTCGATCTGATTAATTTGACACTTTGTTTAAGGAATTTGGTCCTCATTTGCCGAAGTTATCGAGCTTCAAATTTGAAAAGTCACACAAGTTGTGTGTTTGAGCACATAAAGTACTATTTTTCTTGGAAGTTCAACAAGATGCAATCATGATGTGTTGTGACATCTTCAAAATCTCGTCGATCTGATTAATTTGACACTTTGTTTAAGGAATTTGGTCCTCATTTGCCGAAGTTATCGAGCTTCAAAGTTTGAAAAGTCACTCAAGTTGTGTGTTTGAGCACATAAAGTACTATTTTTCTCGGAAGTTCAACAAGATGCAATCATGATGTGTTGTAACATCTTCAAAATCTCGTCGATCTGAGTAATTTGACACTTTGTTTAAGGAATTTGGTCCTCATTTGCCGAAGTTATCGAGCTTCAAATTTGAAAAGTCACACAAGTTGTGTGTTTGAGCACATAAAGTACTATTTTTCTTGGAAGTTCAACAAGATGCAATCATGATGTGTTGTGACATCTTCAAAATCTCGTCGATCTGATGATATTGACACTTTGTTTAAGGAATTTGGTCATCATATGCCGAAGTTATCGAGCTTCAAAGTTTGAAAAGTCACAAAAGATGTGTGTTTGAGCACATAAAGTACTATTTTTCTTGGAAGTTCAACAAGATGCAATCATGATGTGTTGTAACATCTTCAAAATCTCGTCGATCTGATTAATTTGACACTTTGTTTAAGGAATTTGGTCCTCATTTGCCGAAGTTATCGAGCTTCAAAGTTTGAAAAGTCACTCAAGTTGTGTGTTTGAGCACATAAAGTACTATTTTTCTCGGAAGTTCAACAAGATGCAATCATGATGTGTTGTAACATCTTCAAAATCTCGTCGATCTGATTAATTTGACACTTTGTTTAAGGAATTTGGTCCTCATTTGCCGAAGTTATCGAGCTTCAAATTTGAAAAGTCACACAAGTTGTGTGTTTGAGCACATAAAGTACTTTTTTTCTTGGAAGTTCAACAAGATGCAATCATGATGTGTTGTGACATCTTCAAAATCTCGTCGATCTGATTAATTTGACACTTTGTTTAAGGAATTTGGTCCTCATTTGCCGAAGTTATCGAGCTTCAAATTTGAAAAGTCACACAAGTTGTGTGTTTGAGCACATAAAGTACTATTTTTCTTGGAAGTTCAACAAGATGCAATCATGATGTGTTGTGACATCTTCAAAATCTCGTCGATCTGATTATATTAACACTTTGTTTAAGGAATTTGGTCCTCATATGCCGAAGTTATCGAGCTTCAAAGTTTGAAAAGTCACACAAGTTGTGTGTTTGAGCACATAAAGTACTAATTTTCTTGGAAGTTCAACAAGATGCAATCATGTTGTGTGGTAACATCTTCAAAATCTCGTCGATCTGATTAATTTGACACTTTGTTTAAGGAATTTGGTCCTCATTTGCCGAAGTTATCGAGCTTCAAATTTGAAAAGTCACACAAGTTGTGTGTTTGAGCACATAAAGTACTATTTTTCTTGGAAGTTCAACAAGATGCAATCATGATGTGTTGTAACATCTTCAAAATCTCGTCGATCTGATTAATTTGACACTTTGTTTAAGGAATTTGGTCCTCATATGCCGAAGTTATCGAGCTTCAAATTTGAAAAGTCACAAAAAATGTGTGTTTGAGCACATAAAGTACTATTTTTCTCGGAAGTTCAACAAGATGCAATTCTGATGTGTCGTAACATCTTCAAAATCTCGTCGATCTGATTAATTTGACACTTTGTTTAAGGAATTTGGTCCTCATTTGCCGAAGTTATCGAGCTTCAAATTTGAAAAGTCACAAAAGATGTGTGTTTGAGCACATAAAGTACTATTTTTCTCGGAAGTTCAACAAGATGCAATTCTGATGTGTTGTAACATCTTCAAAATCTCGTCGATCTGATTAATTTGACACTTTGTTTAAGGAATTTGGTCCTCATTTGCCGAAGTTATCGAGCTTCAAATTTGAAAAGTCACACAAATTGTGTGTTTGAGCACATAAAGTACTATTTTTCTTGGAAGTTCAACAAGATGCAATCATGATGTGTTGTGACATCTTCAAAATCTCGTCGATCTGATTATATTGACACTTTGTTTAAGGAATTTGGTCCTCATATGCCGAAGTTATCGAGCTTCAAAGTTTGAAAAGTCACAAAAGATGTGTGTTTGAGCACATAAAGTACTATTTTTCTCGGAAGTTCAACAAGATGCAATTCTGATGTGTTGTAACATCTTCAAAATCTCGTCGATCTGATTAATTTGACACTTTGTTTAAGGAATTTGGTCCTCATTTGCCGAAGTTATCGAGCTTCAAATTTGAAAAGTCACACAAGTTGTGTGTTTGAGCACATAAAGTACTATTTTTCTTGGAAGTTCAACAAGATGCAATCATGATGTGTTGTGACATCTTCAAAATCTCGTCGATCTGATTATATTGACACTTTGTTTAAGGAATTTGGTCCTCATATGCCGAAGTTATCGAGCTTCAAAGTTTGAAAAGTCACACAAGTTGTGTGTTTGAGCACATAAAGTACTATTTTTCTCTGAAGTTCAACAAGATGCAATCATGATGTGTTGTGACATCTTCAAAATCTCGTCGATCTGATGATATTGACACTTTGTTTAAGGAATTTGGTCATCATATGCCGAAGTTATCGAGCTTCAAAGTTTGAAAAGTCACAAAAGATGTGTGTTTGAGCACATAAAGTACTATTTTTCTTGGAAGTTCAACAAGATGCAATCATGATGTGTTGTAACATCTTCAAAATCTCGTCGATCTGATTAATTTGACACTTTGTTTAAGGAATTTGGTCCTCATTTGCCGAAGTTATCGAGCTTCAAAGTTTGAAAAGTCACTCAAGTTGTGTGTTTGAGCACATAAAGTACTATTTTTCTCGGAAGTTCAACAAGATGCAATCATGATGTGTTGTAACATCTTCAAAATCTCGTCGATCTGATTAATTTGACACTTTGTTTAAGGAATTTGGTCCTCATTTGCCGAAGTTATCGAGCTTCAAATTTGAAAAGTCACACAAGTTGTGTGTTTGAGCACATAAAGTACTTTTTTTCTTGGAAGTTCAACAAGATGCAATCATGATGTGTTGTGACATCTTCAAAATCTCGTCGATCTGATTAATTTGACACTTTGTTTAAGGAATTTGGTCCTCATATGCCGAAGTTATCGAGCTTCAAATTTGAAAAGTCACACAAGTTGTGTGTTTGAGCACATAAAGTACTATTTTTCTCTGAAGTTCAACAAGATGCAATCATGATGTGTTGTAACATCTTCAAAATCTCGTCGATCTGATTAATTTGACACTTTGTTTAAGGAATTTGGTCCTCATTTGCCGAAGTTATCGAGCTTCAAATTTGAAAAGTCACACAAGTTGTGTGTTTGAGCACATAAAGTACTATTTTTCTTGGAAGTTCAACAAGATGCAATCATGATGTGTTGTGACATCTTCAAAATCTCGTCGATCTGATTATATTGACACTTTGTTTAAGGAATTTGGTCCTCATATGCCGAAGTTATCGAGCTTCAAAGTTTGAAAAGTCACACAAGTTGTGTGTTTGAGCACATAAAGTACTATTTTTCTTGGAAGTTCAACAAGATGCAATCATGTTGTGTTGTAACATCTTCAAAATCTCGTCGATCTGATTAATTTGACACTTTGTTTAAGGAATTTGGTCCTCATTTGCCGAAGTTATCGAGCTTCAAAGTTTGAAAAGTCACACAAGTTGTGTGTTTGAGCACATAAAGTACTATTTTTCTCTGAAGTTCAACAAGATGCAATCATGTTGTGTTGTAACATCTTCAAAATCTCGTCGATCTGATTAATTTGACACTTTGTTTAAGGAATTTGGTCCTCATTTGCCGAAGTTATCGAGCTTCAAAGTTTGAAAAGTCACACAAGTTGTGTGTTTGAGCACATAAAGTACTATTTTTCTTGGAAGTTCAACAAGATGCAATCATGATGTGTTGTGACATCTTCAAAATCTCGTCGATCTGATTATATTGACACTTTGTTTAAGGAATTTGGTCCTCATATGCCGAAGTTATCGAGCTTCAAAGTTTGAAAAGTCACACAAGTTGTGTGTTTGAGCACATAAAGTACTATTTTTCTTGGAAGTTCAACAAGATGCAATCATGATGTGTTGTGACATCTTCAAAATCTCGTCGATCTGATTAATTTGACACTTTGTTTAAGGAATTTAGTCCTCATATGCCGAAGTTATCGAGCTTCAAATTTGAAAAGTCACAAAAGATGTGTGTTTGAGCACATAAAGTACTATTTTTCTCGGAAGTTCAACAAGATGCAATCATGATGTGTTGTAACATCTTCAAAATCTCGTCGATCTGATTAATTTGACACTTTGTTTAAGGAATTTGGTCCTCATTTGCCGAAGTTATCGAGCTTCAAAGTTTGAAAAGTCACACAAGTTGTGTGTTTGAGCACATAAAGTACTATTTTTCTTGGAAGTTCAACAAGATGCAATTATGTTGTGTTGTAACATCTTCAAAATCTCGTCGATCTGATTAATTTGACACTTTGTTTAAGGAATTTGGTCCTCATTTGCCGAAGTTATCGAGCTTCAAAGTTTGAAAAGTCACTCAAGTTGTGTGTTTGAGCACATAAAGTACTATTTTTCTCGGAAGTTCAACAAGATGCAATCATGATGTGTTGTAACATCTTCAAAATCTCGTCGATCTGAGTAATTTGACACTTTGTTTAAGGAATTTGGTCCTCATTTGCCGAAGTTATCGAGCTTCAAAGTTTGAAAAGTCACACAAGATGTGTGTTTGAGCACATATAGTACTATTTTTCTTGGAAGTTCAACAAGATGCAATCATGATGTGTTGTAACATCTTCAAAATCTCGTCGATCTGATTAATTTGACACTTTGTTTAAGGAATTTTACCACATTTTCCGAAGTTATCGAGCTTCAAAGTTTGAAAAGTCACAAAAGATGTGTGTTTGAGCACATAAAGTACTATTTTTCTTGGAAGTTCAACAAGATGCAATCATGATGTGTTGTAACATCTTCAAAATCTCGTCGATCTGATTAATTTGACACTTTGTTTAAGGAATTTGGTCCTCATTTGCCGAAGTTATCGAGCTTCAAAGTTTGAAAAGTCACTCAAGTTGTGTGTTTGAGCACATAAAGTACTATTTTTCTCGGAAGTTCAACAAGATGCAATCATGATGTGTTGTAACATCTCCAAAATCTCGTCGATCTGATTATATTGACACTTTGTTTAAGGAATTTGGTCATCATATGCCGAAGTTATCGAGCTTCAAAGTTTGAAACGTCACACAAGATGTGTGTTTGAGCACATAAAGTACTATTTTTCTTGGAAGTTCAACAAGATGCAATCATGATGTGTTGTGATATCTTCAAAACCTCGTCGATCTGATTATATTGACACTTTGTTTAAGGAATTTGGTCCTCATATGCCGAAGTTATCGAGCTTCAAAGTTTGAAAAGTCACACAAGTTGTGTGTTTGAGCACATAAAGTACTATTTTTCTGTGAAGTTCAACAAGATGCAATCATGATGTGTTGTAACATCTTCAAAATCTCGTCGATCTGATTAATTTGACACTTTGTTTAAGGAATTTGGTCCTCATTTGCCGAAGTTATCGAGCTTCAAAGTTTGAAAAGTCACACAAGATGTGTGTTTGAGCACATATAGTACTATTTTTCTTGGAAGTTCAACAAGATGCAATCATGATGTGTTGTAACATCTTCAAAATCTCGTCGATCTGATTAATTTGACACTTTGTTTAAGGAATTTTACCACATTTTCCGAAGTTATCGAGCTTCAAAGTTTGAAACGTCACACAAGATGTGTGTTTGAGCACATAAAGTACTATTTTTCTTGGAAGTTCAACAAGATGCAATCATGATGTGTTGTGACATCTTCAAAACCTCGTCGATCTGATTATATTGACACTTTGTTTAAGGAATTTGGTCCTCATATGCCGAAGTTATCGAGCTTCAAAGTTTGAAAAGTCACACAAGTTGTGTGTTTGAGCACATAAAGTACTATTTTTCTGTGAAGTTCAACAAGATGCAATCATGATGTGTTGTAACATCTTCAAAATCTCGTCGATCTGATTAATTTGACACTTTGTTTAAGGAATTTGGTCCTCATTTGCCGAAGTTATCGAGCTTCAAAGTTTGAAAAGTCACACAAGATGTGTGTTTGAGCACATATAGTACTATTTTTCTTGGAAGTTCAACAAGATGCAATCATGATGTGTTGTAACATCTTCAAAATCTCGTCGATCTGATTAATTTGACACTTTGTTTAAGGAATTTTACCACATTTTCCGAAGTTATCGAGCTTCAAAGTTTGAAAAGTCACAAAAGATGTGTGTTTGAGCTCATAAAGTACTATTTTTCTCTGAAGTTCAACAAGATGCAATCATGATGTGTTGTAACATCTTCAAAATCTCGTCGATCTGATTAATTTGACACTTTGTTTAAGGAATTTGGTCCTCATTTGCCGAAGTTATCGAGCTTCAAATTTGAAAAGTCACACAAGTTGTGTGTTTGAGCACATAAAGTACTATTTTTCTCTGAAGTTCAACAAGATGCAATCATGATGTGTTGTAACATCTTCAAAATCTCGTCGATCTGATTAATTTGACACTTTGTTTAAGGAATTTGGTCCTCATTTGCCGAAGTTATCGAGCTTCAAAATTTGAAAAGTCACACAAGTTGTGTGTTTGAGCACATAAAGTACTATTTTTCTCGGAAGTTCAACAAGATGCAATCATGATGTGTTGTAACATCTTCAAAATCTCGTCGATCTGAGTAATTTGACACTTTGTTTAAGGAATTTGGTCCTCATTTGCCGAAGTTATCGAGCTTCAAATTTGAAAAGTCACACAAGTTGTGTGTTTGAGCACATAAAGTACTATTTTTCTTGGAAGTTCAACAAGATGCAATCATGATGTGTTGTAACATCTCCAAAATCTCGTCGATCTGATTATATTGACACTTTGTTTAAGGAATTTGGTCATCATATGCCGAAGTTATCGAGCTTCAAAGTTTGAAAAGTCACACAAGATGTGTGTTTGAGCACATATAGTACTATTTTTCTTGGAAGTTCAACAAGATGCAATCATGATGTGTTGTGACATCTTCAAAACCTCGTCGATCTGATTATATTGACACTTTGTTTAAGGAATTTGGTCCTCATATGCCGAAGTTATCGAGCTTCAAAGTTTGAAAAGTCACACAAGTTGTGTGTTTGAGCACATAAAGTACTATTTTTCTGTGAAGTTCAACAAGATGCAATCATGATGTGTTGTAACATCTTCAAAATCTCGTCGATCTGATTAATTTGACACTTTGTTTAAGGAATTTGGTCCTCATTTGCCGAAGTTATCGAGCTTCAAAGTTTGAAAAGTCACACAAGATGTGTGTTTGAGCACATATAGTACTATTTTTCTTGGAAGTTCAACAAGATGCAATCATGATGTGTTGTAACATCTTCAAAATCTCGTCGATCTGATTAATTTGACACTTTGTTTAAGGAATTTTACCACATTTTCCGAAGTTATCGAGCTTCAAAGTTTGAAAAGTCACAAAAGATGTGTGTTTGAGCTCATAAAGTACTATTTTTCTCTGAAGTTCAACAAGATGCAATCATGATGTGTTGTAACATCTTCAAAATCTCGTCGATCTGATTAATTTGACACTTTGTTTAAGGAATTTGGTCCTCATTTGCCGAAGTTATCGAGCTTCAAATTTGAAAAGTCACACAAGTTGTGTGTTTGAGCACATAAAGTACTATTTTTCTTGGAAGTTCAACAAGATGCAATCATGATGTGTTGTGACATCTTCAAAATCTCGTCGATCTGATTAATTTGACACTTTGTTTAAGGAATTTGGTCCTCATATGCCGAAGTTATCGAGCTTCAAAGTTTGAAAAGTCACACAAGTTGTGTGTTTGAGCACATAAAGTACTATTTTTCTCTGAAGTTCAACAAGATGCAATCATGATGTGTTGTAACATCTTCAAAATCTCGTCGATCTGATTAATTTGACACTTTGTTTAAGGAATTTGGTCCTCATTTGCCGAAGTTATCGAGCTTCAAATTTGAAAAGTCACACAAGTTGTGTGTTTGAGCACATAAAGTACTATTTTTCTGGGAAGTTCAACAAGATGCAATCATGATGTGTTGTGACATCTTCAAAATCTCGTCGATCTGATTAATTTGACACTTTGTTTAAGGAATTTGGTCCTCATTTGCCGAAGTTATCGAGCTTCAAATTTGAAAAGTCACACAAGTTGTGTGTTTGAGCACATAAAGTACTATTTTTCTTGGAAGTTCAACAAGATGCAATCATGATGTGTTGTGACATCTTCAAAATCTCGTCGATCTGATTAATTTGACACTTTGTTTAAGGAATTTGGTCCTCATTTGCCGAAGTTATCGAGCTTCAAAGTTTGAAAAGTCACTCAAGTTGTGTGTTTGAGCACATAAAGTACTATTTTTCTCGGAAGTTCAACAAGATGCAATCATGATGTGTTGTAACATCTCCAAAATCTCGTCGATCTGATTATATTGACACTTTGTTTAAGGAATTTGGTCATCATATGCCGAAGTTATCGAGCTTCAAAGTTTGAAAAGTCACACAAGATGTGTGTTTGAGCACATAAAGTACTATTTTTCTTGGAAGTTCAACAAGATGCAATCATGATGTGTTGTGACATCTTCAAAATCTCGTCGATCTGATTAATTTGACACTTTGTTTAAGGAATTTGGTCCTCATATGCCGAAGTTATCGAGCTTCAAAGTTTGAAAAGTCACACAAGTTGTGTGTTTGAGCACATAAAGTACTATTTTTCTCTGAAGTTCAACAAGATGCAATCATGATGTGTTGTAACATCTTCAAAATCTCGTCGATCTGATTAATTTGACACTTTGTTTAAGGAATTTGGTCCTCATTTGCCGAAGTTATCGAGCTTCAAATTTGAAAAGTCACACAAGTTGTGTGTTTGAGCACATAAAGTACTATTTTTCTCTGAAGTTCAACAAGATGCAATCATGATGTGTTGTAACATCTTCAAAATCTCGTCGATCTGATTAATTTGACACTTTGTTTAAGGAATTTGGTCCTCATTTGCCGAAGTTATCGAGCTTCAAAGTTTGAAAAGTCACACAAGTTGTGTGTTTGAGCACATAAAGTACTATTTTTCTTGGAAGTTCAACAAGATGCAATTATGTTGTGTTGTAACATCTTCAAAATCTCGTCGATCTGATTAATTTGACACTTTGTTTAAGGAATTTGGTCCTCATTTGCCGAAGTTATCGAGCTTCAAAGTTTGAAAAGTCACTCAAGTTGTGTGTTTGAGCACATAAAGTACTATTTTTCTCGGAAGTTCAACAAGATGCAATCATGATGTGTTGTAACATCTTCAAAATCTCGTCGATCTGAGTAATTTGACACTTTGTTTAAGGAATTTGGTCCTCATTTGCCGAAGTTATCGAGCTTCAAATTTGAAAAGTCACACAAGTTGTGTGTTTGAGCACATAAAGTACTATTTTTCTTGGAAGTTCAACAAGATGCAATCATGATGTGTTGTGACATCTTCAAAATCTCGTCGATCTGATTAATTTGACACTTTGTTTAAGGAATTTGGTCCTCATTTGCCGAAGTTATCGAGCTTCAAAGTTTGAAAAGTCACTCAAGTTGTGTGTTTGAGCACATAAAGTACTATTTTTCTCGGAAGTTCAACAAGATGCAATCATGATGTGTTGTAACATCTCCAAAATCTCGTCGATCTGATTATATTGACACTTTGTTTAAGGAATTTGGTCATCATATGCCGAAGTTATCGAGCTTCAAAGTTTGAAAAGTCACACAAGATGTGTGTTTGAGCACATAAAGTACTATTTTTCTTGGAAGTTCAACAAGATGCAATCATGATGTGTTGTGACATCTTCAAAACCTCGTCGATCTGATTATATTGACACTTTGTTTAAGGAATTTGGTCCTCATATGCCGAAGTTATCGAGCTTCAAAGTTTGAAAAGTCACACAAGTTGTGTGTTTGAGCACATAAAGTACTATTTTTCTGTGAAGTTCAACAAGATGCAATCATGATGTGTTGTAACATCTTCAAAATCTCGTCGATCTGATTAATTTGACACTTTGTTTAAGGAATTTGGTCCTCATTTGCCGAAGTTATCGAGCTTCAAAGTTTGAAAAGTCACACAAGATGTGTGTTTGAGCACATATAGTACTATTTTTCTTGGAAGTTCAACAAGATGCAATCATGATGTGTTGTAACATCTTCAAAATCTCGTCGATCTGATTAATTTGACACTTTGTTTAAGGAATTTTACCACATTTTCCGAAGTTATCGAGCTTCAAAGTTTGAAAAGTCACAAAAGATGTGTGTTTGAGCTCATAAAGTACTATTTTTCTCTGAAGTTCAACAAGATGCAATCATGATGTGTTGTAACATCTTCAAAATCTCGTCGATCTGATTAATTTGACACTTTGTTTAAGGAATTTGGTCCTCATTTGCCGAAGTTATCGAGCTTCAAATTTGAAAAGTCACACAAGTTGTGTGTTTGAGCACATAAAGTACTATTTTTCTTGGAAGTTCAACAAGATGCAATCATGATGTGTTGTGACATCTTCAAAATCTCGTCGATCTGATTAATTTGACACTTTGTTTAAGGAATTTGGTCCTCATTTGCCGAAGTTATCGAGCTTCAAATTTGAAAAGTCACACAAGTTGTGTGTTTGAGCACATAAAGTACTATTTTTCTTGGAAGTTCAACAAGATGCAATCATGATGTGTTGTAACATCTTCAAAATCTCGTCGATCTGATTAATTTGACACTTTGTTTAAGGAATTTGGTCCTCATTTGCCGAAGTTATCGAGTTTCAAATTTGAAAAGTCACACAAGTTGTGTGTTTGAGCACATAAAGTACTATTTTTCTTGGAAGTTCAACAAGATGCAATCATGATGTGTTGTGACATCTTCAAAACCTCGTCGATCTGATTATATTGACACTTTGTTTAAGGAATTTGGTCCTCATATGCCGAAGTTATCGAGCTTCAAAGTTTGAAAAGTCACACAAGTTGTGTGTTTGAGCACATAAAGTACTATTTTTCTGTGAAGTTCAACAAGATGCAATCATGATGTGTTGTAACATCTTCAAAATCTCGTCGATCTGATTAATTTGACACTTTGTTTAAGGAATTTGGTCCTCATTTGCCGAACTTATCGAGCTTCAAAGTTTGAAAAGTCACACAAGATGTGTGTTTGAGCACATATAGTACTATTTTTCTTGGAAGTTCAACAAGATGCAATCATGATGTGTTGTAACATCTTCAAAATCTCGTCGATCTGATTAATTTGACACTTTGTTTAAGGAATTTTACCACATTTTCCGAAGTTATCGAGCTTCAAAGTTTGAAAAGTCACAAAAGATGTGTGTTTGAGCTCATAAAGTACTATTTTTCTCTGAAGTTCAACAAGATGCAATCATGATGTGTTGTAACATCTTCAAAATCTCGTCGATCTGATTAATTTGACACTTTGTTTAAGGAATTTGGTCCTCATTTGCCGAAGTTATCGAGCTTCAAATTTGAAAAGTCACACAAGTTGTGTGTTTGAGCACATAAAGTACTATTTTTCTCGGAAGTTCAACAAGATGCAATTCTGATGTGTTGTAACATCTTCAAAATCTCGTCGATCTGATTAATTTGACACTTTGTTTAAGGAATTTGGTCCTCATTTGCCGAAGTTATCGAGCTTCAAATTTGAAAAGTCACACAAGTTGTGTGTTTGAGCACATAAAGTACTATTTTTCTTGGAAGTTCAACAAGATGCAATCATGATGTGTTGTGACATCTTCAAAATCTCGTCGATCTGATTAATTTGACACTTTGTTTAAGGAATTTGGTCCTCATATGCCGAAGTTATCGAGCTTCAAATTTGAAAAGTCACAAAAGATGTGTGTTTGAGCACATAAAGTACTATTTTTCTCGAAAGTTCAACAAGATGCAATCATGTTGTGTTGTAACATCTTCAAAATCTCGTCGATCTGATTATATTGACACTTTGTTTAAGGAATTTGGTCCTCATATGCCGAAGTTATCGAGCTTCAAATTTGAAAAGTCATACAAGTTGTGTGTTTGAGCACATAAAGTACTATTTTTCTCGGAAGTTCAACAAGATGCAATCATGTTGTGTTGTAACATCTTCAAAATCTCGTCGATCTGATTAATTTGACACTTTGTATAAGGAATTTGGTCCTCATTTGCCGAAGTTATCGAGCTTCAAATTTGAAAAGTCATACAAGTTGTGTGTTTGAGCACATAAAGTACTATTTTTCTTGGAAGATCAACAAGATGCAATCATGTTGTGTTGTCACATCTTCAAAATCTCGTCGATCTGATTAATTTGACACTTTGTTTAAGGAATTTGGTCCTCATTTGCCGAAGTTATCGAGCTTCAAATTTGAAAAGTCACACAAATTGTGTGTTTGAGCACATAAAGTACCATTTTTCTTGGAAGTTCAACAAGATGCAATCATGATGTGTTGTAACATCTTCAAAATCTCGTCGATCTGATTAATTTGACACTTTGTTTAAGGAATTTGGTCCTCATATGCCGAAGTTATCGAGCTTCAAATTTGAAAAGTCACAAAAGATGTGTGTTTGAGCACATAAAGTACTATTTTTCTCGGAAGTTCAACAAGATGCAATTCTGATGTGTTGTAACATCTTCAAAATCTCGTCGATCTGATTAATTTGACACTTTGTTTAAGGAATTTGGTCCTCATTTGCCGAAGTTATCGAGCTTCAAATTTGAAAAGTCACACAAGTTGTGTGTTTGAGCACATAAAGTACTATTTTTCTTGGAAGTTCAACAAGATGCAATCATGTTGTGTTGTAACATCTTCAAAATCTCGTCGATCTGATTAATTTGACACTTTGTTTAAGGAATTTGGTCCTCATTTGCCGAAGTTATCGAGCTTCAAATTTGAAAAGTCACACAAATTGTGTGTTTGAGCACATAAAGTACTATTTTTCTCTGAAGTTCAACAAGATGCAATCATGATGTGTTGTAACATCTTCAAAATCTCGTCGATCTGATTAATTTGACACTTTGTTTAAGGAATTTTGTCCTCATTTGCCGAAGTTATCGAGCTTCAAAGTTTGAAAAGTCACACAAGTTGTGTGTTTGAGCACATAAAGTACTATTTTTCTTGGAAGTTCAACAAGATGCAATCATGTTGTGTTGTAACATCTTCAAAATCTCGTCGATCTGATTAATTTGACACTTTGTTTAAGGAATTTGGTCCTCATTTGCCGAAGTTATCGAGCTTCAAATTTGAAAAGTCACAAAAGATGTGTGTTTGAGCACATAAAGTACTATTTTTCTTGGAAGTTCAACAAGATGCAATCATGATGTGTTGTGACATCTTCAAAATCTCGTCGATCTGATTAATTTGACACTTTGTTTAAGGAATTTGGTCCTCATTTGCCGAAGTTATCGAGCTTCAAAGTTTGAAAAGTCACACAAGATGTGTGTTTGAGCACATAAAGTATTAATTTTCTTGGAAGTTCAACAAGATGCAATCATGATGTGTTGTGACATCTTCAAAATATCGTCGATCTGATTAATTTGACACTTTGTTTAAGGAATTTGGTCCTCATTTGCCGAAGTTATCGAGCTTCAAAGTTTGAAAAGTCACACAAGATGTGTGTTTGAGCACATAAAGTATTAATTTTCTTGGAAGTTCAACAAGATGCAATCATGATGTGTTGTGACATCTTCAAAATCTCGTCGATCTGATTAATTTGACACTTTGTTTAAGGAATTTGGTCCTCATTTGCCGAAGTTATCGAGCTTCAAATTTGAAAAGTCACAAAAGATGTGTGTTTGAGCACATAAAGTACTATTTTTCTCGGAAGTTCAACAAGATGCAATTCTGATGTGTTGTAACATCTTCAAAATCTCGTCGATCTGATTAATTTGACACTTTGTTTAAGGAATTTGGTCCTCATTTGCCGAAGTTATCGAGCTTCAAAGTTTGAAAAGTCACACAAGTTGTGTGTTTGAGCACATAAAGTACTATTTTTCTCTGAAGTTCAACAAGATGCAATCATGATGTGTTGTAACATCTTCAAAATCTCGTCGATCTGATTAATTTGACACTTTGTTTAAGGAATTTGGTCCTCATTTGCCGAAGTTATCGAGCTTCAAATTTGAAAAGTCACAAAAGATGTGTGTTTGAGCACATAAAGCACTATTTTTCTCGGAAGTTCAACAAGATGCAATTCTGATGTGTTGTAACATCTTCAAAATCTCGTCGATCTGATTAATTTGACACTTTGTTTAAGGAATTTGGTCCTCATTTGCCGAAGTTATCGAGCTTCAAATTTGAAAAGTCACACAAGTTGTGTGTTTGAGCACATAAAGTACTATTTTTCTTGGAAGTTCAACAAGATGCAATCATGATGTGTTGTGACATCTTCAAAATCTCGTCGATCTGATTATATTGACACTTTGTTTAAGGAATTTGGTCCTCATTTGCCGAAGTTATCGAGCTTCAAATTTGAAAAGTCACACAAATTGTGTGTTTGAGCACATAAAGTACTATTTTTCTTGGAAGTTCAACAAGATGCAATCATGATGTGTTGTGACATCTTCAAAATCTCGTCGATCTGATTAATTTGACACTTTGTTTAAGGAATTTGGTCCTCATATGCCGAAGTTATCGAGCTTCAAATTTGAAAAGTCACAAAAGATGTGTGTTTGAGCACATAAAGTACTATTTTTCTAGGAAGTTCAACAAGATGCAATTCTGATGTGTTGTAACATCTTCAAAATCTCGTCGATCTGATTAATTTGACACTTTGTTTAAGGAATTTGGTCCTCATTTGCCGAAGTTATCGAGCTTCAAATTTGAAAAGTCACACAAGTTGTGTGTTTGAGCACATAAAGTACTATTTTTCTTGGAAGTTCAACAAGATGCAATCATGATGTGTTGTGACATCTTCAAAATCTCGTCGATCTGATTATATTGACACTATGTTTAAGGAATTTGGTCCTCATTTGCCGAAGTTATCGAGCTTCAAATTTGAAAAGTCACACAAGTTGTGTGTTTGAGCACATAAAGTACTATTTTTCTTGGAAGTTCAACAAGATGCAATCATGATGTGTTGTGACATCTTCAAAATCTCGTCGATCTGATTATATTGACACTTTGTTTAAGGAATTTGGTCCTCATATGCCGAAGTTATCGAGCTTCAAAATTTGAAAAGTCACACAAGTTTTGTGTTTGAGCACATAAAGTACTATTTTTCTTGGAAGTTCAACAAGATGCAATCATGATGTGTTGTGAGATCTTCAAAATCTCGTCGACCTGATGATATTGACACTTTGTTTAAGGAATTTGGTCATCATATGCCGAAGTTATCGAGCTTCAAAGTTTGAAAAGTCACACAAGTTGTGTGTTTGAGCACATAAAGTACTAATTTTCTTGGAAGTTCAACAAGATGCAATCATGTTGTGTTGTAACATCTTCAAAATCTCGTCGATCTGATTAATTTGACACTTTGTTTAAGGAATTTGGTCCTCATTTGCCGAAGTTATCGAGCTTCAAATTTGAAAAGTCACACAAGTTGTGTGTTTGAGCACATAAAGTACTATTTTTCTTGGAAGTTCAACAAGATGCAATCATGATGTGTTGTGACATCTTCAAAATCTCGTCGATCTGATTATATTGACACTTTGTTTAAGGAATTTGGTCCTCATTTGCCGAAGTTATCGAGCTTCAAATTTGAAAAGTCACACAAATTGTGTGTTTGAGCACATAAAGTACTATTTTTCTTGGAAGTTCAACAAGATGAAATCATGATGTGTTGTGACATCTTCAAAATCTCGTCGATCTGATTAATTTGACACTTTGTTTAAGGAATTTGGTCCTCATATGCCGAAGTTATCGAGCTTCAAAGTTTGAAAAGTCACACAAGTTTTGTGTTTGAGCACATAAAGTACTATTTTTCTAGGAAGTTCAACAAGATGCAATCATGATGTGTTGTGAGATCTTCAAAATCTCGTCGATCTGATGATATTGACACTTTGTTTAAGGAATTTGGTCATCATATGCCGAAGTTATCGAGCTTCAAAGTTTGAAAAGTCACACAAGTTGTGTGTTTGAGCACATAAAGTACTAATTTTCTTGGAAGTTCAACAAGATGCAATTCTGATGTGTTGTAACATCTTCAAAATCTCGTCGATCTGATTAATTTGACACTTTGTTTAAGGAATTTGGTCCTCATTTGCCGAAGTTATCGAGCTTCAAATTTGAAAAGTCACACAAGTTGTGTGTTTGAGCACATAAAGTACTATTTTTCTTGGAAGTTCAACAAAATGCAATCATGATGTGTTGTGACATCTTCAAAATCTCGTCGATCTGATTATATTGACACTTTGTTTAAGGAATTTGGTCCTCATTTGCCGAAGTTATCGAGCTTCAAATTTGAAAAGTCACACAAATTGTGTGTTTGAGCACATAAAGTACTATTTTTCTTGGAAGTTCAACAAGATGCAATCATGATGTGTTGTGACATCTTCAAAATCTCGTCGAGCTGATTAATTTGACACTTTGTTTAAGGAATCTGGTCCTCATATGCCGAAGTTATCGAGCTTCAAATTTGAAAAGTCACAAAAGATGTGTGTTTGAGCACATAAAGTACTATTTTTCTCGGAAGTTCAACAAGATGCAATTCTGATGTGTTGTAACATCTTCAAAATCTCGTCGATCTGATTAATTTGACACTTTGTTTAAGGAATTTGGTCCTCATTTGCCGAAGTTATCGAGCTTCAAATTTGAAAAGTCACACAAGTTGTGTGTTTGAGCACATAAAGTACTATTTTTCTTGGAAGTTCAACAAGATGCAATCATGATGTGTTGTGACATCTTCAAAATCTCGTCGATCTGATTATATTGACACTTTGTTTAAGGAATTTGGTCCTCATTTGCCGACGTTATCGAGCTTCAAATTTGAAAAGTCACACAAGTTGTGTGTTTGAGCACATAAAGTACTATTTTTCTTGGAAGTTCAACAAGATGCAATCATGATGTGTTGTGACATCTTCAAAATCTCGTCGATCTGATTATATTGACACTTTGTTTAAGGAATTTGGTCCTCATATGCCGAAGTTATCGAGCTTCAAAGTTTGAAAAGTCACACAAGTTGTGTGTTTGAGCACATAAAGTACTATTTTTCTCTGAAGTTCAACAAGATGCAATCATGATGTGTTGTAACATCTTCAAAATCTCGTCGATCTGATTAATTTGACACTTTGTTTAAGGAATTTGGTCCTCATTTGCCGAAGTTATCGAGCTTCAAATTTGAAAAGTCACACAAATTGTGTGTTTGAGCACATAAAGTACTATTTTTCTTGGAAGTTCAACAAGATGCAATCATGTTGTGTTGTAACATCTTCAAAATCTCGTCGATCTGATTAATTTGACACTTTGTTTAAGGAATTTGGTCCTCATTTGCCGAAGTTATCGAGCTTCAAATTTGAAAAGTCACACAAATTGTGTGTTTGAGCACATAAAGTACTATTTTTCTTGGAAGTTCAACAAGATGCAATCATGATGTGTTGTAACATCTTCAAAATCTCGTCGATCTGATTAATTTGACACTTTGTTTAAGGAATTTGGTCCTCATTTGCCGAAGTTATCGAGCTTCAAAGTTTGAAAAGTCACACAAGATGTGTGTTTGAGCACATATAGTACTATTTTTCTTGGAAGTTCAACAAGATGCAATCATGATGTGTTGTAACATCTTCAAAATCTCGTCGATCTGATTAATTTGACACTTTGTTTAAGGAATTTTACCACATTTTCCGAAGTTATCGAGCTTCAAATTTGAAAAGTCACACAAGTTGTGTGTTTGAGCACATAAAGTACTATTTTTCTTGGAAGTTCAACAAGATGCAATCATGATGTGTTGTGACATCTTCAAAATCTCGTCGATCTGATTATATTGACAATTTGTTTAAGGAATTTGGTCCTCATATGCCGAAGTTATCGAGCTTCAAAGTTTGAAAAGTCACACAAGTTGTGTGTTTGAGCACATAAAGTACTATTTTTCTTGGAAGTTCAACAAGATGCAATCATGTTGTGTTGTAACATCTTCAAAATCTCGTCGATCTGATTAATTTGACACTTTGTTTAAGGAATTTGGTCCTCATTTGCCGAAGTTATCGAGCTTCAAATTTGAAAAGTCACACAAGTTGTGTGTTTGAGCACATAAAGTACTATTTTTCTTGGAAGTTCAACAAGATGCAATCATGATGTGTTGTGACATCTTCAAAATCTCGTCGATCTGATTATATTGACACTTTGTTTAAGGAATTTGGTCCTCATATGCCGAAGTTATCGAGCTTAAAAGTTTGAAAAGTCACACAAGTTGTGTGTTTGAACACATAAAGTACTATTTTTCTTGGAAGTTCAACAAGATGCAATCATGTTGTGTTGTAACATCTTCAAAATCTCGTCGATCTGATTAATTTGACACTTTGTTTAAGGAATTTGGTCCTCATTTGCCGAAGTTATCGAGCTTCAAAGTTTGAAAAGTCACACAAGTTGTGTGTTTGAGCACATAAAGTACTAATTTTCTTGGAAGTTCAACAAGATGCAATCATGTTGTGTTGTAACATCTTCAAAATCTCGTCGATCTGATTAATTTGACACTTTGTTTAAGGAATTTGGTCCTCATTTGCCGAAGTTATCGAGCTTCAAATTTGAAAAGTCACACAAGTTGTGTGTTTGAGCACATAAAGTACTATTTTTCTCGGAAGTTCAACAAGATGCAATCATGATGTGTTGTAACATCTCCAAAATCTCGTCGATCTGATTATATTGACACTTTGTTTAAGGAATTTGGTCATCATATGCCGAAGTTATCGAGCTTCAAAGTTTGAAAAGTCACACAAGATGTGTGTTTGAGCACATAAAGTACTATTTTTCTTGGAAGTTCAACAAGATGCAATCATGATGTGTTGTGACATCTTCAAAATCTCGTCGATCTGATTATATTGACACTTTGTTTAAGGAATTTGGTCCTCATATGCCGAAGTTATCGAGCTTCAAAGTTTGAAAAGTCACACAAGTTGTGTGTTTGAGCACATAAAGTACTATTTTTCTGTGAAGTTCAACAAGATGCAATCATGATGTGTTGTAACATCTTCAAAATCTCGTCGATCTGATTAATTTGACACTTTGTTTAAGGAATTTGGTCCTCATTTGCCGAAGTTATCGAGCTTCAAAGTTTGAAAAGTCACACAAGATGTGTGTTTGAGCACATAAAGTACTATTTTTCTTGGAAGTTCAACAAGATGCAATCATGATGTGTTGTAACATCTTCAAAATCTCGTCGATCTGATTAATTTGACACTTTGTTTAAGGAATTTTACCACATTTTCCGAAGTTATCGAGCTTCAAATTTGAAAAGTCACACAAGTTGTGTGTTTGAGCACATAAAGTACTATTTTTCTTGGAAGTTCAACAAGATGCAATCATGATGTGTTGTGACATCTTCAAAATCTCGTCGATCTGATTATATTGACAATTTGTTTAAGGAATTTGGTCCTCATATGCCGAAGTTATCGAGCTTCAAAGTTTGAAAAGTCACACAAGTTGTGTGTTTGAGCACATAAAGTACTATTTTTCTTGGAAGTTCAACAAGATGCAATCATGATGTGTTGTGACATCTTCAAAATCTCGTCGATCTGATTATATTGACACTTTGTTTAAGGAATTTGGTCCTCATATGCCGAAGTTATCGAGCTTCAAAGTTTGAAAAGTCACACAAGTTGTGTGTTTGAGCACATAAAGTACTATTTTTCTCTGAAGTTCAACAAGATGCAATCATGATGTGTTGTAACATCTTCAAAATCTCGTCGATCTGATTAATTTGACACTTTGTTTAAGGAATTTGGTCCTCATTTGCCGAAGTTATCGAGCTTCAAATTTGAAAAGTCACACAAATTGTGTGTTTGAGCACATAAAGTACTATTTTTCTTGGAAGTTCAACAAGATGCAATCATGTTGTGTTGTAACATCTTCAAAATCTCGTCGATCTGATTAATTTGACACTTTGTTTAAGGAATTTGGTCCTCATTTGCCGAAGTTATCGAGCTTCAAATTTGAAAAGTCACACAAATTGTGTGTTTGAGCACATAAAGTACTATTTTTCTTGGAAGTTCAACAAGATGCAATCATGATGTGTTGTAACATCTTCAAAATCTCGTCGATCTGATTAATTTGACACTTTGTTTAAGGAATTTGGTCCTCATTTGCCGAAGTTATCGAGCTTCAAAGTTTGAAAAGTCACACAAGATGTGTGTTTGAGCACATATAGTACTATTTTTCTTGGAAGTTCAACAAGATGCAATCATGATGTGTTGTAACATCTTCAAAATCTCGTCGATCTGATTAATTTGACACTTTGTTTAAGGAATTTTACCACATTTTCCGAAGTTATCGAGCTTCAAATTTGAAAAGTCACACAAGTTGTGTGTTTGAGCACATAAAGTACTATTTTTCTTGGAAGTTCAACAAGATGCAATCATGATGTGTTGTGACATCTTCAAAATCTCGTCGATCTGATTATATTGACAATTTGTTTAAGGAATTTGGTCCTCATATGCCGAAGTTATCGAGCTTCAAAGTTTGAAAAGTCACACAAGTTGTGTGTTTGAGCACATAAAGTACTATTTTTCTTGGAAGTTCAACAAGATGCAATCATGTTGTGTTGTAACATCTTCAAAATCTCGTCGATCTGATTAATTTGACACTTTGTTTAAGGAATTTGGTCCTCATTTGCCGAAGTTATCGAGCTTCAAATTTGAAAAGTCACACAAGTTGTGTGTTTGAGCACATAAAGTACTATTTTTCTTGGAAGTTCAACAAGATGCAATCATGATGTGTTGTGACATCTTCAAAATCTCGTCGATCTGATTATATTGACACTTTGTTTAAGGAATTTGGTCCTCATATGCCGAAGTTATCGAGCTTAAAAGTTTGAAAAGTCACACAAGTTGTGTGTTTGAACACATAAAGTACTATTTTTCTTGGAAGTTCAACAAGATGCAATCATGTTGTGTTGTAACATCTTCAAAATCTCGTCGATCTGATTAATTTGACACTTTGTTTAAGGAATTTGGTCCTCATTTGCCGAAGTTATCGAGCTTCAAAGTTTGAAAAGTCACACAAGTTGTGTGTTTGAGCACATAAAGTACTAATTTTCTTGGAAGTTCAACAAGATGCAATCATGTTGTGTTGTAACATCTTCAAAATCTCGTCGATCTGATTAATTTGACACTTTGTTTAAGGAATTTGGTCCTCATTTGCCGAAGTTATCGAGCTTCAAATTTGAAAAGTCACACAAGTTGTGTGTTTGAGCACATAAAGTACTATTTTTCTCGGAAGTTCAACAAGATGCAATCATGATGTGTTGTAACATCTCCAAAATCTCGTCGATCTGATTATATTGACACTTTGTTTAAGGAATTTGGTCCTCATATGCCGAAGTTATCGAGCTTCAAAGTTTGAAAAGTCACACAAGTTGTGTGTTTGAGCACATAAAGTACTATTTTTCTGTGAAGTTCAACAAGATGCAATCATGATGTGTTGTAACATCTTCAAAATCTCGTCGATCTGATTAATTTGACACTTTGTTTAAGGAATTTGGTCCTCATTTGCCGAAGTTATCGAGCTTCAAAGTTTGAAAAGTCACACAAGATGTGTGTTTGAGCACATATAGTACTATTTTTCTTGGAAGTTCAACAAGATGCAATCATGATGTGTTGTAACATCTTCAAAATCTCGTCGATCTGATTAATTTGACACTTTGTTTAAGGAATTTTACCACATTTTCCGAAGTTATCGAGCTTCAAATTTGAAAAGTCACACAAGTTGTGTGTTTGAGCACATAAAGTACTATTTTTCTTGGAAGTTCAACAAGATGCAATCATGATGTGTTGTGACATCTTCAAAATCTCGTCGATCTGATTATATTGACAATTTGTTTAAGGAATTTGGTCCTCATATGCCGAAGTTATCGAGCTTCAAAGTTTGAAAAGTCACACAAGTTGTGTGTTTGAGCACATAAAGTACTATTTTTCTTGGAAGTTCAACAAGATGCAATCATGTTGTGTTGTAACATCTTCAAAATCTCGTCGATCTGATTAATTTGACACTTTGTTTAAGGAATTTGGTCCTCATTTGCCGAAGTTATCGAGCTTCAAATTTGAAAAGTCACACAAGTTGTGTGTTTGAGCACATAAAGTACTATTTTTCTTGGAAGTTCAACAAGATGCAATCATGATGTGTTGTGACATCTTCAAAATCTCGTCGATCTGATTATATTGACACTTTGTTTAAGGAATTTGGTCCTCATATGCCGAAGTTATCGAGCTTAAAAGTTTGAAAAGTCACACAAGTTGTGTGTTTGAACACATAAAGTACTATTTTTCTTGGAAGTTCAACAAGATGCAATCATGTTGTGTTGTAACATCTTCAAAATCTCGTCGATCTGATTAATTTGACACTTTGTTTAAGGAATTTGGTCCTCATTTGCCGAAGTTATCGAGCTTCAAAGTTTGAAAAGTCACACAAGTTGTGTGTTTGAGCACATAAAGTACTAATTTTCTTGGAAGTTCAACAAGATGCAATCATGTTGTGTTGTAACATCTTCAAAATCTCGTCGATCTGATTAATTTGACACTTTGTTTAAGGAATTTGGTCCTCATTTGCCGAAGTTATCGAGCTTCAAATTTGAAAAGTCACACAAGTTGTGTGTTTGAGCACATAAAGTACTATTTTTCTCGGAAGTTCAACAAGATGCAATCATGATGTGTTGTAACATCTCCAAAATCTCGTCGATCTGATTATATTGACACTTTGTTTAAGGAATTTGGTCATCATATGCCGAAGTTATCGAGCTTCAAAGTTTGAAAAGTCACACAAGATGTGTGTTTGAGCACATAAAGTACTATTTTTCTTGGAAGTTCAACAAGATGCAATCATGATGTGTTGTGACATCTTCAAAATCTCGTCGATCTGATTATATTGACAATTTGTTTAAGGAATTTGGTCCTCATATGCCGAAGTTATCGAGCTTCAAAGTTTGAAAAGTCACACAAGTTGTGTGTTTGAGCACATAAAGTACTATTTTTCTTGGAAGTTCAACAAGATGCAATCATGTTGTGTTGTAACATCTTCAAAATCTCGTCGATCTGATTAATTTGACACTTTGTTTAAGGAATTTGGTCCTCATTTGCCGAAGTTATCGAGCTTCAAATTTGAAAAGTCACACAAGTTGTGTGTTTGAGCACATAAAGTACTATTTTTCTTGGAAGTTCAACAAGATGCAATCATGATGTGTTGTGACATCTTCAAAATCTCGTCGATCTGATTATATTGACACTTTGTTTAAGGAATTTGGTCCTCATATGCCGAAGTTATCGAGCTTAAAAGTTTGAAAAGTCACACAAGTTGTGTGTTTGAACACATAAAGTACTATTTTTCTTGGAAGTTCAACAAGATGCAATCATGTTGTGTTGTAACATCTTCAAAATCTCGTCGATCTGATTAATTTGACACTTTGTTTAAGGAATTTGGTCCTCATTTGCCGAAGTTATCGAGCTTCAAAGTTTGAAAAGTCACACAAGTTGTGTGTTTGAGCACATAAAGTACTAATTTTCTTGGAAGTTCAACAAGATGCAATCATGTTGTGTTGTAACATCTTCAAAATCTCGTCGATCTGATTAATTTGACACTTTGTTTAAGGAATTTGGTCCTCATTTGCCGAAGTTATCGAGCTTCAAATTTGAAAAGTCACACAAGTTGTGTGTTTGAGCACATAAAGTACTATTTTTCTCGGAAGTTCAACAAGATGCAATCATGATGTGTTGTAACATCTCCAAAATCTCGTCGATCTGATTATATTGACACTTTGTTTAAGGAATTTGGTCCTCATATGCCGAAGTTATCGAGCTTCAAAGTTTGAAAAGTCACACAAGTTGTGTGTTTGAGCACATAAAGTACTATTTTTCTGTGAAGTTCAACAAGATGCAATCATGATGTGTTGTAACATCTTCAAAATCTCGTCGATCTGATTAATTTGACACTTTGTTTAAGGAATTTGGTCCTCATTTGCCGAAGTTATCGAGCTTCAAAGTTTGAAAAGTCACACAAGATGTGTGTTTGAGCACATATAGTACTATTTTTCTTGGAAGTTCAACAAGATGCAATCATGATGTGTTGTAACATCTTCAAAATCTCGTCGATCTGATTAATTTGACACTTTGTTTAAGGAATTTTACCACATTTTCCGAAGTTATCGAGCTTCAAATTTGAAAAGTCACACAAGTTGTGTGTTTGAGCACATAAAGTACTATTTTTCTTGGAAGTTCAACAAGATGCAATCATGATGTGTTGTGACATCTTCAAAATCTCGTCGATCTGATTATATTGACAATTTGTTTAAGGAATTTGGTCCTCATATGCCGAAGTTATCGAGCTTCAAAGTTTGAAAAGTCACACAAGTTGTGTGTTTGAGCACATAAAGTACTATTTTTCTTGGAAGTTCAACAAGATGCAATCATGATGTGTTGTGACATCTTCAAAATCTCGTCGATCTGATTAATTTGACACTTTGTTTAAGGAATTTGGTCCTCATTTGCCTAAGTTATCGAGCTTCAAAGTTTGAAAAGTCACACAACTTGTGTGTTTGAGCACATAAAGTACTATTTTTCTTGGAAGTTCAACAAGATGCAATCATGTTGTGTTGTAACATCTTCAAAATCTCGTCGATCTGATTAATTTGACACTTTGTTTAAGGAATTTGGTCCTCATTTGCCGAAGTTATCGAGCTTCAAAGTTTGAAAAGTCACACAAGTTGTGTGTTTGAGCACATAAAGTACTAATTTTCTTGGAAGTTCAACAAGATGCAATCATGTTGTGTTGTAACATCTTCAAAATCTCGTCGATCTGATTAATTTGACACTTTGTTTAAGGAATTTGGTCCTCATTTGCAGAAGTTATCGAGCTTCAAATTTGAAAAGTCACACAAGTTGTGTGTTTGAGCACATAAAGTACTATTTTTCTCGGAAGTTCAACAAGATGCAATCATGATGTGTTGTAACATCTCCAAAATCTCGTCGATCTGATTATATTGACACTTTGTTTAAGGAATTTGGTCATCATATGCCGAAGTTATCGAGCTTCAAAGTTTGAAAAGTCACACAAGATGTGTGTTTGAGCACATAAAGTACTATTTTTCTTGGAAGTTCAACAAGATGCAATCATGATGTGTTGTGACATCTTCAAAATCTCGTCGATCTGATTATATTGACACTTTGTTTAAGGAATTTGGTCCTCATATGCCGAAGTTATCGAGCTTCAAAGTTTGAAAAGTCACACAAGTTGTGTGTTTGAGCACATAAAGTACTATTTTTCTGTGAAGTTCAACAAGATGCAATCATGATGTGTTGTAACATCTTCAAAATCTCGTCGATCTGATTAATTTGACACTTTGTTTAAGGAATTTGGTCCTCATTTGCCGAAGTTATCGAGCTTCAAAGTTTGAAAAGTCACACAAGATGTGTGTTTGAGCACATAAAGTACTATTTTTCTTGGAAGTTCAACAAGATGCAATCATGATGTGTTGTAACATCTTCAAAATCTCGTCGATCTGATTAATTTGACACTTTGTTTAAGGAATTTTACCACATTTTCCGAAGTTATCGAGCTTCAAATTTGAAAAGTCACACAAGTTGTGTGTTTGAGCACATAAAGTACTATTTTTCTTGGAATTTCAACAAGATGCAATCATGATGTGTTGTGACATCTTCAAAATCTCGTCGATCTGATTATATTGACAATTTGTTTAAGGAATTTGGTCCTCATATGCCGAAGTTATCGAGCTTCAAAGTTTGAAAAGTCACACAAGTTGTGTGTTTGAGCACATAAAGTACTATTTTTCTTGGAAGTTCAACAAGATGCAATCATGATGTGTTGTGACATCTTCAAAATCTCGTCGATCTGATTATATTGACACTTTGTTTAAGGAATTTGGTCCTCATATGCCGAAGTTATCGAGCTTCAAAGTTTGAAAAGTCACACAAGTTGTGTGTTTGAGCACATAAAGTACTATTTTTCTTGGAAGTTCAACAAGATGCAATCATGTTGTGTTGTAACATCTTCAAAATCTCGTCGATCTGATTAATTTGACACTTTGTTTAAGGAATTTGGTCCTCATTTGCCGAAGTTATCGAGCTTCAAAGTTTGAAAAGTCACACAAGTTGTGTGTTTGAGCACATAAAGTACTAATTTTCTTGGAAGTTCAACAAGATGCAATCATGTTGTGTTGTAACATCTTCAAAATCTCGTCGATCTGATTAATTTGACACTTTGTTTAAGGAATTTGGTCCTCATATGCCGAAGTTATCGAGCTTCAAAGTTTGAAAAGTCACACAAGTTGTGTGTTTGAGCACATAAAGTACTATTTTTCTTGGAAGTTCAACAAGATGCAATCATGATGTGTTGTGACATCTTCAAAATCTCGTCGATCTGATTATATTGACACTTTGTTTAAGGAATTTGGTCCTCATATGCCGAAGTTATCGAGCTTCAAAGTTTGAAAAGTCACACAAGTTGTGTGTTTGAGCACATAAAGTACTATTTTTCTTGGAAGTTCAACAAGATGCAATCATGTTGTGTTGTAACATCTTCAAAATCTCGTCGATCTGATTAATTTGACACTTTGTTTAAGGAATTTGGTCCTCATTTGCCGAAGTTATCGAGCTTCAAATTTGAAAAGTCACACAAATTGTGTGTTTGAGCACATAAAGTACTATTTTTCTCTGAAGTTCAACAAGATGCAATCATGATGTGTTGTAACATCTTCAAAATCTCGTCGATCTGATTAATTTGACACTTTGTTTAAGGAATTTGGTCCTCATTTGCCGAAGTTATCGAGCTTCAAAGTTTGAAAAGTCACACAAGTTCTGTGTTTGAGCACATAAAGTACTAATTTTCTTGGAAGTTCAACAAGATGCAATCATGTTGTGTTGTAACATCTTCAAAATCTCGTCGATCTGATTAATTTGACACTTTGTTTAAGGAATTTGGTCCTCATTTGCCGAAGTTATCGAGCTTCAAAGTTTGAAAAGTCACACAAGTTGTGTGTTTGAGCACATAAAGTACTATTTTTCTCTGAAGTTCAACAAGATGCAATCATGATGTGTTGTAACATCTTCAAAATCTCGTCGATCTGATTAATTTGACACTTTGTTTAAGGAATTTGGTCCTCATTTGCCGAAGTTATCGAGCTTCAAATTTGAAAAGTCACACAAGTTGTGTGTTTGAGCACATAAAGTACTAATTTTCTTGGAAGTTCAACAAGATGCAATCATGTTGTGTTGTAACATCTTCAAAATCTCGTCGATCTGATTAATTTGACACTTTGTTTAAGGAATTTGGTCCTCATTTGCCGAAGTTATCGAGCTTCAAAGTTTGAAAAGTCACACAAGATGTGTGTTTGAGCACATAAAGTACTATTTTTCTCGGAAGTTCAACAAGATGCAATCATGATGTGTTGTAACATCTTCAAAATCTCGTCGATCTGATTAATTTGACACTTTGTTTAAGGAATTTGGTCCTCATTTGCCGAAGTTATCGAGCTTCAAAGTTTGAAAAGTCACACAAGTTCTGTGTTTGAGCACATAAAGTACTAATTTTCTTGGAAGTTCAACAAGATGCAATCATGTTGTGTTGTAACATCTTCAAAATCTCGTCGATCTGATTAATTTGACACTTTGTTTAAGGAATTTGGTCCTCATTTGCCGAAGTTATCGAGCTTCAAATTTGAAAAGTCACACAAATTGTGTGTTTGAGCACATAAAGTACTATTTTTCTTGGAAGTTCAACAAGATGCAATCATGATGTGTTGTGACATCTTCAAAATCTCGTCGATCTGATTATATTGACACTTTGTTTAAGGAATTTGGTCCTCATTTGCCGAAGTTATCGAGCTTCAAAGTTTGAAAAGTCACACAAGTTGTGTGTTTGAGCACATAAAGTACTATTTTTCTTGGAAGTTCAACAAGATGCAATCATGATGTGTTGTAACATCTTCAAAATCTCGTCGATCTGATTAATTTGACACTTTGTTTAAGGAATTTTACCACATTTTCCGAAGTTATCGAGCTTAAAAGTTTGAAAAGTCACACAAGTTGTGTGTTTGAACACATAAAGTACTATTTTTCTTGGAAGTTCAACAAGATGCAATCATGTTGTGTTGTAACATCTTCAAAATCTCGTCGATCTGATTAATTTGACACTTTGTTTAAGGAATTTGGTCCTCATTTGCCGAAGTTATCGAGCTTCAAAGTTTGAAAAGTCACACAAGTTGTGTGTTTGAGCACATAAAGTACTAATTTTCTTGGAAGTTCAACAAGATGCAATCATGTTGTGTTGTAACATCTTCAAAATCTCGTCGATCTGATTAATTTGACACTTTGTTTAAGGAATTTGGTCCTCATTTGCCGAAGTTATCGAGCTTCAAATTTGAAAAGTCACACAAGTTGTGTGTTTGAGCACATAAAGTACTATTTTTCTCGGAAGTTCAACAAGATGCAATCATGATGTGTTGTAACATCTCCAAAATCTCGTCGATCTGATTATATTGACACTTTGTTTAAGGAATTTGGTCCTCATATGCCGAAGTTATCGAGCTTCAAAGTTTGAAAAGTCACAAAAGATGTGTGTTTGAGCACATAAAGTACTATTTTTCTCGGAAGTTCAACAAGATGCAATTCTGATGTGTTGTAACATCTTCAAAATCTCGTCGATCTGATTAATTTGACACTTTGTTTAAGGAATTTGGTCCTCATTTGCCGAAGTTATCGAGCTTCAAATTTTGAAAAGTCACACAATTTGTGTGTTTGAGCACATAGAGTACTATTTTTCTTGGAAGTTCAACAAGATGCAATCATGATGTGTTGTGACATCTTCAAAATCTCGTCGATCTGATTAATTTGACACTTTGTTTAAGGAATTTGGTCCTCATTTGCCGAAGTTATCGAGCTTCAAATTTTGAAAAGTCACACAAGTTGTGTGTTTGAGCACATAAAGTACTATTTTTCTTGGAAGTTCAACAAAATGCAATCATGATGTGTTGTGACATCTTCAAAATCTCGTCGATCTGATTATATTGACACTTTGTTTAAGGAATTTGGTCCTCATATGCCGAAGTTATCGAGCTTCAAAGTTTGAAAAGTCACACAAGTTGTGTGTTTGAGCACATAAAGTACTATTTTTCTTGGAAGTTCAACAAGATGCAATCATGTTGTGTTGTAACATCTTCAAAATCTCGTCGATCTGATTAATTTGACACTTTGTTTAAGGAATTTGGTCCTCATTTGCCGAAGTTATCGAGCTTCAAAGTTTGAAAAGTCACACAAGTTGTGTGTTTGAGCACATAAAGTACTATTTTTCTCTGAAGTTCAACAAGATGCAATCATGTTGTGTTGTAACATCTTCAAAATCTCGTCGATCTGATTATATTGACACTTTGTTTAAGGAATTTGGTCCTCATATGCCGAAGTTATCGAGCTTAAAAGTTTGAAAAGTCACACAAGTTGTGTGTTTGAACACATAAAGTACTATTTTTCTTGGAAGTTCAACAAGATGCAATCATGTTGTGTTGTAACATCTTCAAAATCTCGTCGATCTGATTAATTTGACACTTTGTTTAAGGAATTTGGTCCTCATTTGCCGAAGTTATCGAGCTTCAAAGTTTGAAAAGTCACACAAGTTGTGTGTTTGAGCACATAAAGTACTAATTTTCTTGGAAGTTCAACAAGATGCAATCATGTTGTGTTGTAACATCTTCAAAATCTCGTCGATCTGATTAATTTGACACTTTGTTTAAGGAATTTGGTCCTCATTTGCCGAAGTTATCGAGCTTCAAATTTGAAAAGTCACACAAGTTGTGTGTTTGAGCACATAAAGTACTATTTTTCTCGGAAGTTCAACAAGATGCAATCATGATGTGTTGTAACATCTCCAAAATCTCGTCGATCTGATTATATTGACACTTTGTTTAAGGAATTTGGTCATCATATGCCGAAGTTATCGAGCTTCAAAGTTTGAAAAGTCACACAAGATGTGTGTTTGAGCACATAAAGTACTATTTTTCTTGGAAGTTCAACAAGATGCAATCATGATGTGTTGTGACATCTTCAAAATCTCGTCGATCTGATTATATTGACACTTTGTTTAAGGAATTTGGTCCTCATATGCCGAAGTTATCGAGCTTCAAAGTTTGAAAAGTCACACAAGTTGTGTGTTTGAGCACATAAAGTACTATTTTTCTGTGAAGTTCAACAAGATGCAATCATGATGTGTTGTAACATCTTCAAAATCTCGTCGATCTGATTAATTTGACACTTTGTTTAAGGAATTTGGTCCTCATTTGCCGAAGTTATCGAGCTTCAAAGTTTGAAAAGTCACACAAGATGTGTGTTTGAGCACATAAAGTACTATTTTTCTTGGAAGTTCAACAAGATGCAATCATGATGTGTTGTGACATCTTCAAAATCTCGTCGATCTGATTATATTGACAATTTGTTTAAGGAATTTGGTCCTCATATGCCGAAGTTATCGAGCTTCAAAGTTTGAAAAGTCACACAAGATGTGTGTTTGAGCACATAAAGTACTATTTTTCTGTGAAGTTCAACAAGATGCAATCATGATGTGTTGTAACATCTTCAAAATCTCGTCGATCTGATTAATTTGACACTTTGTTTAAGGAATTTGGTCCTCATTTGCCGAAGTTATCGAGCTTCAAAGTTTGAAAAGTCACACAAGATGTGTGTTTGAGCACATAAAGTACTATTTTTCTGTGAAGTTCAACAAGATGCAATCATGATGTGTTGTAACATCTTCAAAATCTCGTCGATCTGATTAATTTGACACTTTGTTTAAGGAATTTGGTCCTCATTTGCCGAAGTTATCGAGCTTCAAAGTTTGAAAAGTCACACAAGATGTGTGTTTGAGCACATAAAGTACTATTTTTCTTGGAAGTTCAACAAGATGCAATCATGATGTGTTGTAACATCTTCAAAATCTCGTCGATCTGATTAATTTGACACTTTGTTTAAGGAATTTTACCACATTTTCCGAAGTTATCGAGCTTCAAATTTGAAAAGTCACACAAGTTGTGTGTTTGAGCACATAAAGTACTATTTTTCTTGGAAGTTCAACAAGATGCAATCATGATGTGTTGTGACATCTTCAAAATCTCGTCGATCTGATTATATTGACAATTTGTTTAAGGAATTTGGTCCTCATATGCCGAAGTTATCGAGCTTCAAAGTTTGAAAAGTCACACAAGTTGTGTGTTTGAGCACATAAAGTACTATTTTTCTTGGAAGTTCAACAAGATGCAATCATGATGTGTTGTGACATCTTCAAAATCTCGTCGATCTGATTATATTGACACTTTGTTTAAGGAATTTGGTCCTCATATGCCGAAGTTATCGAGCTTCAAAGTTTGAAAAGTCACACAAGTTGTGTGTTTGAGCACATAAAGTACTATTTTTCTTGGAAGTTCAACAAGATGCAATCATGTTGTGTTGTAACATCTTCAAAATCTCGTCGATCTGATTAATTTGACACTTTGTTTAAGGAATTTGGTCCTCATTTGCCGAAGTTATCGAGCTTCAAAGTTTGAAAAGTCACACAAGTTGTGTGTTTGAGCACATAAAGTACTAATTTTCTTGGAAGTTCAACAAGATGCAATCATGTTGTGTTGTAACATCTTCAAAATCTCGTCGATCTGATTAATTTGACACTTTGTTTAAGGAATTTGGTCCTCATTTGCCGAAGTTATCGAGCTTCAAATTTGAAAAGTCACACAAGTTGTGTGTTTGAGCACATAAAGTACTATTTTTCTTGGAAGTTCAACAAGATGCAATCATGATGTGTTGTGACATCTTCAAAATCTCGTCGATCTGATTATATTGACACTTTGTTTAAGGAATTTGGTCCTCATATGCCGAAGTTATCGAGCTTCAAAGTTTGAAAAGTCACACAAGTTGTGTGTTTGAGCACATATAGTACTATTTTTCTTGGAAGTTCAACAAGATGCAATCATGTTGTGTTGTAACATCTTCAAAATCTCGTCGATCTGATTAATTTGACACTTTGTTTAAGGAATTTGGTCCTCATTTGCCGAAGTTATCGAGCTTCAAATTTGAAAAGTCACACAAATTGTGTGTTTGAGCACATAAAGTACTATTTTTCTCTGAAGTTCAACAAGATGCAATCATGATGTGTTGTAACATCTTCAAAATCTCGTCGATCTGATTAATTTGACACTTTGTTTAAGGAATTTGGTCCTCATTTGCCGAAGTTATCGAGCTTCAAAGTTTGAAAAGTCACACAAGTTCTGTGTTTGAGCACATAAAGTACTAATTTTCTTGGAAGTTCAACAAGATGCAATCATGTTGTGTTGTAACATCTTCAAAATCTCGTCGATCTGATTAATTTGACACTTTGTTTAAGGAATTTGGTCCTCATTTGCCGAAGTTATCGAGCTTCAAAGTTTGAAAAGTCACACAAGTTGTGTGTTTGAGCACATAAAGTACTATTTTTCTCTGAAGTTCAACAAGATGCAATCATGATGTGTTGTAACATCTTCAAAATCTCGTCGATCTGATTAATTTGACACTTTGTTTAAGGAATTTGGTCCTCATTTGCCGAAGTTATCGAGCTTCAAATTTGAAAAGTCACACAAGTTGTGTGTTTGAGCACATAAAGTACTAATTTTCTTGGAAGTTCAACAAGATGCAATCATGTTGTGTTGTAACATCTTCAAAATCTCGTCGATCTGATTAATTTGACACTTTGTTTAAGGAATTTGGTCCTCATTTGCCGAAGTTATCGAGCTTCAAAGTTTGAAAAGTCACACAAGATGTGTGTTTGAGCACATAAAGTACTATTTTTCTCGGAAGTTCAACAAGATGCAATCATGATGTGTTGTAACATCTTCAAAATCTCGTCGATCTGATTAATTTGACACTTTGTTTAAGGAATTTGGTCCTCATTTGCCGAAGTTATCGAGCTTCAAAGTTTGAAAAGTCACACAAGTTCTGTGTTTGAGCACATAAAGTACTAATTTTCTTGGAAGTTCAACAAGATGCAATCATGTTGTGTTGTAACATCTTCAAAATCTCGTCGATCTGATTAATTTGACACTTTGTTTAAGGAATTTGGTCCTCATTTGCCGAAGTTATCGAGCTTCAAATTTGAAAAGTCACACAAATTGTGTGTTTGAGCACATAAAGTACTATTTTTCTTGGAAGTTCAACAAGATGCAATCATGATGTGTTGTGACATCTTCAAAATCTCGTCGATCTGATTATATTGACACTTTGTTTAAGGAATTTGGTCCTCATATGCCGAAGTTATCGAGCTTCAAAGTTTGAAAAGTCACAAAAGATGTGTGTTTGAGCACATAAAGTACTATTTTTCTCGGAAGTTCAACAAGATGCAATTCTGATGTGTTGTAACATCTTCAAAATCTCGTCGATCTGATTAATTTGACACTTTGTTTAAGGAATTTGGTCCTCATTTGCCGAAGTTATCGAGCTTCAAATTTTGAAAAGTCACACAATTTGTGTGTTTGAGCACATAGAGTACTATTTTTCTTGGAAGTTCAACAAGATGCAATCATGATGTGTTGTGACATCTTCAAAATCTCGTCGATCTGATTAATTTGACACTTTGTTTAAGGAATTTGGTCCTCATTTGCCGAAGTTATCGAGCTTCAAATTTTGAAAAGTCACACAAGTTGTGTGTTTGAGCACATAAAGTACTATTTTTCTTGGAAGTTCAACAAAATGCAATCATGATGTGTTGTGACATCTTCAAAATCTCGTCGATCTGATTATATTGACACTTTGTTTAAGGAATTTGGTCCTCATATGCCGAAGTTATCGAGCTTCAAAGTTTGAAAAGTCACACAAGTTGTGTGTTTGAGCACATAAAGTACTATTTTTCTCTGAAGTTCAACAAGATACAATCATGATGTGTTGTAACATCTTCAAAATCTCGTCGATCTGATTAATTTGACACTTTGTTTAAGGAATTTGGTCCTCATTTGCCGAAGTTATCGAGCTTCAAATTTGAAAAGTCACACAAGTTGTGTGTTTGAGCACATAAAGTACTATTTTTCTTGGAAGTTCAACAAGATGCAATCATGATGTGTTGTGACATCTTCAAAATCTCGTCGATCTGATTATATTGACACTTTGTTTAAGGAATTTGGTCCTCATATGCCGAAGTTATCGAGCTTCAAAGTTTGAAAAGTCACACAAGTTGTGTGTTTGAGCACATAAAGTACTATTTTTCTCTGAAGTTCAACAAGATGCAATCATGATGTGTTGTAACATCTTCAAAATCTCGTCGATCTGATTAATTTGACACTTTGTTTAAGGAATTTGGTCCTCATTTGCCGAAGTTATCGAGCTTCAAATTTGAAAAGTCACACAAGTTGTGTGTTTGAGCACATAAAGTACTATTTTTCTTGGAAGTTCAACAAGATGCAATCATGATGTGTTGTGACATCTTCAAAATCTCGTCGATCTGATTATATTGACACTTTGTTTAAGGAATTTGGTCCTCATATGCCGAAGTTATCGAGCTTCAAAGTTTGAAAAGTCACACAAGTTGTGTGTTTGAGCACATAAAGTACTATTTTTCTGTGAAGTTCAACAAGATGCAATCATGATGTGTTGTAACATCTTCAAAATCTCGTCGATCTGATTAATTTGACACTTTGTTTAAGGAATTTGGTCCTCATTTGCCGAAGTTATCGAGCTTCAAAGTTTGAAAAGTCACACAAGATGTGTGTTTGAGCACATAAAGTACTATTTTTCTTGGAAGTTCAACAAGATGCAATCATGATGTGTTGTAACATCTTCAAAATCTCGTCGATCTGATTAATTTGACACTTTGTTTAAGGAATTTTACCACATTTTCCGAAGTTATCGAGCTTCAAATTTGAAAAGTCACACAAGTTGTGTGTTTGAGCACATAAAGTACTATTTTTCTTGGAAGTTCAACAAGATGCAATCATGATGTGTTGTGACATCTTCAAAATCTCGTCGATCTGATTATATTGACAATTTGTTTAAGGAATTTGGTCCTCATATGCCGAAGTTATCGAGCTTCAAAGTTTGAAAAGTCACACAAGTTGTGTGTTTGAGCACATAAAGTACTATTTTTCTTGGAAGTTCAACAAGATGCAATCATGATGTGTTGTGACATCTTCAAAATCTCGTCGATCTGATTATATTGACACTTTGTTTAAGGAATTTGGTCCTCATATGCCGAAGTTATCGAGCTTCAAAGTTTGAAAAGTCACACAAGTTGTGTGTTTGAGCACATAAAGTACTATTTTTCTTGGAAGTTCAACAAGATGCAATCATGTTGTGTTGTAACATCTTCAAAATCTCGTCGATCTGATTAATTTGACACTTTGTTTAAGGAATTTGGTCCTCATTTGCCGAAGTTATCGAGCTTCAAAGTTTGAAAAGTCACACAAGTTGTGTGTTTGAGCACATAAAGTACTAATTTTCTTGGAAGTTCAACAAGATGCAATCATGTTGTGTTGTAACATCTTCAAAATCTCGTCGATCTGATTAATTTGACACTTTGTTTAAGGAATTTGGTCCTCATTTGCCGAAGTTATCGAGCTTCAAATTTGAAAAGTCACACAAGTTGTGTGTTTGAGCACATAAAGTACTATTTTTCTCGGAAGTTCAACAAGATGCAATCATGATGTGTTGTAACATCTCCAAAATCTCGTCGATCTGATTATATTGACACTTTGTTTAAGGAATTTGGTCCTCATTTGCCGAAGTTATCGAGCTTCAAAGTTTGAAAAGTCACACAAGTTCTGTGTTTGAGCACATAAAGTACTAATTTTCTTGGAAGTTCAACAAGATGCAATCATGTTGTGTTGTAACATCTTCAAAATCTCGTCGATCTGATTAATTTGACACTTTGTTTAAGGAATTTGGTCCTCATTTGCCGAAGTTATCGAGCTTCAAAGTTTGAAAAGTCACACAAGTTGTGTGTTTGAGCACATAAAGTACTATTTTTCTCTGAAGTTCAACAAGATGCAATCATGATGTGTTGTAACATCTTCAAAATCTCGTCGATCTGATTAATTTGACACTTTGTTTAAGGAATTTGGTCCTCATTTGCCGAAGTTATCGAGCTTCAAATTTGAAAAGTCACACAAGTTGTGTGTTTGAGCACATAAAGTACTAATTTTCTTGGAAGTTCAACAAGATGCAATCATGTTGTGTTGTAACATCTTCAAAATCTCGTCGATCTGATTAATTTGACACTTTGTTTAAGGAATTTGGTCCTCATTTGCCGAAGTTATCGAGCTTCAAAGTTTGAAAAGTCACACAAGATGTGTGTTTGAGCACATAAAGTACTATTTTTCTCGGAAGTTCAACAAGATGCAATCATGATGTGTTGTAACATCTTCAAAATCTCGTCGATCTGATTAATTTGACACTTTGTTTAAGGAATTTGGTCCTCATTTGCCGAAGTTATCGAGCTTCAAAGTTTGAAAAGTCACACAAGTTCTGTGTTTGAGCACATAAAGTACTAATTTTCTTGGAAGTTCAACAAGATGCAATCATGTTGTGTTGTAACATCTTCAAAATCTCGTCGATCTGATTAATTTGACACTTTGTTTAAGGAATTTGGTCCTCATTTGCCGAAGTTATCGAGCTTCAAATTTGAAAAGTCACACAAATTGTGTGTTTGAGCACATAAAGTACTATTTTTCTTGGAAGTTCAACAAGATGCAATCATGATGTGTTGTGACATCTTTAAAATCTCGTCGATCTGATTATATTGACACTTTGTTTAAGGAATTTGGTCCTCATATGCCGAAGTTATCGAGCTTCAAAGTTTGAAAAGTCACAAAAGATGTGTGTTTGAGCACATAAAGTACTATTTTTCTCGGAAGTTCAACAAGATGCAATTCTGATGTGTTGTAACATCTTCAAAATCTCGTCGATCTGATTAATTTGACACTTTGTTTAAGGAATTTGGTCCTCATTTGCCGAAGTTATCGAGCTTCAAATTTTGAAAAGTCACACAATTTGTGTGTTTGAGCACATAGAGTACTATTTTTCTTGGAAGTTCAACAAGATGCAATCATGATGTGTTGTGACATCTTCAAAATCTCGTCGATCTGATTAATTTGACACTTTGTTTAAGGAATTTGGTCCTCATTTGCCGAAGTTATCGAGCTTCAAATTTTGAAAAGTCACACAAGTTGTGTGTTTGAGCACATAAAGTACTATTTTTCTTGGAAGTTCAACAAAATGCAATCATGATGTGTTGTGACATCTTCAAAATCTCGTCGATCTGATTATATTGACACTTTGTTTAAGGAATTTGGTCCTCATATGCCGAAGTTATCGAGCTTCAAAGTTTGAAAAGTCACACAAGTTGTGTGTTTGAGCACATAAAGTACTATTTTTCTCTGAAGTTCAACAAGATACAATCATGATGTGTTGTAACATCTTCAAAATCTCGTCGATCTGATTAATTTGACACTTTGTTTAAGGAATTTGGTCCTCATTTGCCGAAGTTATCGAGCTTCAAATTTGAAAAGTCACACAAGTTGTGTGTTTGAGCACATAAAGTACTATTTTTCTTGGAAGTTCAACAAGATGCAATCATGATGTGTTGTGACATCTTCAAAATCTCGTCGATCTGATTATATTGACACTTTGTTTAAGGAATTTGGTCCTCATATGCCGAAGTTATCGAGCTTCAAAGTTTGAAAAGTCACACAAGTTGTGTGTTTGAGCACATAAAGTACTATTTTTCTCTGAAGTTCAACAAGATGCAATCATGATGTGTTGTAACATCTTCAAAATCTCGTCGATCTGATTAATTTGACACTTTGTTTAAGGAATTTGGTCCTCATTTGCCGAAGTTATCGAGCTTCAAATTTGAAAAGTCACACAAGTTGTGTGTTTGAGCACATAAAGTACTATTTTTCTTGGAAGTTCAACAAGATGCAATCATGATGTGTTGTGACATCTTCAAAATCTCGTCGATCTGATTATATTGACACTTTGTTTAAGGAATTTGGTCCTCATATGCCGAAGTTATCGAGCTTCAAAGTTTGAAAAGTCACACAAGTTGTGTGTTTGAGCACATAAAGTACTATTTTTCTGTGAAGTTCAACAAGATGCAATCATGATGTGTTGTAACATCTTCAAAATCTCGTCGATCTGATTAATTTGACACTTTGTTTAAGGAATTTGGTCCTCATTTGCCGAAGTTATCGAGCTTCAAAGTTTGAAAAGTCACACAAGATGTGTGTTTGAGCACATAAAGTACTATTTTTCTTGGAAGTTCAACAAGATGCAATCATGATGTGTTGTAACATCTTCAAAATCTCGTCGATCTGATTAATTTGACACTTTGTTTAAGGAATTTTACCACATTTTCCGAAGTTATCGAGCTTCAAATTTGAAAAGTCACACAAGTTGTGTGTTTGAGCACATAAAGTACTATTTTTCTTGGAAGTTCAACAAGATGCAATCATGATGTGTTGTGACATCTTCAAAATCTCGTCGATCTGATTATATTGACAATTTGTTTAAGGAATTTGGTCCTCATATGCCGAAGTTATCGAGCTTCAAAGTTTGAAAAGTCACACAAGTTGTGTGTTTGAGCACATAAAGTACTATTTTTCTTGGAAGTTCAACAAGATGCAATCATGATGTGTTGTGACATCTTCAAAATCTCGTCGATCTGATTATATTGACACTTTGTTTAAGGAATTTGGTCCTCATATGCCGAAGTTATCGAGCTTCAAAGTTTGAAAAGTCACACAAGTTGTGTGTTTGAGCACATAAAGTACTATTTTTCTTGGAAGTTCAACAAGATGCAATCATGTTGTGTTGTAACATCTTCAAAATCTCGTCGATCTGATTAATTTGACACTTTGTTTAAGGAATTTGGTCCTCATTTGCCGAAGTTATCGAGCTTCAAAGTTTGAAAAGTCACACAAGTTGTGTGTTTGAGCACATAAAGTACTAATTTTCTTGGAAGTTCAACAAGATGCAATCATGTTGTGTTGTAACATCTTCAAAATCTCGTCGATCTGATTAATTTGACACTTTGTTTAAGGAATTTGGTCCTCATTTGCCGAAGTTATCGAGCTTCAAATTTGAAAAGTCACACAAGTTGTGTGTTTGAGCACATAAAGTACTATTTTTCTTGGAAGTTCAACAAGATGCAATCATGATGTGTTGTGACATCTTCAAAATCTCGTCGATCTGATTATATTGACACTTTGTTTAAGGAATTTGGTCCTCATATGCCGAAGTTATCGAGCTTCAAAGTTTGAAAAGTCACACAAGTTGTGTGTTTGAGCACATAAAGTACTATTTTTCTTGGAAGTTCAACAAGATGCAATCATGTTGTGTTGTAACATCTTCAAAATCTCGTCGATCTGATTAATTTGACACTTTGTTTAAGGAATTTGGTCCTCATTTGCCGAAGTTATCGAGCTTCAAATTTGAAAAGTCACACAAATTGTGTGTTTGAGCACATAAAGTACTATTTTTCTCTGAAGTTCAACAAGATGCAATCATGATGTGTTGTAACATCTTCAAAATCTCGTCGATCTGATTAATTTGACACTTTGTTTAAGGAATTTGGTCCTCATTTGCCGAAGTTATCGAGCTTCAAAGTTTGAAAAGTCACACAAGTTCTGTGTTTGAGCACATAAAGTACTAATTTTCTTGGAAGTTCAACAAGATGCAATCATGTTGTGTTGTAACATCTTCAAAATCTCGTCGATCTGATTAATTTGACACTTTGTTTAAGGAATTTGGTCCTCATTTGCCGAAGTTATCGAGCTTCAAAGTTTGAAAAGTCACACAAGTTGTGTGTTTGAGCACATAAAGTACTATTTTTCTCTGAAGTTCAACAAGATGCAATCATGATGTGTTGTAACATCTTCAAAATCTCGTCGATCTGATTAATTTGACACTTTGTTTAAGGAATTTGGTCCTCATTTGCCGAAGTTATCGAGCTTCAAATTTGAAAAGTCACACAAGTTGTGTGTTTGAGCACATAAAGTACTAATTTTCTTGGAAGTTCAACAAGATGCAATCATGTTGTGTTGTAACATCTTCAAAATCTCGTCGATCTGATTAATTTGACACTTTGTTTAAGGAATTTGGTCCTCATTTGCCGAAGTTATCGAGCTTCAAATTTGAAAAGTCACACAAGTTGTGTGTTTGAGCACATAAAGTACTATTTTTCTTGGAAGTTCAACAAGATGCAATCATGGTGTGTTGTAACATCTTCAAAATCTCGTCGATCTGATTAATTTGACACTTTGTTTAACGAATTTGGTCCTCATATGCCGAAGTTATCGAGCTTCAAAGTTTGAAAAGTCACAAAAGATGTGTGTTTGAGCTCATAAAGTACTATTTTTCTCTGAAGTTCAACAAGATGCAATCATGATGTGTTGTAACATCTTCAAAATCTCGTCGATCTGATTAATTTGACACTTTGTTTAAGGAATTTGGTCCTCATTTGCCTAAGTTATCGAGCTTCAAAGTTTGAAAAGTCACACAAGTTGTGTGTTTGAGCACATAAAGTACTATTTTTCTTGGAAGTTCAACAAGATGCAATCATGATGTGTTGTGACATCTTCAAAATCTCGTCGATCTGATTATATTGACACTTTGTTTAAGGAATTTGGTCCTCATATGCCGAAGTTATCGAGCTTCAAAGTTTGAAAAGTCACACAAGTTGTGTGTTTGAGCACATAAAGTACTATTTTTCTTGGAAGTTCAACAAGATGCAATCATGTTGTGTTGTAACATCTTCAAAATCTCGTCGATCTGATTAATTTGACACTTTGTTTAAGGAATTTGGTCCTCATTTGCCGAAGTTATCGAGCTTCAAATTTTGAAAAGTCACAAAAGATGTGTGTTTGAGCACATAAAGTACTATTTTTCTTGGAAGTTCAACAAGATGCAATCATGATGTGTTGTAACATCTTCAAAATCTCGTCGATTTGATTACTTTGACACTTTGTTTAAGGAATTTGGTCCTCATTTGCCGAAGTTATCGAGCTTCAAATTTGAAAAGTCACACAAGTTGTGTGTTTGAGCACATAAAGTACTATTTTTCTTGGAAGTTCAACAAGATGCAATCATGGTGTGTTGTAACATCTTCAAAATCTCGTCGATCTGATTAATTTGACACTTTGTTTAACGAATTTGGTCCTCATATGCCGAAGTTATCGAGCTTCAAAGTTTGAAAAGTCACAAAAGATGTGTGTTTGAGCTCATAAAGTACTATTTTTCTCTGAAGTTCAACAAGATGCAATCATGATGTGTTGTAACATCTTCAAAATCTCGTCGATCTGATTAATTTGACACTTTGTTTAAGGAATTTGGTCCTCATTTGCCTAAGTTATCGAGCTTCAAAGTTTGAAAAGTCACACAACTTGTGTGTTTGAGCACATAAAGTACTATTTTTCTTGGAAGTTCAACAAGATGCAATCATGATGTGTTGTGACATCTTCAAAATCTCGTCGATCTGATTATATTGACACTTTGTTTAAGGAATTTGGTCCTCATATGCCGAAGTTATCGAGCTTCAAATTTTGAAAAGTCACACAATTTGTGTGTTTGAGCACATAGAGTACTATTTTTCTTGGAAGTTCAACAAGATGCAATCATGATGTGTTGTGACATCTTCAAAATCTCGTCGATCTGGTTAATTTGACACTTTGTTTAAGGAATTTGGTCCTCATTTGCCGAAGTTATCGAGCTTCAAATTTTGAAAAGTCACACAAGTTGTGTGTTTGAGCACATAAAGTACTATTTTTTTTGGAAGTTCAACAAAATGCAATCATGATGTGTTGTGACATCTTCAAAATCTCGTCGATCTGATTATATTGACACTTTGTTTAAGGAATTTGGTCCTCATATGCCGAAGTTATCGAGCTTCAAAGTTTGAAAAGTCACACAAGTTGTGTGTTTGAGCACATAAAGTACTATTTTTCTCTGAAGTTCAACAAGATACAATCATGATGTGTTGTAACATCTTCAAAATCTCGTCGATCTGATTAATTTGACACTTTGTTTAAGGAATTTGGTCCTCATATGCCGAAGTTATCGAGCTTCAAATTTTGAAAAGTCACACAATTTGTGTGTTTGAGCACATAGAGTACTATTTTTCTTGGAAGTTCAACAAGATGCAATCATGATGTGTTGTGACATCTTCAAAATCTCGTCGATCTGGTTAATTTGACACTTTGTTTAAGGAATTTGGTCCTCATTTGCCGAAGTTATCGAGCTTCAAATTTGAAAAGTCACACAAGTTGTGTGTTTGAGCACATAAAGTACTATTTTTCTTGGAAGTTCAACAAGATGCAATCATGATGTGTTGTGACATCTTCAAAATCTCGTCGATCTGATTAATTTGACACTTTGTTTAAGGAATTTGGTCCTCATATGCCGAAGTTATCGAGCTTCAAAGTTTGAAAAGTCACACAAGTTGTGTGTTTGAGCACATAAAGTACTATTTTTCTCTGAAGTTCAACAAGATGCAATCATGATGTGTTGTGACATCTTCAAAATCTCGTCGATCTGATTATATTGACACTTTGTTTAAGGAATTTGGTCCTCATTTGCCGAAGTTATCGAGCTTCAAATTTGAAAAGTCACACAAGTTGTGTGTTTGAGCACATAAAGTACTATTTTTCTTGGAAGTTCAACAAGATGCAATCATGGTGTGTTGTAACATCTTCAAAATCTCGTCGATCTGATTAATTTGACACTTTGTTTAACGAATTTGGTCCTCATATGCCGAAGTTATCGAGCTTCAAAGTTTGAAAAGTCACAAAAGATGTGTGTTTGAGCTCATAAAGTACTATTTTTCTCTGAAGTTCAACAAGATGCAATCATGATGTGGTGTAACATCTTCAAAATCTCGTCGATCTGATTAATTTGACACTTTGTTTAAGGAATTTGGTCCTCATTTGCCTAAGTTATCGAGCTTCAAAGTTTGAAAAGTCACACAACTTGTGTGTTTGAGCACATAAAGTACTATTTTTCTTGGAAGTTCAACAAGATGCAATCATGATGTGTTGTGACATCTTCAAAATCTCGTCGATCTGATTATATTGACACTTTGTTTAAGGAATTTGGTCCTCATATGCCGAAGTTATCGAGCTTCAAAGTTTGAAAAGTCACACAAGTTGTGTGTTTGAGCACATAAAGTACTATTTTTCTTGGAAGTTCAACAAGACGCAATCATGTTGTGTTGTAACATCTTCAAAATCTCGTCGATCTGATTAATTTGACACTTTGTTTAAGGAATTTGGTCCTCATTTGCCGAAGTTATCGAGCTTCAAATTTGAAAAGTCACACAAATTGTGTGTTTGAGCACATAAAGTACTATTTTTCTTGGAAGTTCAACAAGATGCAATCATGATGTGTTGTGACATCTTCAAAATCTCGTCGATCTGATTATATTGACACTTTGTTTAAGGAATTTGGTCCTCATATGCCGAAGTTATCGAGCTTCAAAGTTTGAAAAGTCACAAAAGATGTGTGTTTGAGCACATAAAGTACTATTTTTCTCGGAAGTTCAACAAGATGCAATTCTGATGTGTTGTAACATCTTCAAAATCTCGTCGATCTGATTAATTTGACACTTTGTTTAAGGAATTTGGTCCTCATTTGCCGAAGTTATCGAGCTTCAAATTTGAAAAGTCACACAAGTTGTGTGTTTGAGCACATAAAGTACTATTTTTCTGGGAAGTTCAACAAGATGCAATCATGATGTGTTGTGACATCTTCAAAATCTCGTCGATCTGATTATATTGACACTTTGTTTAAGGAATTTGGTCCTCATATGCCGAAGTTATCGAGCTTCAAAGTTTGAAAAGTCACACAAGTTGTGTGTTTGAGCACATAAAGTACTATTTTTCTCTGAAGTTCAACAAGATGCAATCATGATGTGTTGTGACATCTTCAAAATCTCGTCGATCTGATTATATTGACACTTTGTTTAAGGAATTTGGTCCTCATATGCCGAAGTTATCGAGCTTCAAAGTTTGAAAAGTCACACAAGTTGTGTGTTTGAGCACATAAAGTACTATTTTTCTTGGAAGTTCAACAAGATGCAATCATGTTGTGTTGTAACATCTTCAAAATCTCGTCGATCTGATTAATTTGACACTTTGTTTAAGGAATTTGGTCCTCATTTGCCGAAGTTATCGAGCTTCAAATTTTGAAAAGTCAAAAGATGTGTGTTTGAGCACATAAAGTACTATTTTTCTTGGAAGTTCAACAAGATGCAATCATGATGTGTTGTAACATCTTCAAAATCTCGTCGATCTGATTACTTTGACACTTTGTTTAAGGAATTTGGTCCTCATTTGCCGAAGTTATCGAGCTTCAAATTTGAAAAGTCACACAAGTTGTGTGTTTGAGCACATAAAGTACTATTTTTCTTGGAAGTTCAACAAGATGCAATCATGGTGTGTTGTAACATCTTCAAAATCTCGTCGATCTGATTAATTTGACACTTTGTTTAACGAATTTGGTCCTCATATGCCGAAGTTATCGAGCTTCAAAGTTTGAAAAGTCACAAAAGATGTGTGTTTGAGCTCATAAAGTACTATTTTTCTCTGAAGTTCAACAAGATGCAATCATGATGTGTTGTAACATCTTCAAAATCTCGTCGATCTGATTAATTTGACACTTTGTTTAAGGAATTTGGTCCTCATTTGCCTAAGTTATCGAGCTTCAAAGTTTGAAAAGTCACACAAGTTGTGTGTTTGAGCACATAAAGTACTATTTTTCTTGGAAGTTCAACAAGATGCAATCATGATGTGTTGTGACATCTTCAAAATCTCGTCGATCTGATTATATTGACACTTTGTTTAAGGAATTTGGTCCTCATATGCCGAAGTTATCGAGCTTCAAAGTTTGAAAAGTCACACAAGTTGTGTGTTTGAGCACATAAAGTACTATTTTTCTTGGAAGTTCAACAAGATGCAATCATGTTGTGTTGTAACATCTTCAAAATCTCGTCGATCTGATTAATTTGACACTTTGTTTAAGGAATTTGGTCCTCATTTGCCGAAGTTATCGAGCTTCAAATTTTGAAAAGTCACAAAAGATGTGTGTTTGAGCACATAAAGTACTATTTTTCTTGGAAGTTCAACAAGATGCAATCATGATGTGTTGTAACATCTTCAAAATCTCGTCGATTTGATTACTTTGACACTTTGTTTAAGGAATTTGGTCCTCATTTGCCGAAGTTATCGAGCTTCAAATTTGAAAAGTCACACAAGTTGTGTGTTTGAGCACATAAAGTACTATTTTTCTTGGAAGTTCAACAAGATGCAATCATGGTGTGTTGTAACATCTTCAAAATCTCGTCGATCTGATTAATTTGACACTTTGTTTAACGAATTTGGTCCTCATATGCCGAAGTTATCGAGCTTCAAAGTTTGAAAAGTCACAAAAGATGTGTGTTTGAGCTCATAAAGTACTATTTTTCTCTGAAGTTCAACAAGATGCAATCATGATGTGTTGTAACATCTTCAAAATCTCGTCGATCTGATTAATTTGACACTTTGTTTAAGGAATTTGGTCCTCATTTGCCTAAGTTATCGAGCTTCAAAGTTTGAAAAGTCACACAACTTGTGTGTTTGAGCACATAAAGTACTATTTTTCTTGGAAGTTCAACAAGATGCAATCATGATGTGTTGTGACATCTTCAAAATCTCGTCGATCTGATTATATTGACACTTTGTTTAAGGAATTTGGTCCTCATATGCCGAAGTTATCGAGCTTCAAATTTTGAAAAGTCACACAATTTGTGTGTTTGAGCACATAGAGTACTATTTTTCTTGGAAGTTCAACAAGATGCAATCATGATGTGTTGTGACATCTTCAAAATCTCGTCGATCTGGTTAATTTGACACTTTGTTTAAGGAATTTGGTCCTCATTTGCCGAAGTTATCGAGCTTCAAATTTTGAAAAGTCACACAAGTTGTGTGTTTGAGCACATAAAGTACTATTTTTCTTGGAAGTTCAACAAAATGCAATCATGATGTGTTGTGACATCTTCAAAATCTCGTCGATCTGATTATATTGACACTTTGTTTAAGGAATTTGGTCCTCATATGCCGAAGTTATCGAGCTTCAAAGTTTGAAAAGTCACACAAGTTGTGTGTTTGAGCACATAAAGTACTATTTTTCTCTGAAGTTCAACAAGATACAATCATGATGTGTTGTAACATCTTCAAAATCTCGTCGATCTGATTAATTTGACACTTTGTTTAAGGAATTTGGTCCTCATTTGCCGAAGTTATCGAGCTTCAAATTTGAAAAGTCACACAAGTTGTGTGTTTGAGCACATAAAGTACTATTTTTCTTGGAAGTTCAACAAGATGCAATCATGATGTGTTGTGACATCTTCAAAATCTCGTCGATCTGATTAATTTGACACTTTGTTTAAGGAATTTGGTCCTCATATGCCGAAGTTATCGAGCTTCAAAGTTTGAAAAGTCACACAAGTTGTGTGTTTGAGCACATAAAGTACTATTTTTCTCTGAAGTTCAACAAGATGCAATCATGATGTGTTGTGACATCTTCAAAATCTCGTCGATCTGATTATATTGACACTTTGTTTAAGGAATTTGGTCCTCATTTGCCGAAGTTATCGAGCTTCAAATTTGAAAAGTCACACAAGTTGTGTGTTTGAGCACATAAAGTACTATTTTTCTTGGAAGTTCAACAAGATGCAATCATGGTGTGTTGTAACATCTTCAAAATCTCGTCGATCTGATTAATTTGACACTTTGTTTAACGAATTTGGTCCTCATATGCCGAAGTTATCGAGCTTCAAAGTTTGAAAAGTCACAAAAGATGTGTGTTTGAGCTCATAAAGTACTATTTTTCTCTGAAGTTCAACAAGATGCAATCATGATGTGGTGTAACATCTTCAAAATCTCGTCGATCTGATTAATTTGACACTTTGTTTAAGGAATTTGGTCCTCATTTGCCTAAGTTATCGAGCTTCAAAGTTTGAAAAGTCACACAACTTGTGTGTTTGAGCACATAAAGTACTATTTTTCTTGGAAGTTCAACAAGATGCAATCATGATGTGTTGTGACATCTTCAAAATCTCGTCGATCTGATTATATTGACACTTTGTTTAAGGAATTTGGTCCTCATATGCCGAAGTTATCGAGCTTCAAAGTTTGAAAAGTCACACAAGTTGTGTGTTTGAGCACATAAAGTACTATTTTTCTTGGAAGTTCAACAAGACGCAATCATGTTGTGTTGTAACATCTTCAAAATCTCGTCGATCTGATTAATTTGACACTTTGTTTAAGGAATTTGGTCCTCATTTGCCGAAGTTATCGAGCTTCAAATTTGAAAAGTCACACAAATTGTGTGTTTGAGCACATAAAGTACTATTTTTCTTGGAAGTTCAACAAGATGCAATCATGATGTGTTGTGACATCTTCAAAATCTCGTCGATCTGATTATATTGACACTTTGTTTAAGGAATTTGGTCCTCATATGCCGAAGTTATCGAGCTTCAAAGTTTGAAAAGTCACAAAAGATGTGTGTTTGAGCACATAAAGTACTATTTTTCTCGGAAGTTCAACAAGATGCAATTCTGATGTGTTGTAACATCTTCAAAATCTCGTCGATCTGATTAATTTGACACTTTGTTTAAGGAATTTGGTCCTCATTTGCCGAAGTTATCGAGCTTCAAATTTGAAAAGTCACACAAGTTGTGTGTTTGAGCACATAAAGTACTATTTTTCTGGGAAGTTCAACAAGATGCAATCATGATGTGTTGTGACATCTTCAAAATCTCGTCGATCTGATTATATTGACACTTTGTTTAAGGAATTTGGTCCTCATATGCCGAAGTTATCGAGCTTCAAAGTTTGAAAAGTCACACAAGTTGTGTGTTTGAGCACATAAAGTACTATTTTTCTCTGAAGTTCAACAAGATGCAATCATGATGTGTTGTGACATCTTCAAAATCTCGTCGATCTGATTATATTGACACTTTGTTTAAGGAATTTGGTCCTCATATGCCGAAGTTATCGAGCTTCAAAGTTTGAAAAGTCACACAAGTTGTGTGTTTGAGCACATAAAGTACTATTTTTCTTGGAAGTTCAACAAGATGCAATCATGTTGTGTTGTAACATCTTCAAAATCTCGTCGATCTGATTAATTTGACACTTTGTTTAAGGAATTTGGTCCTCATTTGCCGAAGTTATCGAGCTTCAAATTTTGAAAAGTCACAAAAGATGTGTGTTTGAGCACATAAAGTACTATTTTTCTTGGAAGTTCAACAAGATGCAATCATGATGTGTTGTAACATCTTCAAAATCTCGTCGATCTGATTACTTTGACACTTTGTTTAAGGAATTTGGTCCTCATTTGCCGAAGTTATCGAGCTTCAAATTTGAAAAGTCACACAAGTTGTGTGTTTGAGCACATAAAGTACTATTTTTCTTGGAAGTTCAACAAGATGCAATCATGGTGTGTTGTAACATCTTCAAAATCTCGTCGATCTGATTAATTTGACACTTTGTTTAACGAATTTGGTCCTAATTTGCCGAAGTTATCGAGCTTCAAAGTTTGAAAAGTCACAAAAGATGTGTGTTTGAGCTCATAAAGTACTATTTTTCTCGGAAGTTCTACAAGATGCAATTCTGATGTGTTGTGACATCTTCAAAATCTCGTCGATCTGAATAATTTGACACTTTGTTTAAGGAATTTGGTCCTCATTTGCCGAAGTTATCGAGCTTCAAAGTTTGAAAAGTCACACAAGTTGTGTGTTTGAGCACATAAAGTACTATTTTTCTCTGAAGTTCAACAAGATGCAATCATGATGTGTTGTGACATCTTCAAAATCTCGTCGATCTGATTATATTGACACTTTGTTTAAGGAATTTGGTCCTCATATGCCGAAGTTATCGAGCTTCAAAGTTTGAAAAGTCACACAAGTTGTGTGTTTGAGCACATAAAGTACTATTTTTCTGTGAAGTTCAACAAGATGCAATCATGATGTGTTGTAACATCTTCAAAATCTCGTCGATCTGATTAATTTGACACTTTGTTTAAGGAATTTGGTCCTCATTTGCCGAAGTTATCGAGCTTCAAAGTTTGAAAAGTCACACAAGATGTGTGTTTGAGCACATATAGTACTATTTTTCTTGGAAGTTCAACAAGATGCAATCATGATGTGTTGTAACATCTTCAAAATCTCGTCGATCTGATTAATTTGACACTTTGTTTAAGGAATTTTACCACATTTTCCGAAGTTATCGAGCTTCAAATTTGAAAAGTCACACAAGTTGTGTGTTTGAGCACATAAAGTACTATTTTTCTTGGAAGTTCAACAAGATGCAATCATGATGTGTTGTGACATCTTCAAAATCTCGTCGATCTGATTATATTGACAATTTGTTTAAGGAATTTGGTCCTCATATGCCGAAGTTATCGAGCTTCAAAGTTTGAAAAGTCACACAAGTTGTGTGTTTGAGCACATAAAGTACTATTTTTCTTGGAAGTTCAACAAGATGCAATCATGATGTGTTGTGACATCTTCAAAATCTCGTCGATCTGATTATATTGACACTTTGTTTAAGGAATTTGGTCCTCATATGCCGAAGTTATCGAGCTTCAAAGTTTGAAAAGTCACACAAGTTGTGTGTTTGAGCACATAAAGTACTATTTTTCTTGGAAGTTCAACAAGATGCAATCATGTTGTGTTGTAACATCTTCAAAATCTCGTCGATCTGATTAATTTGACACTTTGTTTAAGGAATTTGGTCCTCATTTGCCGAAGTTATCGAGCTTCAAAGTTTGAAAAGTCACACAAGTTGTGTGTTTGAGCACATAAAGTACTAATTTTCTTGGAAGTTCAACAAGATGCAATCATGTTGTGTTGTAACATCTTCAAAATCTCGTCGATCTGATTAATTTGACACTTTGTTTAAGGAATTTGGTCCTCATTTGCCGAAGTTATCGAGCTTCAAATTTGAAAAGTCACACAAGTTGTGTGTTTGAGCACATAGAGTACTATTTTTCTTGGAAGTTCAACAAGATGCAATCATGATGTGTTGTGACATCTTCAAAATCTCGTCGATTTGATTATATTGACACTTTGTTTAAGGAATTTGGTCCTCATATGCCGAAGTTATCGAGCTTCAAAGTTTGAAAAGTCACACAAGTTGTGTGTTTGAGCACATAAAGTACTATTTTTCTTGGAAGTTCAACAAGATGCAATCATGTTGTGTTGTAACATCTTCAAAATCTCGTCGATCTGATTAATTTGACACTTTGTTTAAGGAATTTGGTCCTCATTTGCCGAAGTTATCGAGCTTCAAATTTGAAAAGTCACACAAATTGTGTGTTTGAGCACATAAAGTACTATTTTTCTCTGAAGTTCAACAAGATGCAATCATGATGTGTTGTAACATCTTCAAAATCTCGTCGATCTGATTAATTTGACACTTTGTTTAAGGAATTTGGTCCTCATATGCCGAAGTTATCGAGCTTCAAAGTTTGAAAAGTCACACAAGTTCTGTGTTTGAGCACATAAAGTACTAATTTTCTTGGAAGTTCAACAAGATGCAATCATATTGTGTTGTAACATCTTCAAAATCTCGTCGATCTGATTAATTTGACACTTTGTTTAAGGAATTTGGTCCTCATTTGCCGAAGTTATCGAGCTTCAAAGTTTGAAAAGTCACACAAGTTGTGTGTTTGAGCACATAAAGTACTATTTTTCTCTGAAGTTCAACAAGATGCAATCATGATGTGTTGTAACATCTTCAAAATCTCGTCGATCTGATTAATTTGACACTTTGTTTAAGGAATTTGGTCCTCATTTGCCGAAGTTATCGAGCTTCAAATTTGAAAAGTCACACAAGTTGTGTGTTTGAGCACATAAAGTACTAATTTTCTTGGAAGTTCAACAAGATGCAATCATGTTGTGTTGTAACATCTTCAAAATCTCGTCGATCTGATTAATTTGACACTTTGTTTAAGGAATTTGGTCCTCATTTGCCGAAGTTATCGAGCTTCAAAGTTTGAAAAGTCACACAAGATGTGTGTTTGAGCACATAAAGTACTATTTTTCTCGGAAGTTCAACAAGATGCAATCATGATGTGTTGTAACATCTTCAAAATCTCGTCGATCTGATTAATTTGACACTTTGTTTAAGGAATTTGGTCCTCATTTGCCGAAGTTATCGAGCTTCAAATTTGAAAAGTCACACAAGTTGTGTGTTTGAGCACATAAAGTACTATTTTTCTTGGAAGTTCAACGAGATGCAATCATGATGTGTTGTGACATCTTCAAAATCTCGTCGATCTGATTATATTGACACTTTGTTTAAGGAATTTGGTCCTCATATGCCGAAGTTATCGAGCTTCAAAGTTTGAAAAGTCACACAAGTTGTGTGTTTGAGCACATAAAGTACTATTTTTCTTGGAAGTTCAACAAGATGCAATCATGTTGTGTTGTAACATCTTCAAAATCTCGTCGATCTGATTAATTTGACACTTTGTTTAAGGAATTTGGTCCTCATTTGCCGAAGTTATCGAGCTTCAAATTTGAAAAGTCACACAAATTGTGTGTTTGAGCACATAAAGTACTATTTTTCTTGGAAGTTCAACAAGATGCAATCATGATGTGTTGTGACATCTTCAAAATCTCGTCGATCTGATTATATTGACACTTTGTTTAAGGAATTTGGTCCTCATATGCCGAAGTTATCGAGCTTCAAAGTTTGAAAAGTCACAAAAGATGTGTGTTTGAGCACATAAAGTACTATTTTTCTCGGAAGTTCAACAAGATGCAATTCTGATGTGTTGTAACATCTTCAAAATCTCGTCGATCTGATTAATTTGACACTTTGTTTAAGGAATTTGGTCCTCATTTGCCGAAGTTATCGAGCTTCAAATTTTGAAAAGTCACACAATTTGTGTGTTTGAGCACATAGAGTACTATTTTTCTTGGAAGTTCAACAAGATGCAATCATGATGTGTTGTGACATCTTCAAAATCTCGTCGATCTGATTAATTTGACACTTTGTTTAAGGAATTTGGTCCTCATTTGCCGAAGTTATCGAGCTTCAAATTTTGAAAAGTCACACAAGTTGTGTGTTTGAGCACATAAAGTACTATTTTTCTTGGAAGTTCAACAAAATGCAATCATGATGTGTTGTGACATCTTCAAAATCTCGTCGATCTGATTATATTGACACTTTGTTTAAGGAATTTGGTCCTCATATGCCGAAGTTATCGAGCTTCAAAGTTTGAAAAGTCACACAAGTTGTGTGTTTGAGCACATAAAGTACTATTTTTCTCTGAAGTTCAACAAGATACAATCATGATGTGTTGTAACATCTTCAAAATCTCGTCGATCTGATTAATTTGACACTTTGTTTAAGGAATTTGGTCCTCATTTGCCGAAGTTATCGAGCTTCAAATTTGAAAAGTCACACAAGTTGTGTGTTTGAGCACATAAAGTACTATTTTTCTTGGAAGTTCAACAAGATGCAATCATGATGTGTTGTGACATCTTCAAAATCTCGTCGATCTGAATAATTTGACACTTTGTTTAAGGAATTTGGTCCTCATATGCCGAAGTTATCGAGCTTCAAAGTTTGAAAAGTCACACAAGTTGTGTGTTTGAGCACATAAAGTACTATTTTTCTCTGAAGTTCAACAAGATACAATCATGATGTGTTGTAACATCTTCAAAATCTCGTCGATCTGATTAATTTGACACTTTGTTTAAGGAATTTGGTCCTCATTTGCCGAAGTTATCGAGCTTCAAATTTGAAAAGTCACACAAGTTGTGTGTTTGAGCACATAAAGTACTATTTTTCTCGGAAGTTCTACAAGATGCAATTCTGATGTGTTGTGACATCTTCAAAATCTCGTCGATCTGAATAATTTGACACTTTGTTTAAGGAATTTGGTCCTCATTTGCCGAAGTTATCGAGCTTCAAAGTTTGAAAAGTCACACAAGTTGTGTGTTTGAGCACATAAAGTACTATTTTTCTCTGAAGTTCAACAAGATGCAATCATGATGTGTTGTGACATCTTCAAAATCTCGTCGATCTGATTATATTGACACTTTGTTTAAGGAATTTGGTCCTCATATGCCGAAGTTATCGAGCTTCAAAGTTTGAAAAGTCACACAAGTTGTGTGTTTGAGCACATAAAGTACTATTTTTCTGTGAAGTTCAACAAGATGCAATCATGATGTGTTGTAACATCTTCAAAATCTCGTCGATCTGATTAATTTGACACTTTGTTTAAGGAATTTGGTCCTCATTTGCCGAAGTTATCGAGCTTCAAAGTTTGAAAAGTCACACAAGATGTGTGTTTGAGCACATATAGTACTATTTTTCTTGGAAGTTCAACAAGATGCAATCATGATGTGTTGTAACATCTTCAAAATCTCGTCGATCTGATTAATTTGACACTTTGTTTAAGGAATTTTACCACATTTTCCGAAGTTATCGAGCTTCAAATTTGAAAAGTCACACAAGTTGTGTGTTTGAGCACATAAAGTACTATTTTTCTTGGAAGTTCAACAAGATGCAATCATGATGTGTTGTGACATCTTCAAAATCTCGTCGATCTGATTATATTGACAATTTGTTTAAGGAATTTGGTCCTCATATGCCGAAGTTATCGAGCTTCAAAGTTTGAAAAGTCACACAAGTTGTGTGTTTGAGCACATAAAGTACTATTTTTCTTGGAAGTTCAACAAGATGCAATCATGATGTGTTGTGACATCTTCAAAATCTCGTCGATCTGATTATATTGACACTTTGTTTAAGGAATTTGGTCCTCATATGCCGAAGTTATCGAGCTTCAAAGTTTGAAAAGTCACACAAGTTGTGTGTTTGAGCACATAAAGTACTATTTTTCTTGGAAGTTCAACAAGATGCAATCATGTTGTGTTGTAACATCTTCAAAATCTCGTCGATCTGATTAATTTGACACTTTGTTTAAGGAATTTGGTCCTCATTTGCCGAAGTTATCGAGCTTCAAAGTTTGAAAAGTCACACAAGTTGTGTGTTTGAGCACATAAAGTACTAATTTTCTTGGAAATTCAACAAGATGCAATCATGTTGTGTTGTAACATCTTCAAAATCTCGTCGATCTGATTAATTTGACACTTTGTTTAAGGAATTTGGTCCTCATTTGCCGAAGTTATCGAGCTTCAAATTTGAAAAGTCACACAAATTGTGTGTTTGAGCACATAAAGTACTATTTTTCTCTGAAGTTCAACAAGATGCAATCATGATGTGTTGTAACATCTTCAAAATCTCGTCGATCTGATTAATTTGACACTTTGTTTAAGGAATTTGGTCCTCATTTGCCGAAGTTATCGAGCTTCAAAGTTTGAAAAGTCACACAAGTTCTGTGTTTGAGCACATAAAGTACTAATTTTCTTGGAAGTTCAACAAGATGCAATCATATTGTGTTGTAACATCTTCAAAATCTCGTCGATCTGATTAATTTGACACTTTGTTTAAGGAATTTGGTCCTCATTTGCCGAAGTTATCGAGCTTCAAAGTTTGAAAAGTCACACAAGTTGTGTGTTTGAGCACATAAAGTACTATTTTTCTCTGAAGTTCAACAAGATGCAATCATGATGTGTTGTAACATCTTCAAAATCTCGTCGATCTGATTAATTTGACACTTTGTTTAAGGAATTTGGTCCTCATTTGCCGAAGTTATCGAGCTTCAAATTTGAAAAGTCACACAAGTTGTGTGTTTGAGCACATAAAGTACTAATTTTCTTGGAAGTTCAACAAGATGCAATCATGTTGTGTTGTAACATCTTCAAAATCTCGTCGATCTGATTAATTTGACACTTTGTTTAAGGAATTTGGTCCTCATTTGCCGAAGTTATCGAGCTTCAAAGTTTGAAAAGTCACACAAGATGTGTGTTTGAGCACATAAAGTACTATTTTTCTCGGAAGTTCAACAAGATGCAATCATGATGTGTTGTAACATCTTCAAAATCTCGTCGATCTGATTAATTTGACACTTTGTTTAAGGAATTTGGTCCTCATTTGCCGAAGTTATCGAGCTTCAAATTTGAAAAGTCACACAAGTTGTGTGTTTGAGCACATAAAGTACTATTTTTCTTGGAAGTTCAACGAGATGCAATCATGATGTGTTGTGACATCTTCAAAATCTCGTCGATCTGATTATATTGACACTTTGTTTAAGGAATTTGGTCCTCATATGCCGAAGTTATCGAGCTTCAAAGTTTGAAAAGTCACACAAGTTGTGTGTTTGAGCACATAAAGTACTATTTTTCTTGGAAGTTCAACAAGATGCAATCATGTTGTGTTGTAACATCTTCAAAATCTCGTCGATCTGATTAATTTGACACTTTGTTTAAGGAATTTGGTCCTCATTTGCCGAAGTTATCGAGCTTCAAATTTGAAAAGTCACACAAATTGTGTGTTTGAGCACATAAAGTACTATTTTTCTTGGAAGTTCAACAAGATGCAATCATGATGTGTTGTGACATCTTCAAAATCTCGTCGATCTGATTAATTTGACACTTTGTTTAAGGAATTAGGTCCTCATTTGCCGAAGTTATCGAGCTTCAAAGTTTGAAAAGTCACAAAAGATGTGTGTTTGAGCTCATAAAGTACTATTTTTCTCTGAAGTTCAACAAGATGCAATCATGATGTGTTATAACATCTTCAAAATCTCATCGATCTGATTAATTTGACACTTTGTTTAACGAATTTGGTCCTAATTTGCCGAAGTTATCGAGCTTCAAAGTTTGAAAAGTCACAAAAGATGTGTGTTTGAGCTCATAAAGTACTATTTTTCTCGGAAGTTCTACAAGATGCAATTCTGATGTGTTGTAACATCTTCAAAATCTCGTCGATCTGATTAATTTGACACTTTGTTTAAGGAATTTGGTCCTCATTTGCCTAAGTTATCGAGCTTCAAAGTTTGAAAAGTCACACAACTTGTGTGTTTGAGCACATAAAGTACTATTTTTCTTGGAAGTTCAACAAGATGCAATCATGATGTGTTGTGACATCTTCAAAATCTCGTCGATCTGATTAATTTGACACTTTGTTTAAGGAATTTGGTCCTCATTTGCCGAAGTTATCGAGCTTCAAAGTTTGAAAAGTCACACAAGTTCTGTGTTTGAGCACATAAAGTACTAATTTTCTTGGAAGTTCAACAAGATGCAATCATATTGTGTTGTAACATCTTCAAAATCTCGTCGATCTGATTAATTTGACACTTTGTTTAAGGAATTTGGTCCTCATTTGCCGAAGTTATCGAGCTTCAAAGTTTGAAAAGTCACACAAATTGTGTGTTTGAGCACATAAAGTACTATTTTTCTCTGAAGTTCAACAAGATGCAATCATGATGTGTTGTAACATCTTCAAAATCTCGTCGATCTGATTAATTTGACACTTTGTTTAAGGAATTTGGTCCTCATTTGCCGAAGTTATCGAGCTTCAAAGTTTGAAAAGTCACACAAGTTCTGTGTTTGAGCACATAAAGTACTAATTTTCTTGGAAGTTCAACAAGATGCAATCATATTGTGTTGTAACATCTTCAAAATCTCGTCGATCTGATTAATTTGACACTTTGTTTAAGGAATTTGGTCCTCATTTGCCGAAGTTATCGAGCTTCAAAGTTTGAAAAGTCACACAAGTTGTGTGTTTGAGCACATAAAGTACTATTTTTCTCTGAAGTTCAACAAGATGCAATCATGATGTGTTGTAACATCTTCAAAATCTCGTCGATCTGATTAATTTGACACTTTGTTTAAGGAATTTGGTCCTCATTTGCCGAAGTTATCGAGCTTCAAATTTGAAAAGTCACACAAGTTGTGTGTTTGAGCACATAAAGTACTAATTTTCTTGGAAGTTCAACAAGATGCAATCATGTTGTGTTGTAACATCTTCAAAATCTCGTCGATCTGATTAATTTGACACTTTGTTTAAGGAATTTGGTCCTCATTTGCCGAAGTTATCGAGCTTCAAAGTTTGAAAAGTCACACAAGATGTGTGTTTGAGCACATAAAGTACTATTTTTCTCGGAAGTTCAACAAGATGCAATCATGATGTGTTGTAACATCTTCAAAATCTCGTCGATCTGATTAATTTGACACTTTGTTTAAGGAATTTGGTCCTCATTTGCCGAAGTTATCGAGCTTCAAATTTGAAAAGTCACACAAGTTGTGTGTTTGAGCACATAAAGTACTATTTTTCTTGGAAGTTCAACGAGATGCAATCATGATGTGTTGTGACATCTTCAAAATCTCGTCGATCTGATTATATTGACACTTTGTTTAAGGAATTTGGTCCTCATATGCCGAAGTTATCGAGCTTCAAAGTTTGAAAAGTCACACAAGTTGTGTGTTTGAGCACATAAAGTACTATTTTTCTTGGAAGTTCAACAAGATGCAATCATGTTGTGTTGTAACATCTTCAAAATCTCGTCGATCTGATTAATTTGACACTTTGTTTAAGGAATTTGGTCCTCATTTGCCGAAGTTATCGAGCTTCAAATTTGAAAAGTCACACAAATTGTGTGTTTGAGCACATAAAGTACTATTTTTCTTGGAAGTTCAACAAGATGCAATCATGATGTGTTGTGACATCTTCAAAATCTCGTCGATCTGATTAATTTGACACTTTGTTTAAGGAATTAGGTCCTCATTTGCCGAAGTTATCGAGCTTCAAAGTTTGAAAAGTCACAAAAGATGTGTGTTTGAGCTCATAAAGTACTATTTTTCTCTGAAGTTCAACAAGATGCAATCATGATGTGTTATAACATCTTCAAAATCTCATCGATCTGATTAATTTGACACTTTGTTTAACGAATTTGGTCCTAATTTGCCGAAGTTATCGAGCTTCAAAGTTTGAAAAGTCACAAAAGATGTGTGTTTGAGCTCATAAAGTACTATTTTTCTCGGAAGTTCTACAAGATGCAATTCTGATGTGTTGTAACATCTTCAAAATCTCGTCGATCTGATTAATTTGACACTTTGTTTAAGGAATTTGGTCCTCATTTGCCTAAGTTATCGAGCTTCAAAGTTTGAAAAGTCACACAACTTGTGTGTTTGAGCACATAAAGTACTATTTTTCTTGGAAGTTCAACAAGATGCAATCATGATGTGTTGTGACATCTTCAAAATCTCGTCGATCTGATTAATTTGACACTTTGTTTAAGGAATTTGGTCCTCATTTGCCGAAGTTATCGAGCTTCAAAGTTTGAAAAGTCACAAAAGATGGGTGTTTGAGCTCATAAAGTACTATTTTTCCCTGAAGTTCAACAAGATGCAATCATGATGTGTTGTAACATCTTCAGAATCTCGTCGATCTGATTAATTTGACACTTTGTTTAAGGAATTTGGTCCTCATTTGCCTAAGTTATCGAGCTTCAAAGTTTGAAAAGTCACACAACTTGTGTGTTTGAGCACATAAAGTACTATTTTTCTTGGAAGTTCAACAAGATGCAATCATGATGTGTTGTGACATCTTCAAAATCTCGTCGATCTGATTATATTGACACTTTGTTTAAGGAATTTGGTCCTCATATGCCGAAGTTATCGAGCTTCAAAGTTTGAAAAGTCACACAAGTTGTGTGTTTGAGCACATAAAGTACTATTTTTCTTGGAAGTTCAACAAGATGCAATCATGATGTGTTGTAACATCTTCAAAATCTCGTGGATCTGATTAATTTGACACTTTGTTTAAGGAATTTGGTCCTCATTTGCCGAAGTTATCGAGCTTCAAATTTTGAAAAGTCACACAAGTTGTGTGTTTGAGCACATAAAGTACTATTTTTCTTGGAAGTTCAACAAGATGCAATCATGATGTGTTGTGACATCTTCAAAATCTCGTCGATCTGATTAATTTGACACTTTGTTTAAGGAATTTGGTCCTCATTTGCCGAAGTTATCGAGCTTCAAAGTTTGAAAAGTCACAAAAGATGGGTGTTTGAGCTCATAAAGTACTATTTTTCCCTGAAGTTCAACAAGATGCAATCATGATGTGTTGTAACATCTTCAGAATCTCGTCGATCTGATTAATTTGACACTTTGTTTAAGGAATTTGGTCCTCATTTGCCTAAGTTATCGAGCTTCAAAGTTTGAAAAGTCACACAAGCTGTGTGTTTGAGCATATAAAGTACTATTTTTCTGGGAAATTCAACAAGATGCAATCATGATGTGTTGTGACATCTTCAAAATCTCGTCGATCTGAATAATTTGACACTTTGTTTAAGGAATTTGGTCATCATATGCCGAAGTTATCGAGCTTCAAAGTTTGAAAAGTCACAAAAGATGTGTGTTTGAGCACATAAAGTACTATTTTTCTTGGAAGTTCAACAAGATGCAATCATGTTGTGTTGTAACATCTTCAAAATCTCGTCGATCTGATTAATTTGACACTTTGTTTAAGGAATTTGGTCGTCATTTGCCGAAGTTATCGAGCTTCAAATTTTGAAAAGTCACACAAGTTGTGTGTTTGAGCACATAAAGTACTATTTTTCTTGGAAGTTCAACAAGATGCAATCATGGTGTGTTGTAACATCGTCAAAATCTCGTCGATCTGATTAATTTGACACTTTGTTTAAGGAATTTGGTCCTCATTTGCCGAAGTTATCGAGCTTCAAAGTTTGAAAAGTCACACAAGTTGTGTGTTTGAGCACATAAAGTACTATTTTTCTTGGAAGTTCAACAAGATGCAATCATGGTGTGTTGTAACATCGTCAAAATCTCGTCGATCTGATTAATTTGACACTTTGTTTAAGGAATTTGGTCCTCATTTGCCGAAGTTATCGAGCTTCAAAGTTTGAAAAGTCACACAAGTTGTGTGTTTGAGCACATAAAGTACTATTTTTCTTGGAAGTTCAACAAGATGCAATCATGCTGTGTTGTAACATCTTCAAAATCTCGTCGATCTGATTATATTGACACTTTGTTTAAGGAATTTGGTCCTCATTTGCCGAAGTTATCGAGCTTCAAAATTTGAAAAGTCACACAAGATGTGTGTTTGAGCACATAAAGTACTATTTTTCTTGGAAGTTCAACAAGATGCAATCATGCTGTGTTGTAACATCTTCAAAATCTCGTCGATCTGAGTATATTGACACTTTGTTTAAGGAATTTGGTCATCATATGCCGAAGTTATCGAGCTTCAAAGTTTGAAAAGTCACACAAGTTGTGTGTTTGAGCACATAAAGTACTATTTTTCTTGGAAGTTCAACAAGATGCAATCATGGTGTGTTGTCACATCTTCAAAATCTCGTCGATCTGATTAATTTGACACTTTGTTTAAGGAATTTGGTCCTCATTTGCCGAAGTTATCGAGCTTCAAATTTGAAAAGTCACACAAGTTGTGTGTTTGAGCACATAAAGTACTATTTTTCTTGGAAGTTCAACAAGATGCAATCATGGTGTGTTGTAACATCTTCAAAATCTCGTCGATCTGATTATATTGACACTTTGTTTAAGGAATTTGGTCATCATATGCCGAAGTTATCGAGCTTCAAAGTTTGAAAAGTCACACAAGATGTATGTTTGAGCTCATAAAGTACTATTTTTCTCTGAAGTTCAACAAGATGCAATCATGATGTGTTGTGACATCTTCAAAATCTCGTTGATCTGATTATATTGACACTTTGTTTAAGGAATTTGGTCCTCATATGCCGAAGTTATCGAGCTTCAAAGTTTGAAAAGTCACACAAGTTGTGTGTTTGAGCACATAAAGTACTATTTTTCTTGGAGGTTCAACAAGATGCAATCATGATGTGTTGTAACATCTTCAAAATCTCGTCGATCTGATTACTTTGACACTTTGTTTAAGGAATTTGGTCCTCATTTGCCGAAGTTATCGAGCTTCAAAGTTTGAAAAGTCACTCAAGTTGTGTGTTTGAGCACATAAAGTACTATTTTTCTTGGAAGTTCAACAAGATGCAATCATGATGTGTTGTAACATCTTCAAAATCTCGTCGATCTGATTATGTTGACACTTTGTTTAAGGAATTTGGTCCTCATATGCCGAAGTTATCGAGCTTCAAAGTTTGAAAAGTCACACAAGTTGTGTGTTTGAGCACATAAAGTACTATTTTTCTTGGAAGTTCAACAAGATGCAATCATGATGTGTTGTAACATCTTCAAAATCTCGTCGATCTGATTAATTTGACACTTTGTTTAAGGAATTTGGTCCTCATTTGCCGAAGTTATCGAGCTTCAAATTTTGAAAAGTCACACAAGTTGTGTGTTTGAGCATATAAAGTACTATTTTTCTGGGAAATTCAACAAGATGCAATCATGATGTGTTGTAACATCTTCAAAATCTCGTCGATCTGATTAATTTGACACTTTGTTTAAGGAATTTGGTCCTCATTTGCCTAAGTTATCGAGCTTCAAAGTTTGAAAAGTCACAAAAGATGTGTGTTTGAGCACATAAAGTACTATTTTTCTTGGAAGTTCAACAAGATGCAATCATGGTGTGTTGTAACATCTTCAAAATCTCGTCGATCTGATTATATTGACACTTTGTTTAAGGAATTTGGTCCTCATATGCCGAAGTTATCGAGCTTCAAAGTTTGAAAAGTCACACAAGTTGTGTGTTTGAGCACATAAAGTACTATTTTTCTTGGAAGTTCAACAAGATGCAATCATGATGTGTTGTAACATCTTCAAAATCTCGTCGATCTGATTACTTTGACACTTTGTTTAAGGAATTTGGTCCTCATTTGCCGAAGTTATCGAGCTTCAAAGTTTGAAAAGTCACTCAAGTTGTGTGTTTGAGCACATAAAGTACTATTTTTCTTGGAAGTTCAACAAGATGCAATCATGATGTGTTGTGACATCTTCAAAATCTCGTCGATCTGATTATATTGACACTTTGTTTAAGGAATTTGGTCCTCATTTGCCGAAGTTATCGAGCTTCAAAGTTTGAAAAGTCACACAAGTTGTGTGTTTGAGCACATAAAGTACTATTTTTCTTGGAAGTTCAACAAGATGCAATCATGATGTGTTGTAACATCTTCAAAATCTCGTCGATCTGATTACTTTGACACTTTGTTTAAGGAATTTGGTCCTTATTTGCCGAAGTTATCGAGCTTCAAAGTTTGAAAAGTCACTCAAGTTGTGTGTTTGAGCACATAAAGTACTATTTTTCTTGGAAGTTCAACAAGATGCAATCATGATGTGTTGTAACATCTTCAAAATCTCGTCGATCTGATTAATTTGACACTTTGTTTAAGGAATTTGGTCCTCATTTGCCGAAGTTATCGAGCTTCAAAGTTTGAAAAGTCACACAAGTTGTGTGTTTGAGCACATAAAGTACTATTTTTCTTGGAAGTTCAACAAGATGCAATCATGTTGTGTTGTACCATCTTCAAAATCTCGTCGATCTGATTAATTTGACACTTTGTTTAAGGAATTTGGTCCTCATTTGCCTAAGTTATCGAGCTTCAAAGTTTGAAAAGTCACACAAGTTGTGTGTTTGAGCACATAAAGTACTATTTTTCTTGGAAGTTCAACAAGATGCAATCATGGTGTGTTGTAACATCGTCAAAATCTCGTCGATCTGATTAATTTGACACTTTGTTTAAGGAATTTGGTCCTCATTTGCCGAAGTTATCGAGCTTCAAAGTTTGAAAAGTCACACAAGTTGTGTGTTTCAGCACATAAAGTACTATTTTTCTTGGAAGTTCAACAAGATGCAATCATGCTGTGTTGTAACATCTTCAAAATCTCGTCGATCTGATTATATTGACACTTTGTTTAAGGAATTTGGTCCTCATTTGCCGAAGTTATCGAGCTTCAAAATTTGAAAAGTCACACAAGATGTGTGTTTGAGCACATAAAGTACTTTTTTTCTTGGAAGTTCAACAAGATGCAATCATGGTGTGTTGTAACATCTTCAAAATCTCGTCGATCTGATTATATTGACACTTTGTTTAAGGAATTTGGTCATCATATGCCGAAGTTATCGAGCTTCAAAGTTTGAAAAGTCACACAAGATGTGTGTTTGAGCTCATAAAGTACTATTTTTCTCTGAAGTTCAACAAGATGCAATCATGATGTGTTGTGACATCTTCAAAATCTCGTTGATCTGATTATATTGACACTTTGTTTAAGGAATTTGGTCCTCATATGCCGAAGTTATCGAGCTTCAAAGTTTGAAAAGTCACACAAGTTGTGTGTTTGAGCACATAAAGTACTATTTTTCTTGGAAGTTCAACAAGATGCAATCATGATGTGTTGTAACATCTTCAAAATCTCGTCGATCTGATTAATTTGACACTTTGTTTAAGGAATTTGGTCCTCATTTGCCTAAGTTATCGAGCTTCAAAGTTTGAAAAGTCACACAACTTGTGTGTTTGAGCACATAAAGTACTATTTTTCTTGGAAGTTCAACAAGATGCAATCATGATGTGTTGTGACATCTTCAAAATCTCGTCGATCTGATTATATTGACACTTTGTTTAAGGAATTTGGTCCTCATATGCCGAAGTTATCGAGCTTCAAAGTTTGAAAAGTCACACAAGTTGTGTGTTTGAGCACATAAAGTACTATTTTTCTTGGAAGTTCAACAAGATGCAATCATGATGTGTTGTAACATCTTCAAAATCTCGTCGATCTGATTACTTTGACACTTTGTTTAAGGAATTTGGTCCTCATTTGCCGAAGTTATCGAGCTTCAAAGTTTGAAAAGTCACTCAAGTTGTGTGTTTGAGCACATAAAGTACTATTTTTCTTGGAAGTTCAACAAGATGCAATCATGATGTGTTGTAACATCTTCAAAATCTCGTCGATCTGATTATATTGACACTTTGTTTAAGGAATTTGGTCCTCATATGCCGAAGTTATCGAGCTTCAAAGTTTGAAAAGTCACACAAGTTGTGTGTTTGAGCACATAAAGTACTATTTTTCTTGGAAGTTCAACAAGATGCAATCATGTTGTGTTGTAACATCTTCAAAATCTCGTCGATCTGATTAATTTGACACTTTGTTTAAGGAATTTGGTCCTCATTTGCCGATGTTATCGAGCTTCAAAGTTTGAAAAGTCACACAAGTTGTGTGTTTGAGCACATAAAGTACTATTTTTCTTGGAAGTTCAACAAGATGCAATCATGTTGTGTTGTACCATCTTCAAAATCTCGTCGATCTGATTAATTTGACACTTTGTTTAAGGAATTTGGTCCTCATTTGCCTAAGTTATCGAGCTTCAAAGTTTGAAAAGTCACACAAGTTGTGTGTTTGAGCACATAAAGTACTATTTTTCTTGGAAGTTCAACAAGATGCAATCATGGTGTGTTGTAACATCGTCAAAATCTCGTCGATCTGATTAATTTGACACTTTGTTTAAGGAATTTGGTCCTCATTTGCCGAAGTTATCGAGCTTCAAAGTTTGAAAAGTCACACAAGTTGTGTGTTTGAGCACATAAAGTACTATTTTTCTTGGAAGTTCAACAAGATGCAATCATGCTGTGTTGTAACATCTTCAAAATCTCGTCGATCTGATTATATTGACACTTTGTTTAAGGAATTTGGTCCTCATTTGCCGAAGTTATCGAGCTTCAAAATTTGAAAAGTCACACAAGATGTGTGTTTGAGCACATAAAGTACTTTTTTTCTTGGAAGTTCAACAAGATGCAATCATGCTGTGTTGTAACATCTTCAAAATCTCGTCGATCTGATTATATTGACACTTTGTTTAAGGAATTTGGTCATCATATGCCGAAGTTATCGAGCTTCAAAGTTTGAAAAGTCACACAAGTTATGTGTTTGAGCACATAAAGTACTATTTTTCTTGGAAGTTCAACAAGATGCAATCATGGTGTGTTGTAACATCTTCAAAATCTCGTCGATCTGATTATATTGACACTTTGTTTAAGGAATTTGGTCATCATATGCCGAAGTTATCGAGCTTCAAAGTTTGAAAAGTCACACAAGATGTGTGTTTGAGCTCATAAAGTACTATTTTTCTCTGAAGTTCAACAAGATGCAATCATGATGTGTTGTGACATCTTCAAAATCTCGTTGATCTGATTATATTGACACTTTGTTTAAGGAATTTGGTCCTCATATGCCGAAGTTATCGAGCTTCAAAGTTTGAAAAGTCACACAAGTTGTGTGTTTGAGCACATAAAGTACTATTTTTCTTGGAAGTTCAACAAGATGCAATCATGCTGTGTTGTAACATCTTCAAAATCTCGTCGATCTGATTATATTGACACTTTGTTTAAGGAATTTGGTCCTCATTTGCCGAAGTTATCGAGCTTCAAAATTTGAAAAGTCACACAAGATGTGTGTTTGAGCACATAAAGTACTTTTTTTCTTGGAAGTTCAACAAGATGCAATCATGCTGTGTTGTAACATCTTCAAAATCTCGTCGATCTGATTACTTTGACACTTTGTTTAAGGAATTTGGTCCTCATATGCCGAAGTTATCGAGCTTCAAAGTTTGAAAAGTCACACAAGATGTGTGTTTGAGCTCATAAAGTACTATTTTTCTCTGAAGTTCAACAAGATGCAATCATGATGTGTTGTGACATCTTCAAAATCTCGTTGATCTGATTATATTGACACTTTGTTTAAGGAATTTGGTCCTCATATGCCGAAGTTATCGAGCTTCAAAGTTTGAAAAGTCACACAAGATGTGTGTTTGAGCTCATAAAGTACTATTTTTCTCTGAAGTTCAACAAGATGCAATCATGATGTGTTGTGACATCTTCAAAATCTCGTTGATCTGATTATATTGACACTTTGTTTAAGGAATTTGGTCCTCATATGCCGAAGTTATCGAGCTTCAAAGTTTGAAAAGTCACACAAGTTGTGTGTTTGAGCACATAAAGTACTATTTTTCTTGGAAGTTCAACAAGATGCAATCATGATGTGTTGTAACATCTTCAAAATCTCGTCGATCTGATTAATTTGACACTTTGTTTAAGGAATTTGGTCCTCATTTGCCTAAGTTATCGAGCTTCAAAGTTTGAAAAGTCACACAACTTGTGTGTTTGAGCACATAAAGTACTATTTTTCTTGGAAGTTCAACAAGATGCAATCATGATGTGTTGTGACATCTTCAAAATCTCGTCGATCTGATTATATTGACACTTTGTTTAAGGAATTTGGTCCTCATATGCCGAAGTTATCGAGCTTCAAAGTTTGAAAAGTCACACAAGTTGTGTGTTTGAGCACATAAAGTACTATTTTTCTTGGAAGTTCAACAAGATGCAATCATGATGTGTTGTAACATCTTCAAAATCTCGTCGATCTGATTACTTTGACACTTTGTTTAAGGAATTTGGTCCTCATTTGCCGAAGTTATCGAGCTTCAAAGTTTGAAAAGTCACTCAAGTTGTGTGTTTGAGCACATAAAGTACTATTTTTCTTGGAAGTTCAACAAGATGCAATCATGATGTGTTGTAACATCTTCAAAATCTCGTCGATCTGATTATATTGACACTTTGTTTAAGGAATTTGGTCCTCATATGCCGAAGTTATCGAGCTTCAAAGTTTGAAAAGTCACACAAGTTGTGTGTTTGAGCACATAAAGTACTATTTTTCTTGGAAGTTCAACAAGATGCAATCATGTTGTGTTGTAACATCTTCAAAATCTCGTCGATCTGATTAATTTGACACTTTGTTTAAGGAATTTGGTCCTCATTTGCCGATGTTATCGAGCTTCAAAGTTTGAAAAGTCACACAAGTTGTGTGTTTGAGCACATAAAGTACTATTTTTCTTGGAAGTTCAACAAGATGCAATCATGTTGTGTTGTACCATCTTCAAAATCTCGTCGATCTGATTAATTTGACACTTTGTTTAAGGAATTTGGTCCTCATTTGCCTAAGTTATCGAGCTTCAAAGTTTGAAAAGTCACACAAGTTGTGTGTTTGAGCACATAAAGTACTATTTTTCTTGGAAGTTCAACAAGATGCAATCATGGTGTGTTGTAACATCGTCAAAATCTCGTCGATCTGATTAATTTGACACTTTGTTTAAGGAATTTGGTCCTCATTTGCCGAAGTTATCGAGCTTCAAAGTTTGAAAAGTCACACAAGTTGTGTGTTTGAGCACATAAAGTACTATTTTTCTTGGAAGTTCAACAAGATGCAATCATGCTGTGTTGTAACATCTTCAAAATCTCGTCGATCTGATTATATTGACACTTTGTTTAAGGAATTTGGTCCTCATTTGCCGAAGTTATCGAGCTTCAAAATTTGAAAAGTCACACAAGATGTGTGTTTGAGCACATAAAGTACTTTTTTTCTTGGAAGTTCAACAAGATGCAATCATGCTGTGTTGTAACATCTTCAAAATCTCGTCGATCTGATTATATTGACACTTTGTTTAAGGAATTTGGTCATCATATGCCGAAGTTATCGAGCTTCAAAGTTTGAAAAGTCACACAAGTTATGTGTTTGAGCACATAAAGTACTATTTTTCTTGGAAGTTCAACAAGATGCAATCATGGTGTGTTGTAACATCTTCAAAATCTCGTCGATCTGATTATATTGACACTTTGTTTAAGGAATTTGGTCATCATATGCCGAAGTTATCGAGCTTCAAAGTTTGAAAAGTCACACAAGATGTGTGTTTGAGCTCATAAAGTACTATTTTTCTCTGAAGTTCAACAAGATGCAATCATGATGTGTTGTGACATCTTCAAAATCTCGTTGATCTGATTATATTGACACTTTGTTTAAGGAATTTGGTCCTCATATGCCGAAGTTATCGAGCTTCAAAGTTTGAAAAGTCACACAAGTTGTGTGTTTGAGCACATAAAGTACTATTTTTCTTGGAAGTTCAACAAGATGCAATCATGCTGTGTTGTAACATCTTCAAAATCTCGTCGATCTGATTATATTGACACTTTGTTTAAGGAATTTGGTCCTCATTTGCCGAAGTTATCGAGCTTCAAAATTTGAAAAGTCACACAAGATGTGTGTTTGAGCACATAAAGTACTTTTTTTCTTGGAAGTTCAACAAAATGCAATCATGTTGTGTTGTAACATCTTCAAAATCTCGTCGATCTGATTAATTTGACACTTTGTTTAAGGAATTTGGTCCTCATATGCCGAAGTTATCGAGCTTCAAAGTTTGAAAAGTCACAAAAGATGTGTGTTTGAGCTCATAAAGTACTATTTTTCTCTGAAGTTCAACAAGATGCAATCATGATGTGTTGTAACATCTTCAAAATCTCGTCGATCTGATTAATTTGACACTTTGTTTAAGGAATTTGGTCCTCATTTGCCTAAGTTATCGAGCTTCAAAGTTTGAAAAGTCACAAAAGATGTGTGTTTGAGCACATAAAGTTCTATTTTTCTTGGAAGTTCAACAAAATGCAATCATGTTGTGTTGTAACATCTTCAAAATCTCGTCGATCTGATTAATTTGACACTTTGTTTAAGGAATTTGGTCCTCATTTGCGGAAGTTATCGAGCTTCAAAGTTTGAAAAGTCACTCAAGTTGTGTGTTTGAGCACATAAAGTACTATTTTTCTCGGAAGTTCAACAAGATGCAATCATGTTGTGTTGTAACATCTTCAAAATCTCGTCGATCTGATTAATTTGACACTTTGTTTAAGGAATTTGGTCCTCATTTGCCGAAGTTATCGAGCTTCAAATTTTGAAAAGTCACACAAGTTGTGTGTTTGAGCACATAAAGTACTATTTTTCTCGGAAGTTCAACAAGATGCAATCATGTTGTGTTGTAACATCTTCAAAATCTCGTCGATCTGATTAATTTGACACTTTGTTTAAGGAATTTGGTCCTCATTTGCCGAAGTTATCGAGCTTCAAATTTGAAAAGTCACACAAGTTGTGTGTTTGAGCACATAAAGTACTATTTTTCTTGGAAGTTCAACAAGATGCAATCATGGTGTGTTGTAACATCTTCAAAATCTCGTCGATCTGATTAATTTGACACTTTGTTTAACGAATTTGGTCCTCATATGCCGAAGTTATCGAGCTTCAAAGTTTGAAAAGTCACAAAAGATGTGTGTTTGAGCTCATAAAGTACTATTTTTCTCTGAAGTTCAACAAGATGCAATCATGATGTGTTGTAACATCTTCAAAATCTCGTCGATCTGAATAATTTGACACTTTGTTTAAGGAATTTGGTCCTCATTTGCCGAAGTTATCGATCTTCAAAGTTTGAAACGTCACACAACTTGTGTGTTTGAGCACATAAAGTACTATTTTTCTTGGAAGTTCTACAAGATGCAATTCTGATGTGTTGTGACATCTTCAAAATCTCGTCGATCTGAATAATTTGACACTTTGTTTAAGGAATTTGGTCCTAATTTGCCGAAGTTATCGATCTTCAAAGTTTGAAAAGTCACACAAGTTGTGTGTTTGAGCACATAAAGTACTATTTTTCTTGGAAGTTCAACAAGATGCAATCATGATGTGTTGTGACATCTTCAAAATCTCGTCGATCTGATTATATTGACACTTTGTTTAAGGAATTTGTTCCTCATTTGCCGAAGTTATCGAGCTTCAAAGTTTGAAAAGTCACAAAAGATGTGTGTTTGAGCACATAAAGTTCTATTTTTCTTGGAAGTTCAACAAGATGCAATCATGGTGTGTTGTAACATCTTCAAAATCTCGTCGATCTGATTATATTGACACTTTGTTTAAGGAATTTGGTCCTCATATGCCGAAGTTATCGAGCTTCAAAGTTTGAAAAGTCACACAAGATGTGTGTTTGAGCACATAAAGTACTATTTTTCTCGGAAGTTCAACAAGATGCAATCATGTTGTGTTGTAACATCTTCAAAATCTCGTCGATCTGATTACTTTGACACTTTGTTTAAGGAATTTGGTCCTCATTTGCCGAAGTTATCGAGCTTCAAATTTGAAAAGTCACACAAGTTGTGTGTTTGAGCACATAAAGTACTATTTTTCTTGGAAGTTCAACAAGATGCAATCATGGTGTGTTGTAACATCTTCAAAATCTCGTCGATCTGATTAATTTGACACTTTGTTTAACGAATTTGGTCCTCATATGCCGAAGTTATCGAGCTTCAAAGTTTGAAAAGTCACAAAAGATGTGTGTTTGAGCTCATAAAGTACTATTTTTCTCTGAAGTTCAACAAGATGCAATCATGATGTGTTGTAACATCTTCAAAATCTCGTCGATCTGATTAATTTGACACTTTGTTTAAGGAATTTGGTCCTCATTTGCCTAAGTTATCGAGCTTCAAAGTTTGAAAAGTCACACAACTTGTGTGTTTGAGCACATAAAGTACTATTTTTCTTGGAAGTTCAACAAGATGCAATCATGATGTGTTGTGACATCTTCAAAATCTCGTCGATCTGATTATATTGACACTTTGTTTAAGGAATTTGGTCCTCATATGCCGAAGTTATCGAGCTTCAAAGTTTGAAAAGTCACTCAAGTTGTGTGTTTGAGCACATAAAGTACTATTTTTCTTGGAAGTTCAACAAGATGCAATCATGATGTGTTGTAACATCTTCAAAATCTCGTCGATCTGATTATATTGACACTTTGTTTAAGGAATTTGGTCCTCATATGCCGAAGTTATCGAGCTTCAAAGTTTGAAAAGTCACACAAGTTGTGTGTTTGAGCACATAAAGTACTATTTTTCTTGGAAGTTCAACAAGATGCAATCATGATGTGTTGTAACATCTTCAAAATCTCGTCGATCTGATTAATTTGACACTTTGTTTAAGGAATTTGGTCCTCATTTGCCGAAGTTATCGAGCTTCAAAGTTTGAAAAGTCACAAAAGATGTGTGTTTGAGCACATAAAGTTCTATTTTTCTTGGAAGTTCAACAAAATGCAATCATGTTGTGTTGTAACATCTTCAAAACCTCGTCGATCTGATTAATTTGACACTTTGTTTAAGGAATTTGGTCCTCATTTGCCGAAGTTATCGAGCTTCAAAGTTTGAAAAGTCACTCAAGTTGTGTGTTTGAGCACATAAAGTACTATTTTTCTTGGAAGTTCAACAAGATGCAATCATGATGTGTTGTAACATCTTCAAAATCTCGTCGATCTGATTATATTGACACTTTGTTTAAGGAATTTGGTCCTCATATGCCGAAGTTATCGAGCTTCAAAGTTTGAAAAGTCACACAAGTTGTGTGTTTGAGCACATAAAGTACTATTTTTCTTGGAAGTTCAACAAGATGCAATCATGTTGTGTTGTAACATCTTCAAAATCTCGTCGATCTGATTAATTTGACACTTTGTTTAAGGAATTTGGTCCTCATTTGCCGATGTTATCGAGCTTCAAAGTTTGAAAAGTCACACAAGTTGTGTGTTTGAGCACATAAAGTACTATTTTTCTTGGAAGTTCAACAAGATGCAATCATGTTGTGTTGTACCATCTTCAAAATCTCGTCGATCTGATTAATTTGACACTTTGTTTAAGGAATTTGGTCCTCATTTGCCTAAGTTATCGAGCTTCAAAGTTTGAAAAGTCACACAAGTTGTGTGTTTGAGCACATAAAGTACTATTTTTCTTGGAAGTTCAACAAGATGCAATCATGGTGTGTTGTAACATCGTCAAAATCTCGTCGATCTGATTAATTTGACACTTTGTTTAAGGAATTTGGTCCTCATTTGCCGAAGTTATCGAGCTTCAAAGTTTGAAAAGTCACACAAGTTGTGTGTTTGAGCACATAAAGTACTATTTTTCTTGGAAGTTCAACAAGATGCAATCATGCTGTGTTGTAACATCTTCAAAATCTCGTCGATCTGATTATATTGACACTTTGTTTAAGGAATTTGGTCCTCATTTGCCGAAGTTATCGAGCTTCAAAATTTGAAAAGTCACACAAGATGTGTGTTTGAGCACATAAAGTACTTTTTTTCTTGGAAGTTCAACAAGATGCAATCATGCTGTGTTGTAACATCTTCAAAATCTCGTCGATCTGATTATATTGACACTTTGTTTAAGGAATTTGGTCATCATATGCCGAAGTTATCGAGCTTCAAAGTTTGAAAAGTCACACAAGTTATGTGTTTGAGCACATAAAGTACTATTTTTCTTGGAAGTTCAACAAGATGCAATCATGGTGTGTTGTAACATCTTCAAAATCTCGTCGATCTGATTATATTGACACTTTGTTTAAGGAATTTGGTCATCATATGCCGAAGTTATCGAGCTTCAAAGTTTGAAAAGTCACACAAGATGTGTGTTTGAGCTCATAAAGTACTATTTTTCTCTGAAGTTCAACAAGATGCAATCATGATGTGTTGTGACATCTTCAAAATCTCGTTGATCTGATTATATTGACACTTTGTTTAAGGAATTTGGTCCTCATATGCCGAAGTTATCGAGCTTCAAAGTTTGAAAAGTCACACAAGTTGTGTGTTTGAGCACATAAAGTACTATTTTTCTTGGAAGTTCAACAAGATGCAATCATGCTGTGTTGTAACATCTTCAAAATCTCGTCGATCTGATTATATTGACACTTTGTTTAAGGAATTTGGTCCTCATTTGCCGAAGTTATCGAGCTTCAAAATTTGAAAAGTCACACAAGATGTGTGTTTGAGCACATAAAGTACTTTTTTTCTTGGAAGTTCAACAAGATGCAATCATGCTGTGTTGTAACATCTTCAAAATCTCGTCGATCTGATTACTTTGACACTTTGTTTAAGGAATTTGGTCCTCATATGCCGAAGTTATCGAGCTTCAAAGTTTGAAAAGTCACAAAAGATGTGTGTTTGAGCTCATAAAGTACTATTTTTCTCTGAAGTTCAACAAGATGCAATCATGATGTGTTGTAACATCTTCAAAATCTCGTCGATCTGATTAATTTGACACTTTGTTTAAGGAATTTGGTCCTCATTTGCCTAAGTTATCGAGCTTCAAAGTTTGAAAAGTCACAAAAGATGTGTGTTTGAGCACATAAAGTTCTATTTTTCTTGGAAGTTCAACAAAATGCAATCATGTTGTGTTGTAACATCTTCAAAATCTCGTCGATCTGATTAATTTGACACTTTGTTTAAGGAATTTGGTCCTCATTTGCGGAAGTTATCGAGCTTCAAAGTTTGAAAAGTCACTCAAGTTGTGTGTTTGAGCACATAAAGTACTATTTTTCTCGGAAGTTCAACAAGATGCAATCATGTTGTGTTGTAACATCTTCAAAATCTCGTCGATCTGATTAATTTGACACTTTGTTTAAGGAATTTGGTCCTCATTTGCCGAAGTTATCGAGCTTCAAATTTTGAAAAGTCACACAAGTTGTGTGTTTGAGCACATAAAGTACTATTTTTCTCGGAAGTTCAACAAGATGCAATCATGTTGTGTTGTAACATCTTCAAAATCTCGTCGATCTGATTAATTTGACACTTTGTTTAAGGAATTTGGTCCTCATTTGCCGAAGTTATCGAGCTTCAAATTTGAAAAGTCACACAAGTTGTGTGTTTGAGCACATAAAGTACTATTTTTCTTGGAAGTTCAACAAGATGCAATCATGGTGTGTTGTAACATCTTCAAAATCTCGTCGATCTGATTAATTTGACACTTTGTTTAACGAATTTGGTCCTCATATGCCGAAGTTATCGAGCTTCAAAGTTTGAAAAGTCACAAAAGATGTGTGTTTGAGCTCATAAAGTACTATTTTTCTCTGAAGTTCAACAAGATGCAATCATGATGTGTTGTAACATCTTCAAAATCTCGTCGATCTGAATAATTTGACACTTTGTTTAAGGAATTTGGTCCTCATTTGCCGAAGTTATCGATCTTCAAAGTTTGAAACGTCACACAACTTGTGTGTTTGAGCACATAAAGTACTATTTTTCTTGGAAGTTCTACAAGATGCAATTCTGATGTGTTGTGACATCTTCAAAATCTCGTCGATCTGAATAATTTGACACTTTGTTTAAGGAATTTGGTCCTAATTTGCCGAAGTTATCGATCTTCAAAGTTTGAAAAGTCACACAACTTGTGTGTTTGAGCACATAAAGTACTATTTTTCTTGGAAGTTCAACAAGATGCAATCATGATGTGTTGTGACATCTTCAAAATCTCGTCGATCTGATTATATTGACACTTTGTTTAAGGAATTTGTTCCTCATTTGCCGAAGTTATCGAGCTTCAAAGTTTGAAAAGTCACAAAAGATGTGTGTTTGAGCACATAAAGTTCTATTTTTCTTGGAAGTTCAACAAGATGCAATCATGGTGTGTTGTAACATCTTCAAAATCTCGTCGATCTGATTATATTGACACTTTGTTTAAGGAATTTGGTCCTCATATGCCGAAGTTATCGAGCTTCAAAGTTTGAAAAGTCACACAAGATGTGTGTTTGAGCACATAAAGTACTATTTTTCTCGGAAGTTCAACAAGATGCAATCATGTTGTGTTGTAACATCTTCAAAATCTCGTCGATCTGATTACTTTGACACTTTGTTTAAGGAATTTGGTCCTCATTTGCCGAAGTTATCGAGCTTCAAATTTGAAAAGTCACACAAGTTGTGTGTTTGAGCACATAAAGTACTATTTTTCTTGGAAGTTCAACAAGATGCAATCATGGTGTGTTGTAACATCTTCAAAATCTCGTCGATCTGATTAATTTGACACTTTGTTTAACGAATTTGGTCCTCATATGCCGAAGTTATCGAGCTTCAAAGTTTGAAAAGTCACAAAAGATGTGTGTTTGAGCTCATAAAGTACTATTTTTCTCTGAAGTTCAACAAGATGCAATCATGATGTGTTGTAACATCTTCAAAATCTCGTCGATCTGATTAATTTGACACTTTGTTTAAGGAATTTGGTCCTCATTTGCCTAAGTTATCGAGCTTCAAAGTTTGAAAAGTCACACAACTTGTGTGTTTGAGCACATAAAGTACTATTTTTCTTGGAAGTTCAACAAGATGCAATCATGATGTGTTGTGACATCTTCAAAATCTCGTCGATCTGATTATATTGACACTTTGTTTAAGGAATTTGGTCCTCATATGCCGAAGTTATCGAGCTTCAAAGTTTGAAAAGTCACTCAAGTTGTGTGTTTGAGCACATAAAGTACTATTTTTCTTGGAAGTTCAACAAGATGCAATCATGATGTGTTGTAACATCTTCAAAATCTCGTCGATCTGATTATATTGACACTTTGTTTAAGGAATTTGGTCCTCATATGCCGAAGTTATCGAGCTTCAAAGTTTGAAAAGTCACACAAGTTGTGTGTTTGAGCACATAAAGTACTATTTTTCTTGGAAGTTCAACAAGATGCAATCATGATGTGTTGTAACATCTTCAAAATCTCGTCGATCTGATTAATTTGACACTTTGTTTAAGGAATTTGGTCCTCATTTGCCGAAGTTATCGAGCTTCAAAGTTTGAAAAGTCACAAAAGATGTGTGTTTGAGCACATAAAGTTCTATTTTTCTTGGAAGTTCAACAAAATGCAATCATGTTGTGTTGTAACATCTTCAAAACCTCGTCGATCTGATTAATTTGACACTTTGTTTAAGGAATTTGGTCCTCATTTGCCGAAGTTATCGAGCTTCAAAGTTTGAAAAGTCACACAAGTTGTGTGTTTCAGCACATAAAGTACTATTTTTCTTGGAAGTTCAACAAGATGCAATCATGCTGTGTTGTAACATCTTCAAAATCTCGTCGATCTGATTAATTTGACACTTTGTTTAAGGAATTTGGTCCTCATTTGCCGAAGTTATCGAGCTTCAAATTTTGAAAAGTCACACAAGTTGTGTGTTTGAGCACATAAAGTAATATTTTTCTCGGAAGTTCAACAAGATGCAATTCTGATGTGTTGTGACATCTTCAAAATCTCGTCGATCTGAATAATTTGACACTTTGTTTAAGGAATTTGGTCCTAATTTGCCGAAGTTATCGATCTTCAAAGTTTGAAAAGTCACACAACTTGTGTGTTTGAGCACATAAAGTACTATTTTTCTTGGAAGTTCAACAAGATGCAATCATGATGTGTTGTAACATCTTCAAAATCTCGTCGATCTGATTAATTTGACACTTTGTTTAAGGAATTTGGTCATCATATGTCGAAGTTATCGAGCTTCAAAGTTTGAAAACTCACAAAAGATGTGTGTTTGAGCTCATAAAGTACTATTTTTCTCTGAAGTTCAACAAGATGCAATCATGATGTGTTGTAACATCTTCAAAATCTCGTCGATCTGATTAATTTGACACTTTGTTTAAGGAATTTGGTCCTCATTTGCCGAAGTTATCGAGCTTCAAATTTTGAAAAGTCACACAAGTTGTGTGTTTGAGCACATAAAGTACTATTTTTCTTGGAAGTTCTACAAGATGCAATTCTGATGTGTTGTGACATCTTCAAAATCTCGTCGATCTGATTAATTTGACACTTTGTTTAAGGAATTTGGTCCTAATTTGCCGAAGTTATCGATCTTCAAAATTTGAAAAGTCACAAAAGTTGTGTGTTTGAGCACATAAAGTAATATTTTTCTCGGAAGTTCAACAAGATGCAATTCTGATGTGTTGTGACATCTTCAAAATCTCGTCGATCTGAATAATTTGACACTTTGTTTAAGGAATTTGGTCCTCATTTGCCAAAGTTATCGAGCTTCAAATTTTGAAAAGTCACACAAGTTGTGTGTTTGAGCATATAAAGTACTATTTTTCTGGGAAATTCAACAAGATGCAATCATGATGTGTTATAACATCTTCAAAATCTCATCGATCTGATTAATTTGACACTTTGTTTAAGGAATTTGGTCCTCATTTGCCGAAGTTATCGAGCTTCAAAGTTTGAAAAGTCACAAAAGATGTGTGTTTGAGCACATAAAGTACTATTTTTCTCGGAAGTTCAACAAGATGCAATTCTGATGTGTTGTGACATCTTCAAAATCTCGTCGATCTGAATAATTTGACACTTTGTTTAAGGAATTTGGTCCTAATTTGCCGAAGTTATCGATCTTCAAAGTTTGAAACGTCACACAACTTGTGTGTTTGAGCACATAAAGTACTATTTTTCTTGGAAGTTCTACAAGATGCAATTCTGATGTGTTGTGACATCTTCAAAATCTCGTCGATCTGAATAATTTGACACTTTGTTTAAGGAATTTGGTCCTAATTTGCCGAAGTTATCGATCTTCAAAATTTGAAAAGTCACAAAAGTTGTGTGTTTGAGCACATAAAGTAATATTTTTCTCGGAAGTTCAACAAGATGCAATTCTGATGTGTTGTGACATCTTCAAAATCTCGTCGATCTGAATAATTTGACACTTTGTTTAAGGAATTTGGTCCTCATTTGCCAAAGTTATCGAGCTTCAAATTTTGAAAAGTCACACAAGTTGTGTGTTTGAGCATATAAAGTACTATTTTTCTGGGAAATTCAACAAGATGCAATCATGATGTGTTATAACATCTTCAAAATCTCATCGATCTGATTAATTTGACACTTTGTTTAAGGAATTTGGTCCTCATTTGCCGAAGTTATCGAGCTTCAAAGTTTGAAAAGTCACAAAAGATGTGTGTTTGAGCACATAAAGTACTATTTTTCTCGGAAGTTCAACAAGATGCAATTCTGATGTGTTGTGACATCTTCAAAATCTCGTCGATCTGAATAATTTGACACTTTGTTTAAGGAATTTGGTCCTAATTTGCCGAAGTTATCGATCTTCAAAGTTTGAAAAGTCACACAACTTGTGTGTTTGAGCACATAAAGTACTATTTTTCTTGGAAGTTCAACAAGATGCAATCATGATGTGTTGTAACATCTTCAAAATCTCGTCGATCTGATTAATTTGACACTTTGTTTAAGGAATTTGGTCATCATATGTCGAAGTTATCGAGCTTCAAAGTTTGAAAACTCACAAAAGATGTGTGTTTGAGCTCATAAAGTACTATTTTTCTCTGAAGTTCAACAAGATGCAATCATGATGTGTTGTAACATCTTCAAAATCTCGTCGATCTGATTATATTGACACTTTGTTTAAGGAATTTGGTCCTCATATGCCGAAGTTATCGAGCTTCAAAGTTTGAAAAGTCACTCAAGTTGTGTGTTTGAGCACATAAAGTACTATTTTTCTTGGAAGTTCAACAAGATGCAATCATGATGTGTTGTAACATCTTCAAAATCTCGTCGATCTGATTATATTGACACTTTGTTTAAGGAATTTGGTCCTCATATGCCGAAGTTATCGAGCTTCAAAGTTTGAAAAGTCACACAAGTTGTGTGTTTGAGCACATAAAGTACTATTTTTCTTGGAAGTTCAACAAGATGCAATCATGATGTGTTGTAACATCTTCAAAATCTCGTCGATCTGATTAATTTGACACTTTGTTTAAGGAATTTGGTCCTCATTTGCCGAAGTTATCGAGCTTCAAAGTTTGAAAAGTCACAAAAGATGTGTGTTTGAGCACATAAAGTTCTATTTTTCTTGGAAGTTCAACAAAATGCAATCATGTTGTGTTGTAACATCTTCAAAACCTCGTCGATCTGATTAATTTGACACTTTGTTTAAGGAATTTGGTCCTCATTTGCCGAAGTTATCGAGCTTCAAAGTTTGAAAAGTCACAAAAGATGTGTGTTTGAGCACATAAAGTACTATTTTTCTTGGAAGTTCAACAAGATGCAATCATGATGTGTTGTAACATCTTCAAAATCTCGTCGATCTGATTAATTTGACACTTTGTTTAAGGAATTTGGTCCTCATTTGCCGAAGTTATCGAGCTTCAAATTTTGAAAAGTCACACAAGTTGTGTGTTTGAGCACATAAAATAATATTTTTCTCGGAAGTTCAACAAGATGCAATTCTGATGTGTTGTGACATCTTCAAAATCTCGTCGATCTGAATAATTTGACACTTTGTTTAAGGAATTTGGTCCTAATTTGCCGAAGTTATCGATCTTCAAAGTTTGAAACGTCACACAACTTGTGTGTTTGAGCACATAAAGTACTATTTTTCTTGGAAGTTCTACAAGATGCAATTCTGATGTGTTGTGACATCTTCAAAATCTCGTCGATCTGAATAATTTGACACTTTGTTTAAGGAATTTGGTCCTAATTTGCCGAAGTTATCGATCTTCAAAATTTGAAAAGTCACAAAAGTTGTGTGTTTGAGCACATAAAGTAATATTTTTCTCGGAAGTTCAACAAGATGCAATTCTGATGTGTTGTGACATCTTCAAAATCTCGTCGATCTGAATAATTTGACACTTTGTTTAAGGAATTTGGTCCTCATTTGCCAAAGTTATCGAGCTTCAAATTTTGAAAAGTCACACAAGTTGTGTGTTTGAGCATATAAAGTACTATTTTTCTGGGAAATTCAACAAGATGCAATCATGATGTGTTATAACATCTTCAAAATCTCATCGATCTGATTAATTTGACACTTTGTTTAAGGAATTTGGTCCTAATTTGCCGAAGTTATCGATCTTCAAAATTTGAAAAGTCACAAAAGTTGTGTGTTTGAGCACATAAAGTAATATTTTTCTCGGAAGTTCAACAAGATGCAATTCTGATGTGTTGTGACATCTTCAAAATCTCGTCGATCTGAATAATTTGACACTTTGTTTAAGGAATTTGGTCCTAATTTGCCGAAGTTATCGATCTTCAAAATTTGAAAAGTCACAAAAGTTGTGTGTTTGAGCACATAAAGTAATATTTTTCTCGGAAGTTCAACAAGATGCAATTCTGATGTGTTGTGACATCTTCAAAATCTCGTCGATCTGAATAATTTGACACTTTGTTTAAGGAATTTGGTCCTCATTTGCCAAAGTTATCGAGCTTCAAATTTTGAAAAGTCACACAAGTTGTGTGTTTGAGCATATAAAGTACTATTTTTCTGGGAAATTCAACAAGATGCAATCATGATGTGTTATAACATCTTCAAAATCTCGTCGATCTGAATAATTTGACACTTTGTTTAAGGAATTTGGTCCTAATTTGCCGAAGTTATCGATCTTCAAAGTTTGAAAAGTCACACAACTTGTGTGTTTGAGCACATAAAGTACTATTTTTCTTGGAAGTTCAACAAGATGCAATCATGATGTGTTGTAACATCTTCAAAATCTCGTCGATCTGATTAATTTGACACTTTGTTTAAGGAATTTGGTCATCATATGTCGAAGTTATCGAGCTTCAAAGTTTGAAAACTCACAAAAGATGTGTGTTTGAGCTCATAAAGTACTATTTTTCTCTGAAGTTCAACAAGATGCAATCATGATGTGTTGTAACATCTTCAAAATCTCGTCGATCTGATTAATTTGACACTTTGTTTAAGGAATTTGGTCCTCATTTGCCGAAGTTATCGAGCTTCAAATTTTGAAAAGTCACACAAGTTGTGTGTTTGAGCATATAAAGTACTATTTTTCTGGGAAATTCAACAAGATGCAATCATGATGTGTTGTGACATCTTCAAAATCTCGTCGATCTGAATAATTTGACACTTTGTTTAAGGAATTTGGTCCTCATTTGCCGAAGTTATCGAGCTTCAAAGTTTGAAAAGTCACAAAAGATGTGTGTTTGAGCTCATAAAGTACTATTTTTCTCTGAAGTTCAACAAGATGCAATCATGATGTGTTGTAACATCTTCAAAATCTCGTCGATCTGATTAATTTGACACTTTGTTTAAGGAATTTGGTCCTCATTTGCCTAAGTTATCGAGCTTCAAAGTTTGAAAAGTCACAAAAGATGTGTGTTTGAGCACATAAAGTACTATTTTTCTTGGAAGTTCAACAAGATGCAATCATGGTGTGTTGTAACATCTTCAAAATCTCGTCGATCTGATTATATTGACACTTTGTTTAAGGAATTTGGTCCTCATATGCCGAAGCTATCGAGCTTCAAAGTTTGAAAAGTCACACAAGATGTGTGTTTGAGCACATAAAGTACTATTTTTCTCGGAAGTTCAACAAGATGCAATCATGTTGTGTTGTAACATCTTCAAAATCTCGTCGATCTGATTACTTTGACACTTTGTTTAAGGAATTTGGTCCTCATTTGCCGAAGTTATCGAGCTTCAAATTTGAAAAGTCACACAAGTTGTGTGTTTGAGCACATAAAGTACTATTTTTCTTGGAAGTTCAACAAGATGCAATCATGGTGTGTTGTAACATCTTCAAAATCTCGTCGATCTGATTAATTTGACACTTTGTTTAACGAATTTGGTCCTCATATGCCGAAGTTATCGAGCTTCAAAATTTGAAAAGTCACAAAAGATGTGTGTTTGAGCTCATAAAGTACTATTTTTCTCTGAAGTTCAACAAGATGCAATCATGATGTGTTGTAACATCTTCAAAATCTCGTCGATCTGAATAATTTGACACTTTGTTTAAGGAATTTGGTCCTCATTTGCCGAAGTTATCGATCTTCAAAGTTTGAAACGTCACACAACTTGTGTGTTTGAGCACATAAAGTACTATTTTTCTTGGAAGTTCTACAAGATGCAATTCTGATGTGTTGTGACATCTTCAAAATCTCGTCGATCTGAATAATTTGACACTTTGTTTAAGGAATTTGGTCCTAATTTGCCGAAGTTATCGATCTTCAAAGTTTGAAAAGTCACACAACTTGTGTGTTTGAGCACATAAAGTACTATTTTTCTTGGAAGTTCAACAAGATGCAATCATGATGTGTTGTGACATCTTCAAAATCTCGTCGATCTGATTATATTGACACTTTGTTTAAGGAATTTGGTCCTCATTTGCCGAAGTTATCGAGCTTCAAAGTTTGAAAAGTCACAAAAGATGTGTGTTTGAGCACATAAAGTTCTATTTTTCTTGGAAGTTCCACAAGATGCAATCATGGTGTGTTGTAACATCTTCAAAATCTCGTCGATCTGATTACTTTGACACTTTGTTTAAGGAATTTGGTCCTCATTTGCCGAAGTTATCGAGCTTCAAATTTGAAAAGTCACACAAGTTGTGTGTTTGAGCACATAAAGTACTATTTTTCTCGGAAGTTCAACAAGATGCAATCATGTTGTGTTGTAACATCTTCAAAATCTCGTCGATCTGATTACTTTGACACTTTGTTTAAGGAATTTGGTCCTCATTTGCCGAAGTTATCGAGCTTCAAATTTGAAAAGTCACACAAGTTGTGTGTTTGAGCACATAAAGTACTATTTTTCTTGGAAGTTCAACAAGATGCAATCATGGTGTGTTGTAACATCTTCAAAATCTCGTCGATCTGATTAATTTGACACTTTGTTTAACGAATTTGGTCCTCATATGCCGAAGTTATCGAGCTTCAAAGTTTGAAAAGTCACAAAAGATGTGTGTTTGAGCTCATAAAGTACTATTTTTCTCTGAAGTTCAACAAGATGCAATCATGATGTGTTGTAACATCTTCAAAATCTCGTCGATCTGATTAATTTGACACTTTGTTTAAGGAATTTGGTCCTCATTTGCCTAAGTTATCGAGCTTCAAAGTTTGAAAAGTCACACAACTTGTGTGTTTGAGCACATAAAGTACTATTTTTCTTGGAAGTTCAACAAGATGCAATCATGATGTGTTGTGACATCTTCAAAATCTCGTCGATCTGATTATATTGACACTTTGTTTAAGGAATTTGGTCCTCATATGCCGAAGTTATCGAGCTTCAAAGTTTGAAAAGTCACTCAAGTTGTGTGTTTGAGCACATAAAGTACTATTTTTCTTGGAAGTTCAACAAGATGCAATCATGATGTGTTGTAACATCTTCAAAATCTCGTCGATCTGATTATATTGACACTTTGTTTAAGGAATTTGGTCCTCATATGCCGAAGTTATCGAGCTTCAAAGTTTGAAAAGTCACACAAGTTGTGTGTTTGAGCACATAAAGTACTATTTTTCTTGGAAGTTCAACAAGATGCAATCATGATGTGTTGTAACATCTTCAAATTCTCGTCGATCTGATTAATTTGACACTTTGTTTAAGGAATTTGGTCCTCATTTGCCGAAGTTATCGAGCTTCAAAGTTTGAAAAGTCACAAAAGATGTGTGTTTGAGCACATAAAGTTCTATTTTTCTTGGAAGTTCAACAAAATGCAATCATGTTGTGTTGTAACATCTTCAAAACCTCGTCGATCTGATTAATTTGACACTTTGTTTAAGGAATTTGGTCCTCATTTGCCGAAGTTATCGAGCTTCAAAGTTTGAAAAGTCACAAAAGATGTGTGTTTGAGCACATAAAGTACTATTTTTCTTGGAAGTTCAACAAGATGCAATCATGATGTGTTGTAACATCTTCAAAATCTCGTCGATCTGATTAATTTGACACTTTGTTTAAGGAATTTGGTCCTCATTTGCCGAAGTTATCGAGCTTCAAATTTTGAAAAGTCACACAAGTTGTGTGTTTGAGCACATAAAGTAATATTTTTCTCGGAAGTTCAACAAGATGCAATTCTGATGTGTTGTGACATCTTCAAAATCTCGTCGATCTGAATAATTTGACACTTTGTTTAAGGAATTTGGTCCTAATTTGCCGAAGTTATCGATCTTCAAAGTTTGAAACGTCACACAACTTGTGTGTTTGAGCACATAAAGTACTATTTTTCTTGGAAGTTCTACAAGATGCAATTCTGATGTGTTGTGACATCTTCAAAATCTCGTCGATCTGAATAATTTGACACTTTGTTTAAGGAATTTGGTCCTAATTTGCCGAAGTTATCGATCTTCAAAGTTTGAAAAGTCACACAACTTGTGTGTTTGAGCACATAAAGTACTATTTTTCTTGGAAGTTCAACAAGATGCAATCATGATGTGTTGTGACATCTTCAAAATCTCGTCGATCTGATTATATTGACACTTTGTTTAAGGAATTTGGTCCTCATATGCCGAAGTTATCGAGCTTCAAAGTTTGAAAAGTCACTCAAGTTGTGTGTTTGAGCACATAAAGTACTATTTTTCTTGGAAGTTCAACAAGATGCAATCATGATGTGTTGTAACATCTTCAAAATCTCGTCGATCTGATTATATTGACACTTTGTTTAAGGAATTTGGTCCTCATATGCCGAAGTTATCGAGCTTCAAAATTTGAAAAGTCACACAAGTTGTGTGTTTGAGCACATAAAGTACTATTTTTCTTGGAAGTTCAACAAGATGCAATCATGATGTGTTGTAACATCTTCAAAATCTCGTCGATCTGATTAATTTGACACTTTGTTTAAGGAATTTGGTCCTCATTTGCCGAAGTTATCGAGCTTCAAAGTTTGAAAAGTCACAAAAGATGTGTGTTTGAGCACATAAAGTTCTATTTTTCTTGGAAGTTCAACAAAATGCAATCATGTTGTGTTGTAACATCTTCAAAACCTCGTCGATCTGATTAATTTGACACTTTGTTTAAGGAATTTGGTCCTCATTTGCCGAAGTTTTCGAGCTTCAAATTTTGAAAAGTCACACAAGTTGTGTGTTTGAGCACATAAAGTAATATTTTTCTCGGAAGTTCAACAAGATGCAATTCTGATGTGTTGTGACATCTTCAAAATCTCGTCGATCTGAATAATTTGACACTTTGTTTAAGGAATTTGGTCCTAATTTGCCGAACTTATCGATCTTCAAAGTTTGAAACGTCACACAACTTGTGTGTTTGAGCACATAAAGTACTATTTTTCTTGGAAGTTCTACAAGATGCAATTCTGATGTGTTGTGACATCTTCAAAATCTCGTCGATCTGAATAATTTGACACTTTGTTTAAGGAATTTGGTCCTAATTTGCCGAAGTTATCGATCTTCAAAGTTTGAAACGTCACACAACTTGTGTGTTTGAGCACATAAAGTACTATTTTTCTCGGAAGTTCTACAAGATGCAATTCTGATGTGTTGTGACATCTTCAAAATCTCGTCGATCTGAATAATTTGACACTTTGTTTAAGGAATTTGGTCCTAATTTGCCGAAGTTATCGATCTTCAAAGTTTGAAACGTCACACAACTTGTGTGTTTGAGCACATAAAGTACTATTTTTCTTGGAAGTTCTACAAGATGCAATTCTGATGTGTTGTGACATCTTCAAAATCTCGTCGATCTGAATAATTTGACACTTTGTTTAAGGAATTTGGTCCTAATTTGCCGAAGTTATCGATCTTCAAAATTTGAAAAGTCACAAAAGTTGTGTGTTTGAGCACATAAAGTACTATTTTTCTCGGAAGTTCAACAAGATGCAATTCTGATGTGTTGTGACATCTTCAAAATCTCGTCGATCTGAATAATTTGACACTTTGTTTAAGGAATTTGGTCCTAATTTGCCGAAGTTATCGATCTTCAAAGTTTGAAAAGTCACACAACTTGTGTGTTTGAGCACATAAAGTACTATTTTTCTTGGAAGTTCAACAAGATGCAATCATGATGTGTTGTAACATCTTCAAAATCTCGTCGATCTGATTAATTTGACACTTTGTTTAAGGAATTTGGTCATCATATGTCGAAGTTATCGAGCTTCAAAGTTTGAAAACTCACAAAAGATGTGTGTTTGAGCTCATAAAGTACTATTTTTCTCTGAAGTTCAACAAGATGCAATCATGATGTGTTGTAACATCTTCAAAATCTCGTCGATCTGATTAATTTGACACTTTGTTTAAGGAATTTGGTCCTCATTTGCCGAAGTTATCGAGCTTCAAATTTTGAAAAGTCACACAAGTTGTGTGTTTGAGCACATAAAGTACTATTTTTCTTGGAAGTTCAACAAGATGCAATCATGATGTGTTGTAACATCTTCAAAATCTCGTCGATCTGATTAATTTGACACTTTGTTTAAGGAATTTGGTCCTCATTTGCCGAAGTTATCGAGCTTCAAAGTTTGAAAAGTCACAAAAGATGTGTGTTTGAGCTCATAAAGTACTATTTTTCTTTGAAGTTCAACAAGATGCAATCATGATGTGTTGTAACATCTTCAAAATCTCGTCGATCTGATTAATTTGACACTTTGTTTAAGGAATTTGGTCCTCATTTGCCGAAGTTATCGAGCTTCAAAGTTTGAAAAGTCACTCAAGTTGTGTGTTTGTGCACATATAGTACTATTTTTCTCGGAAGTTCAACAAGATGCAATCATGTTGTGTTGTAACATCTTCAAAATCTCGTCGATCTGATTAATTTGACACTTTGTTTAAGGAATTTGGTCCTCATTTGCCGAAGTTATCGAGCTTCAAATTTTGAAAAGTCACACAAGTTGTGTGTTTGAGCACATAAAGTACTATTTTTCTGGGAAATTCAACAAGATGCAATCATGATGTGTTATAACATCTTCAAAATCTCATCGATCTGATTAATTTGACACTTTGTTTAAGGAATTTGGTCCTCATTTGCCGAAGTTATCGAGCTTCAAAGTTTGAAAAGTCACAAAAGATGTGTGTTTGAGCACATAAAGTACTATTTTTCTCGGAAGTTCTACAAGATGCAATTCTGATGTGTTGTGACATCTTCAAAATCTCGTCGATCTGAATAATTTGACACTTTGTTTAAGGAATTTGGTCCTAATTTGCCGAAGTTATCGATCTTCAAAATTTGAAAAGTCACAAAAGTTGTGTGTTTGAGCACATAAAGTAATATTTTTCTCGGAAGTTCAACAAGATGCAATTCTGATGTGTTGTGACATCTTCAAAATCTCGTCGATCTGAATAATTTGACACTTTGTTTAAGGAATTTGGTCCTAATTTGCCGAAGTTATCGATCTTCAAAGTTTGAAAAGTCACACAACTTGTGTGTTTGAGCACATAAAGTACTATTTTTCTTGGAAGTTCAACAAGATGCAATCATGATTTGTTGTGACATCTTCAAAATCTCGTCGATCTGATTATATTGACACTTTGTTTAAGGAATTTGGTCCTCATATGCCGAAGTTATCGAGCTTCAAATTTTGAAAAGTCACACAAGTTGTGTGTTTGAGCACATAAAGTACTATTTTTCTTGGAAGTTCAACAAGATGCAATCATGATGTGTTGTAACATCTTCAAAATCTCGTCGATCTGATTAATTTGACACTTTGTTTAAGGAATTTGGTCCTCATTTGCCGAAGTTATCGAGCTTCAAAGTTTGAAAAGTCACAAAAGATGTGTGTTTGAGCTCATAAAGTACTATTTTTCTTTGAAGTTCAACAAGATGCAATCATGATGTGTTGTAACATCTTCAAAATCTCGTCGATCTGATTAATTTGACACTTTGTTTAAGGAATTTGGTCCTCATTTGCCGAAGTTATCGAGCTTCAAAGTTTGAAAAGTCACTCAAGTTGTGTGTTTGTGCACATAAAGTACTATTTTTCTCGGAAGTTCAACAAGATGCAATCATGTTGTGTTGTAACATCTTCAAAATCTCGTCGATCTGATTAATTTGACACTTTGTTTAAGGAATTTGGTCCTCATTTGCCGAAGTTATCGAGCTTCAAATTTTGAAAAGTCACACAAGTTGTGTGTTTGAGCATATAAAGTACTATTTTTCTGGGAAATTCAACAAGATGCAATCATGATGTATTATAACATCTTCAAAATCTCATCGATCTGATTAATTTGACACTTTGTTTAAGGAATTTGGTCCTCATTTGCCGAAGTTATCGAGCTTCAAAGTTTGAAAAGTCACAAAAGATGTGTGTTTGAGCACATAAAGTACTATTTTTCTCGGAAGTTCTACAAGATGCAATTCTGATGTGTTGTGACATCTTCAAAATCTCGTCGATCTGAATAATTTGACACTTTGTTTAAGGAATTTGGTCCTAATTTGCCGAAGTTATCGATCTTCAAAATTTGAAAAGTCACAAAAGTTGTGTGTTTGAGCACATAAAGTAATATTTTTCTCGGAAGTTCAACAAGATGCAATTCTGATGTGTTGTGACATCTTCAAAATCTCGTCGATCTGAATAATTTGACACTTTGTTTAAGGAATTTGGTCCTAATTTGCCGAAGTTATCGATCTTCAAAGTTTGAAAAGTCACACAACTTGTGTGTTTGAGCACATAAAGTACTATTTTTCTTGGAAGTTCAACAAGATGCAATCATGATTTGTTGTGACATCTTCAAAATCTCGTCGATCTGATTATATTGACACTTTGTTTAAGGAATTTGGTCCTCATATGCCGAAGTTATCGAGCTTCAAATTTTGAAAAGTCACACAAGTTGTGTGTTTGAGCACATAAAGTACTATTTTTCTTGGAAGTTCAACAAGATGCAATCATGATGTGTTGTAACATCTTCAAAATCTCGTCGATCTGATTAATTTGACACTTTGTTTAAGGAATTTGGTCCTCATTTGCCGAAGTTATCGAGCTTCAAAGTTTGAAAAGTCACAAAAGATGTGTGTTTGAGCTCATAAAGTACTATTTTTCTTTGAAGTTCAACAAGATGCAATCATGATGTGTTGTAACATCTTCAAAATCTCGTCGATCTGATTAATTTGACACTTTGTTTAAGGAATTTGGTCCTCATTTGCCGAAGTTATCGAGCTTCAAAGTTTGAAAAGTCACTCAAGTTGTGTGTTTGTGCACATAAAGTACTATTTTTCTCGGAAGTTCAACAAGATGCAATCATGTTGTGTTGTAACATCTTCAAAATCTCGTCGATCTGATTAATTTGACACTTTGTTTAAGGAATTTGGTCCTCATTTGCCGAAGTTATCGAGCTTCAAATTTTGAAAAGTCACACAAGTTGTGTGTTTGAGCATATAAAGTACTATTTTTCTGGGAAATTCAACAAGATGCAATCATGATGTATTATAACATCTTCAAAATCTCATCGATCTGATTAATTTGACACTTTGTTTAAGGAATTTGGTCCTCATTTGCCGAAGTTATCGAGCTTCAAAGTTTGAAAAGTCACAAAAGATGTGTGTTTGAGCACATAAAGTACTATTTTTCTCGGAAGTTCTACAAGATGCAATTCTGATGTGTTGTGACATCTTCAAAATCTCGTCGATCTGAATAATTTGACACTTTGTTTAATGAATTTGGTCCTAATTTGCCGAAGTTATCGAGCTTCAAAGTTTGAAAAGTCACAAAAGATGTGTGTTTGAGCACATAAAGTACTATTTTTCTCGGAAGTTCTACAAGATGCAATTCTGATGTGTTGTGACATCTTCAAAATCTCGTCGATCTGAATAATTTGACACTTTGTTTAATGAATTTGGTCCTAATTTGCCGAAGTTATCGAGCTTCAAAGTTTGAAAAGTCACAAAAGATGTGTGTTTGAGCACATAAAGTAATATTTTTCTCGGAAGTTCAACAAGATGCAATTCTGATGTGTTGTGACATCTTCAAAATCTCGTCGATCTGAATAATTTGACACTTTGTTTAAGGAATTTGGTCCCAATTTGCCGAAGTTATCGATCTTCAAAGTTTGAAAAGTCACACAACTTGTGTGTTTGAGCACATAAAGTACTATTTTTCTTGGAAGTTCAACAAGATGCAATCATGATTTGTTGTGACATCTTCAAAATCTCGTCGATCTGATTATATTGACACTTTGTTTAAGGAATTTGGTCCTCATATGCCGAAGTTATCGAGCTTCAAATTTTGAAAAGTCACACAAGTTGTGTGTTTGAGCACATAAAGTACTATTTTTCTTGGAAGTTCAACAAGATGCAATCATGATGTGTTGTAACATCTTCAAAATCTCGTCGATCTGATTAATTTGACACTTTGTTTAAGGAATTTGGTCCTCATTTGCCGAAGTTATCGAGCTTCAAAGTTTGAAAAGTCACAAAAGATGTGTGTTTGAGCTCATAAAGTACTATTTTTCTTTGAAGTTCAACAAGATGCAATCATGATGTGTTGTAACATCTTCAAAATCTCGTCGATCTGATTAATTTGACACTTTGTTTAAGGAATTTGGTCCTCATTTGCCGAAGTTATCGAGCTTCAAATTTTGAAAAGTCACACAAGTTGTGTGTTTGAGCATATAAAGTACTATTTTTCTGGGAAATTCAACAAGATGCAATCATGATGTGTTATAACATCTTCAAAATCTCATCGATCTGATTAATTTGACACTTTGTTTAAGGAATTTGGTCCTCATTTGCCGAAGTTATCGAGCTTCAAATTTTGAAAAGTCACACAAGTTGTGTGTTTGAGCATATAAAGTACTATTTTTCTGGGAAATTCAACAAGATGCAATCATGATGTGTTGTAACATCTTCAAAATCTCGTCGATCTGATTAATTTGACACTTTGTTTAAGGAATTTGGTCCTCATTTGCCGAAGTTATCGAGCTTCAAAGTTTGAAAAGTCACTCAAGTTGTGTGTTTGTGCACATAAAGTACTATTTTTCTCGGAAGTTCAACAAGATGCAATCATGTTGTGTTGTAACATCTTCAAAATCTCGTCGATCTGATTAATTTGACACTTTGTTTAAGGAATTTGGTCCTCATTTGCCGAAGTTATCGAGCTTCAAAGTTTGAAAAGTCACTCAAGTTGTGTGTTTGAGCATATAAAGTACTATTTTTCTGGGAAATTCAACAAGATGCAATCATGATGTGTTGTAACATCTTCAAAATCTCGTCGATCTGATTAATTTGACACTTTGTTTAAGGAATTTGGTCCTCATTTGCCGAAGTTATCGAGCTTCAAAGTTTGAAAAGTCACTCAAGTTGTGTGTTTGTGCACATAAAGTACTATTTTTCTCGGAAGTTCAACAAGATGCAATCATGTTGTGTTGTAACATCTTCAAAATCTCGTCGATCTGATTAATTTGACACTTTGTTTAAGGAATTTGGTCCTCATTTGCCGAAGTTATCGAGCTTCAAATTTTGAAAAGTCACACAAGTTGTGTGTTTGAGCATATAAAGTACTATTTTTCTGGGAAATTCAACAAGATGCAATCATGATGTGTTATAACATCTTCAAAATCTCATCGATCTGATTAATTTGACACTTTGTTTAAGGAATTTGGTCCTCATTTGCCGAAGTTATCGAGCTTCAAAGTTTGAAAAGTCACAAAAGATGTGTGTTTGAGCACATAAAGTACTATTTTTCTCGGAAGTTCTACAAGATGCAATTCTGATGTGTTGTGACATCTTCAAAATCTCGTCGATCTGATTATATTGACACTTTGTTTAAGGAATTTGGTCCTCATATGCCGAAGTTATCGAGCTTCAAATTTTGAAAAGTCACACAAGTTGTGTGTTTGAGCACATAAAGTACTATTTTTCTTGGAAGTTCAACAAGATGCAATCATGATGTGTTGTAACATCTTCAAAATCTCGTCGATCTGATTAATTTGACACTTTGTTTAAGGAATTTGGTCCTCATTTGCCGAAGTTATCGAGCTTCAAAGTTTGAAAAGTCACAAAAGATGTGTGTTTGAGCTCATAAAGTACTATTTTTCTTTGAAGTTCAACAAGATGCAATCATGATGTGTTGTAACATCTTCAAAATCTCGTCGATCTGATTAATTTGACACTTTGTTTAAGGAATTTGGTCCTCATTTGCCGAAGTTATCGAGCTTCAAAGTTTGAAAAGTCACTCAAGTTGTGTGTTTGTGCACATAAAGTACTATTTTTCTCGGAAGTTCAACAAGATGCAATCATGTTGTGTTGTAACATCTTCAAAATCTCGTCGATCTGATTAATTTGACACTTTGTTTAAGGAATTTGGTCCTCATTTGCCGAAGTTATCGAGCTTCAAAGTTTGAAAAGTCACAAAAGATGTGTGTTTGAGCACATAAAGTACTATTTTTCTCGGAAGTTCTACAAGATGCAATTCTGATGTGTTGTGACATCTTCAAAATCTCGTCGATCTGAATAATTTGACACTTTGTTTAAGGAATTTGGTCCTAATTTGCCGAAGTTATCGATCTTCAAAATTTGAAAAGTCACAAAAGTTGTGTGTTTGAGCACATAAAGTAATATTTTTCTCGGAAGTTCAACAAGATGCAATTCTGATGTGTTGTGACATCTTCAAAATCTCGTCGATCTGAATAATTTGACACTTTGTTTAAGGAATTTGGTCCTAATTTGCCGAAGTTATCGATCTTCAAAGTTTGAAAAGTCACACAACTTGTGTGTTTGAGCACATAAAGTACTATTTTTCTTGGAAGTTCAACAAGATGCAATCATGATTTGTTGTGACATCTTCAAAATCTCGTCGATCTGATTATATTGACACTTTGTTTAAGGAATTTGGTCCTCATATGCCGAAGTTATCGAGCTTCAAAGTTTGAAAAGTCACACAAGTTGTGTGTTTGAGCACATAAAGTACTATTTTTCTTTGAAGTTCAACAAGATGCAATCATGATGTGTTGTAACATCTTCAAAATCTCGTCGATCTGATTAATTTGACACTTTGTTTAAGGAATTTGGTCCTCATTTGCCGAAGTTATCGAGCTTCAAAGTTTGAAAAGTCACTCAAGTTGTGTGTTTGTGCACATAAAGTACTATTTTTCTCGGAAGTTCAACAAGATGCAATCATGTTGTGTTGTAACATCTTCAAAATCTCGTCGATCTGATTAATTTGACACTTTGTTTAAGGAATTTGGTCCTCATTTGCCGAAGTTATCGAGCTTCAAATTTTGAAAAGTCACACAAGTTGTGTGTTTGAGCATATAAAGTACTATTTTTCTGGGAAATTCAACAAGATGCAATCATGATGTGTTGTAACATCTTCAAAATCTCGTCGATCTGATTAATTTGACACTTTGTTTAAGGAATTTGGTCCTCATTTGCCGAAGTTATCGAGCTTCAAAGTTTGAAAAGTCACTCAAGTTGTGTGTTTGTGCACATAAAGTACTATTTTTCTCGGAAGTTCAACAAGATGCAATCATGTTGTGTTGTAACATCTTCAAAATCTCGTCGATCTGATTAATTTGACACTTTGTTTAAGGAATTTGGTCCTCATTTGCCGAAGTTATCGAGCTTCAAATTTTGAAAAGTCACAAAAGATGTGTGTTTGAGCTCATAAAGTACTATTTTTCTTTGAAGTTCAACAAGATGCAATCATGATGTGTTGTAACATCTTCAAAATCTCGTCGATCTGATTAATTTGACACTTTGTTTAAGGAATTTGGTCCTCATTTGCCGAAGTTATCGAGCTTCAAAGTTTGAAAAGTCACTCAAGTTGTGTGTTTGTGCACATAAAGTACTATTTTTCTCGGAAGTTCAACAAGATGCAATCATGTTGTGTTGTAACATCTTCAAAATCTCGTCGATCTGATTAATTTGACACTTTGTTTAAGGAATTTGGTCCTCATTTGCCGAAGTTATCGAGCTTCAAAGTTTGAAAAGTCACAAAAGATGTGTGTTTGAGCACATAAAGTACTATTTTTCTCGGAAGTTCTACAAGATGCAATTCTGATGTGTTGTGACATCTTCAAAATCTCGTCGATCTGAATAATTTGACACTTTGTTTAAGGAATTTGGTCCTAATTTGCCGAAGTTATCGATCTTCAAAATTTGAAAAGTCACAAAAGTTGTGTGTTTGAGCACATAAAGTAATATTTTTCTCGGAAGTTCAACAAGATGCAATTCTGATGTGTTGTGACATCTTCAAAATCTCGTCGATCTGAATAATTTGACACTTTGTTTAAGGAATTTGGTCCTAATTTGCCGAAGTTATCGATCTTCAAAGTTTGAAAAGTCACACAACTTGTGTGTTTGAGCACATAAAGTACTATTTTTCTTGGAAGTTCAACAAGATGCAATCATGATTTGTTGTGACATCTTCAAAATCTCGTCGATCTGATTATATTGACACTTTGTTTAAGGAATTTGGTCCTCATATGCCGAAGTTATCGAGCTTCAAAGTTTGAAAAGTCACACAAGTTGTGTGTTTGAGCACATAAAGTACTATTTTTCTTTGAAGTTCAACAAGATGCAATCATGATGTGTTGTAACATCTTCAAAATCTCGTCGATCTGATTAATTTGACACTTTGTTTAAGGAATTTGGTCCTCATTTGCCGAAGTTATCGAGCTTCAAAGTTTGAAAAGTCACTCAAGTTGTGTGTTTGTGCACATAAAGTACTATTTTTCTCGGAAGTTCAACAAGATGCAATCATGTTGTGTTGTAACATCTTCAAAATCTCGTCGATCTGATTAATTTGACACTTTGTTTAAGGAATTTGGTCCTCATTTGCCGAAGTTATCGAGCTTCAAATTTTGAAAAGTCACACAAGTTGTGTGTTTGAGCATATAAAGTACTATTTTTCTGGGAAATTCAACAAGATGCAATCATGATGTGTTATAACATCTTCAAAATCTCATCGATCTGATTAATTTGACACTTTGTTTAAGGAATTTGGTCCTCATTTGCCGAAGTTATCGAGCTTCAAAGTTTGAAAAGTCACAAAAGATGTGTGTTTGAGCACATAAAGTACTATTTTTCTCGGAAGTTCTACAAGATGCAATTCTGATGTGTTGTGACATCTTCAAAATCTCGTCGATCTGAATAATTTGACACTTTGTTTAATGAATTTGGTCCTAATTTGCCGAAGTTATCGAGCTTCAAAGTTTGAAAAGTCACAAAAGATGTGTGTTTGAGCACATAAAGTACTATTTTTCTCGGAAGTTCTACAAGATGCAATTCTGATGTGTTGTGACATCTTCAAAATCTCGTCGATCTGAATAATTTGACACTTTGTTTAATGAATTTGGTCCTAATTTGCCGAAGTTATCGAGCTTCAAAGTTTGAAAAGTCACAAAAGATGTGTGTTTGAGCACATAAAGTAATATTTTTCTCGGAAGTTCAACAAGATGCAATTCTGATGTGTTGTGACATCTTCAAAATCTCGTCGATCTGAATAATTTGACACTTTGTTTAATGAATTTGGTCCTAATTTGCCGAAGTTATCGAGCTTCAAAGTTTGAAAAGTCACAAAAGATGTGTGTTTGAGCACATAAAGTACTATTTTTCTCGGAAGTTCTACAAGATGCAATTCTGATGTGTTGTGACATCTTCAAAATCTCGTCGATCTGAATAATTTGACACTTTGTTTAATGAATTTGGTCCTAATTTGCCGAAGTTATCGAGCTTCAAAGTTTGAAAAGTCACAAAAGATGTGTGTTTGAGCACATAAAGTAATATTTTTCTCGGAAGTTCAACAAGATGCAATTCTGATGTGTTGTGACATCTTCAAAATCTCGTCGATCTGAATAATTTGACACTTTGTTTAAGGAATTTGGTCCCAATTTGCCGAAGTTATCGATCTTCAAAGTTTGAAAAGTCACACAACTTGTGTGTTTGAGCACATAAAGTACTATTTTTCTTGGAAGTTCAACAAGATGCAATCATGATTTGTTGTGACATCTTCAAAATCTCGTCGATCTGATTATATTGACACTTTGTTTAAGGAATTTGGTCCTCATATGCCGAAGTTATCGAGCTTCAAATTTTGAAAAGTCACACAAGTTGTGTGTTTGAGCACATAAAGTACTATTTTTCTTGGAAGTTCAACAAGATGCAATCATGATGTGTTGTAACATCTTCAAAATCTCGTCGATCTGATTAATTTGACACTTTGTTTAAGGAATTTGGTCCTCATTTGCCGAAGTTATCGAGCTTCAAAGTTTGAAAAGTCACAAAAGATGTGTGTTTGAGCTCATAAAGTACTATTTTTCTTTGAAGTTCAACAAGATGCAATCATGATGTGTTGTAACATCTTCAAAATCTCGTCGATCTGATTAATTTGACACTTTGTTTAAGGAATTTGGTCCTCATTTGCCGAAGTTATCGAGCTTCAAATTTTGAAAAGTCACACAAGTTGTGTGTTTGAGCATATAAAGTACTATTTTTCTGGGAAATTCAACAAGATGCAATCATGATGTGTTATAACATCTTCAAAATCTCATCGATCTGATTAATTTGACACTTTGTTTAAGGAATTTGGTCCTCATTTGCCGAAGTTATCGAGCTTCAAATTTTGAAAAGTCACACAAGTTGTGTGTTTGAGCATATAAAGTACTATTTTTCTGGGAAATTCAACAAGATGCAATCATGATGTGTTGTAACATCTTCAAAATCTCGTCGATCTGATTAATTTGACACTTTGTTTAAGGAATTTGGTCCTCATTTGCCGAAGTTATCGAGCTTCAAAGTTTGAAAAGTCACTCAAGTTGTGTGTTTGTGCACATAAAGTACTATTTTTCTCGGAAGTTCAACAAGATGCAATCATGTTGTGTTGTAACATCTTCAAAATCTCGTCGATCTGATTAATTTGACACTTTGTTTAAGGAATTTGGTCCTCATTTGCCGAAGTTATCGAGCTTCAAAGTTTGAAAAGTCACTCAAGTTGTGTGTTTGAGCATATAAAGTACTATTTTTCTGGGAAATTCAACAAGATGCAATCATGATGTGTTGTAACATCTTCAAAATCTCGTCGATCTGATTAATTTGACACTTTGTTTAAGGAATTTGGTCCTCATTTGCCGAAGTTATCGAGCTTCAAAGTTTGAAAAGTCACTCAAGTTGTGTGTTTGTGCACATAAAGTACTATTTTTCTCGGAAGTTCAACAAGATGCAATCATGTTGTGTTGTAACATCTTCAAAATCTCGTCGATCTGATTAATTTGACACTTTGTTTAAGGAATTTGGTCCTCATTTGCCGAAGTTATCGAGCTTCAAATTTTGAAAAGTCACACAAGTTGTGTGTTTGAGCATATAAAGTACTATTTTTCTGGGAAATTCAACAAGATGCAATCATGATGTGTTATAACATCTTCAAAATCTCATCGATCTGATTAATTTGACACTTTGTTTAAGGAATTTGGTCCTCATTTGCCGAAGTTATCGAGCTTCAAAGTTTGAAAAGTCACAAAAGATGTGTGTTTGAGCACATAAAGTACTATTTTTCTCGGAAGTTCTACAAGATGCAATTCTGATGTGTTGTGACATCTTCAAAATCTCGTCGATCTGATTATATTGACACTTTGTTTAAGGAATTTGGTCCTCATATGCCGAAGTTATCGAGCTTCAAATTTTGAAAAGTCACACAAGTTGTGTGTTTGAGCACATAAAGTACTATTTTTCTTGGAAGTTCAACAAGATGCAATCATGATGTGTTGTAACATCTTCAAAATCTCGTCGATCTGATTAATTTGACACTTTGTTTAAGGAATTTGGTCCTCATTTGCCGAAGTTATCGAGCTTCAAAGTTTGAAAAGTCACAAAAGATGTGTGTTTGAGCTCATAAAGTACTATTTTTCTTTGAAGTTCAACAAGATGCAATCATGATGTGTTGTAACATCTTCAAAATCTCGTCGATCTGATTAATTTGACACTTTGTTTAAGGAATTTGGTCCTCATTTGCCGAAGTTATCGAGCTTCAAAGTTTGAAAAGTCACTCAAGTTGTGTGTTTGTGCACATAAAGTACTATTTTTCTCGGAAGTTCAACAAGATGCAATCATGTTGTGTTGTAACATCTTCAAAATCTCGTCGATCTGATTAATTTGACACTTTGTTTAAGGAATTTGGTCCTCATTTGCCGAAGTTATCGAGCTTCAAAGTTTGAAAAGTCACAAAAGATGTGTGTTTGAGCACATAAAGTACTATTTTTCTCGGAAGTTCTACAAGATGCAATTCTGATGTGTTGTGACATCTTCAAAATCTCGTCGATCTGAATAATTTGACACTTTGTTTAAGGAATTTGGTCCTAATTTGCCGAAGTTATCGATCTTCAAAATTTGAAAAGTCACAAAAGTTGTGTGTTTGAGCACATAAAGTAATATTTTTCTCGGAAGTTCAACAAGATGCAATTCTGATGTGTTGTGACATCTTCAAAATCTCGTCGATCTGAATAATTTGACACTTTGTTTAAGGAATTTGGTCCTAATTTGCCGAAGTTATCGATCTTCAAAGTTTGAAAAGTCACACAACTTGTGTGTTTGAGCACATAAAGTACTATTTTTCTTGGAAGTTCAACAAGATGCAATCATGATTTGTTGTGACATCTTCAAAATCTCGTCGATCTGATTATATTGACACTTTGTTTAAGGAATTTGGTCCTCATATGCCGAAGTTATCGAGCTTCAAAGTTTGAAAAGTCACACAAGTTGTGTGTTTGAGCACATAAAGTACTATTTTTCTTTGAAGTTCAACAAGATGCAATCATGATGTGTTGTAACATCTTCAAAATCTCGTCGATCTGATTAATTTGACACTTTGTTTAAGGAATTTGGTCCTCATTTGCCGAAGTTATCGAGCTTCAAAGTTTGAAAAGTCACTCAAGTTGTGTGTTTGTGCACATAAAGTACTATTTTTCTCGGAAGTTCAACAAGATGCAATCATGTTGTGTTGTAACATCTTCAAAATCTCGTCGATCTGATTAATTTGACACTTTGTTTAAGGAATTTGGTCCTCATTTGCCGAAGTTATCGAGCTTCAAATTTTGAAAAGTCACACAAGTTGTGTGTTTGAGCATATAAAGTACTATTTTTCTGGGAAATTCAACAAGATGCAATCATGATGTGTTGTAACATCTTCAAAATCTCGTCGATCTGATTAATTTGACACTTTGTTTAAGGAATTTGGTCCTCATTTGCCGAAGTTATCGAGCTTCAAAGTTTGAAAAGTCACTCAAGTTGTGTGTTTGTGCACATAAAGTACTATTTTTCTCGGAAGTTCAACAAGATGCAATCATGTTGTGTTGTAACATCTTCAAAATCTCGTCGATCTGATTAATTTGACACTTTGTTTAAGGAATTTGGTCCTCATTTGCCGAAGTTATCGAGCTTCAAATTTTGAAAAGTCACAAAAGATGTGTGTTTGAGCTCATAAAGTACTATTTTTCTTTGAAGTTCAACAAGATGCAATCATGATGTGTTGTAACATCTTCAAAATCTCGTCGATCTGATTAATTTGACACTTTGTTTAAGGAATTTGGTCCTCATTTGCCGAAGTTATCGAGCTTCAAAGTTTGAAAAGTCACTCAAGTTGTGTGTTTGTGCACATAAAGTACTATTTTTCTCGGAAGTTCAACAAGATGCAATCATGTTGTGTTGTAACATCTTCAAAATCTCGTCGATCTGATTAATTTGACACTTTGTTTAAGGAATTTGGTCCTCATTTGCCGAAGTTATCGAGCTTCAAAGTTTGAAAAGTCACAAAAGATGTGTGTTTGAGCACATAAAGTACTATTTTTCTCGGAAGTTCTACAAGATGCAATTCTGATGTGTTGTGACATCTTCAAAATCTCGTCGATCTGAATAATTTGACACTTTGTTTAAGGAATTTGGTCCTAATTTGCCGAAGTTATCGATCTTCAAAATTTGAAAAGTCACAAAAGTTGTGTGTTTGAGCACATAAAGTAATATTTTTCTCGGAAGTTCAACAAGATGCAATTCTGATGTGTTGTGACATCTTCAAAATCTCGTCGATCTGAATAATTTGACACTTTGTTTAAGGAATTTGGTCCTAATTTGCCGAAGTTATCGATCTTCAAAGTTTGAAAAGTCACACAACTTGTGTGTTTGAGCACATAAAGTACTATTTTTCTTGGAAGTTCAACAAGATGCAATCATGATTTGTTGTGACATCTTCAAAATCTCGTCGATCTGATTATATTGACACTTTGTTTAAGGAATTTGGTCCTCATATGCCGAAGTTATCGAGCTTCAAAGTTTGAAAAGTCACACAAGTTGTGTGTTTGAGCACATAAAGTACTATTTTTCTTTGAAGTTCAACAAGATGCAATCATGATGTGTTGTAACATCTTCAAAATCTCGTCGATCTGATTAATTTGACACTTTGTTTAAGGAATTTGGTCCTCATTTGCCGAAGTTATCGAGCTTCAAAGTTTGAAAAGTCACTCAAGTTGTGTGTTTGTGCACATAAAGTACTATTTTTCTCGGAAGTTCAACAAGATGCAATCATGTTGTGTTGTAACATCTTCAAAATCTCGTCGATCTGATTAATTTGACACTTTGTTTAAGGAATTTGGTCCTCATTTGCCGAAGTTATCGAGCTTCAAATTTTGAAAAGTCACACAAGTTGTGTGTTTGAGCATATAAAGTACTATTTTTCTGGGAAATTCAACAAGATGCAATCATGATGTGTTATAACATCTTCAAAATCTCATCGATCTGATTAATTTGACACTTTGTTTAAGGAATTTGGTCCTCATTTGCCGAAGTTATCGAGCTTCAAAGTTTGAAAAGTCACAAAAGATGTGTGTTTGAGCACATAAAGTACTATTTTTCTCGGAAGTTCTACAAGATGCAATTCTGATGTGTTGTGACATCTTCAAAATCTCGTCGATCTGAATAATTTGACACTTTGTTTAATGAATTTGGTCCTAATTTGCCGAAGTTATCGAGCTTCAAAGTTTGAAAAGTCACAAAAGATGTGTGTTTGAGCACATAAAGTACTATTTTTCTCGGAAGTTCTACAAGATGCAATTCTGATGTGTTGTGACATCTTCAAAATCTCGTCGATCTGAATAATTTGACACTTTGTTTAATGAATTTGGTCCTAATTTGCCGAAGTTATCGAGCTTCAAAGTTTGAAAAGTCACAAAAGATGTGTGTTTGAGCACATAAAGTAATATTTTTCTCGGAAGTTCAACAAGATGCAATTCTGATGTGTTGTGACATCTTCAAAATCTCGTCGATCTGAATAATTTGACACTTTGTTTAAGGAATTTGGTCCCAATTTGCCGAAGTTATCGATCTTCAAAGTTTGAAAAGTCACACAACTTGTGTGTTTGAGCACATAAAGTACTATTTTTCTTGGAAGTTCAACAAGATGCAATCATGATTTGTTGTGACATCTTCAAAATCTCGTCGATCTGATTATATTGACACTTTGTTTAAGGAATTTGGTCCTCATATGCCGAAGTTATCGAGCTTCAAATTTTGAAAAGTCACACAAGTTGTGTGTTTGAGCACATAAAGTACTATTTTTCTTGGAAGTTCAACAAGATGCAATCATGATGTGTTGTAACATCTTCAAAATCTCGTCGATCTGATTAATTTGACACTTTGTTTAAGGAATTTGGTCCTCATTTGCCGAAGTTATCGAGCTTCAAAGTTTGAAAAGTCACAAAAGATGTGTGTTTGAGCTCATAAAGTACTATTTTTCTTTGAAGTTCAACAAGATGCAATCATGATGTGTTGTAACATCTTCAAAATCTCGTCGATCTGATTAATTTGACACTTTGTTTAAGGAATTTGGTCCTCATTTGCCGAAGTTATCGAGCTTCAAATTTTGAAAAGTCACACAAGTTGTGTGTTTGAGCATATAAAGTACTATTTTTCTGGGAAATTCAACAAGATGCAATCATGATGTGTTATAACATCTTCAAAATCTCATCGATCTGATTAATTTGACACTTTGTTTAAGGAATTTGGTCCTCATTTGCCGAAGTTATCGAGCTTCAAATTTTGAAAAGTCACACAAGTTGTGTGTTTGAGCATATAAAGTACTATTTTTCTGGGAAATTCAACAAGATGCAATCATGATGTGTTGTAACATCTTCAAAATCTCGTCGATCTGATTAATTTGACACTTTGTTTAAGGAATTTGGTCCTCATTTGCCGAAGTTATCGAGCTTCAAAGTTTGAAAAGTCACTCAAGTTGTGTGTTTGTGCACATAAAGTACTATTTTTCTCGGAAGTTCAACAAGATGCAATCATGTTGTGTTGTAACATCTTCAAAATCTCGTCGATCTGATTAATTTGACACTTTGTTTAAGGAATTTGGTCCTCATTTGCCGAAGTTATCGAGCTTCAAAGTTTGAAAAGTCACTCAAGTTGTGTGTTTGAGCATATAAAGTACTATTTTTCTGGGAAATTCAACAAGATGCAATCATGATGTGTTGTAACATCTTCAAAATCTCGTCGATCTGATTAATTTGACACTTTGTTTAAGGAATTTGGTCCTCATTTGCCGAAGTTATCGAGCTTCAAAGTTTGAAAAGTCACTCAAGTTGTGTGTTTGTGCACATAAAGTACTATTTTTCTCGGAAGTTCAACAAGATGCAATCATGTTGTGTTGTAACATCTTCAAAATCTCGTCGATCTGATTAATTTGACACTTTGTTTAAGGAATTTGGTCCTCATTTGCCGAAGTTATCGAGCTTCAAATTTTGAAAAGTCACACAAGTTGTGTGTTTGAGCATATAAAGTACTATTTTTCTGGGAAATTCAACAAGATGCAATCATGATGTGTTATAACATCTTCAAAATCTCATCGATCTGATTAATTTGACACTTTGTTTAAGGAATTTGGTCCTCATTTGCCGAAGTTATCGAGCTTCAAAGTTTGAAAAGTCACAAAAGATGTGTGTTTGAGCACATAAAGTACTATTTTTCTCGGAAGTTCTACAAGATGCAATTCTGATGTGTTGTGACATCTTCAAAATCTCGTCGATCTGAATAATTTGACACTTTGTTTAAGGAATTTGGTCCTAATTTGCCGAAGTTATCGATCTTCAAAATTTGAAAAGTCACACAACTTGTGTGTTTGAGCACATAAAGTACTATTTTTCTTGGAAGTTCAACAAGATGCAATCATGATTTGTTGTGACATCTTCAAAATCTCGTCGATCTGATTATATTGACACTTTGTTTAAGGAATTTGGTCCTCATATGCCGAAGTTATCGAGCTTCAAATTTTGAAAAGTCACACAAGTTGTGTGTTTGAGCACATAAAGTACTATTTTTCTTGGAAGTTCAACAAGATGCAATCATGATGTGTTGTAACATCTTCAAAATCTCGTCGATCTGATTAATTTGACACTTTGTTTAAGGAATTTGGTCCTCATTTGCCGAAGTTATCGAGCTTCAAAGTTTGAAAAGTCACAAAAGATGTGTGTTTGAGCTCATAAAGTACTATTTTTCTTTGAAGTTCAACAAGATGCAATCATGATGTGTTGTAACATCTTCAAAATCTCGTCGATCTGATTAATTTGACACTTTGTTTAAGGAATTTGGTCCTCATTTGCCGAAGTTATCGAGCTTCAAAGTTTGAAAAGTCACTCAAGTTGTGTGTTTGTGCACATAAAGTACTATTTTTCTCGGAAGTTCAACAAGATGCAATCATGTTGTGTTGTAACATCTTCAAAATCTCGTCGATCTGATTAATTTGACACTTTGTTTAAGGAATTTGGTCCTCATTTGCCGAAGTTATCGAGCTTCAAAGTTTGAAAAGTCACAAAAGATGTGTGTTTGAGCACATAAAGTACTATTTTTCTCGGAAGTTCTACAAGATGCAATTCTGATGTGTTGTGACATCTTCAAAATCTCGTCGATCTGAATAATTTGACACTTTGTTTAAGGAATTTGGTCCTAATTTGCCGAAGTTATCGATCTTCAAAATTTGAAAAGTCACAAAAGTTGTGTGTTTGAGCACATAAAGTAATATTTTTCTCGGAAGTTCAACAAGATGCAATTCTGATGTGTTGTGACATCTTCAAAATCTCGTCGATCTGAATAATTTGACACTTTGTTTAAGGAATTTGGTCCTAATTTGCCGAAGTTATCGATCTTCAAAGTTTGAAAAGTCACACAACTTGTGTGTTTGAGCACATAAAGTACTATTTTTCTTGGAAGTTCAACAAGATGCAATCATGATTTGTTGTGACATCTTCAAAATCTCGTCGATCTGATTATATTGACACTTTGTTTAAGGAATTTGGTCCTCATATGCCGAAGTTATCGAGCTTCAAAGTTTGAAAAGTCACACAAGTTGTGTGTTTGAGCACATAAAGTACTATTTTTCTTGGAAGTTCAACAAGATGCAATCATGATGTGTTGTAACATCTTCAAAATCTCGTCGATCTGATTAATTTGACACTTTGTTTAAGGAATTTGGTCCTCATTTGCCGAAGTTATCGAGCTTCAAATTTTGAAAAGTCACACAAGTTGTGTGTTTGAGCACATAAAGTACTATTTTTCTTGGAAGTTCAACAAGATGCAATCATGATGTGTTGTGACATCTTCAAAATCTCGTCGATCTGATTATATTGACACTTTGTTTAAGGAATTTGGTCCTAATTTGCCGAAGTTATCGATCTTCAAAGTTTGAAAAGTCACACAAGTTGTGTGTTTGAGCACATAAAGTACTATTTTTCTTGGAAGTTCAACAAGATGCAATCATGATTTGTTGTGACATCTTCAAAATCTCGTCGATCTGATTATATTGACACTTTGTTTAAGGAATTTGGTCCTCATATGCCGAAGTTATCGAGCTTCAAATTTTGAAAAGTCACACAAGTTGTGTGTTTGAGCACATAAAGTACTATTTTTCTTGGAAGTTCAACAAGATGCAATCATGATGTGTTGTAACATCTTCAAAATCTCGTCGATCTGATTAATTTGACACTTTGTTTAAGGAATTTGGTCCTCATTTGCCGAAGTTATCGAGCTTCAAAGTTTGAAAAGTCACAAAAGATGTGTGTTTGAGCTCATAAAGTACTATTTTTCTCTGAAGTTCAACATGATGCAATCATGATGTGTTATAACATCTTCAAAATCTCGTCGATCTGATTAATTTGACACTTTGTTTAAGGAATTTGGTCCTCATTTGCCGAAGTTATCGAGCTTCAAAGTTTGAAAAGTCACTCAAGTTGTGTGTTTGTGCACATAAAGTACTATTTTTCTCGGAAGTTCAACAAGATGCAATCATGTTGTGTTGTAACATCTTCAAAATCTCGTCGATCTGATTAATTTGACACTTTGTTTCAGGAATTTGGTCCTCATTTGCCGAAGTTATCGAGCTTCAAATTTTGAAAAGTCACACAAGTTGTGTGTTTGAGCATATAAAGTACTATTTTTCTGGGAAATTCAACAAGATGCAATCATGATGTGTTATAACATCTTCAAAATCTCATCGATCTGATTAATTTGACACTTTGTTTAAGGAATTTGGTCCTCATTTGCCGAAGTTATCGAGCTTCAAAGTTTGAAAAGTCACTCAAGTTGTGTGTTTGTGCACATAAAGTACTATTTTTCTCGGAAGTTCAACAAGATGCAATCATGTTGTGTTGTAACATCTTCAAAATCTCGTCGATCTGATTAATTTGACACTTTGTTTCAGGAATTTGGTCCTCATTTGCCGAAGTTATCGAGCTTCAAATTTTGAAAAGTCACACAAGTTGTGTGTTTGAGCACATAAAGTACTATTTTTCTTGGAAGTTCAACAAGATGCAATCATGATGTGTTGTAACATCTTCAAAATCTCGTCGATCTGATTAATTTGACACTTTGTTTAAGGAATTTGGTCCTCATTTGCCGAAGTTATCGAGCTTCAAATTTTGAAAAGTCACACAAGTTGTGTGTTTGAGCACATAAAGTACTATTTTTCTTGGAAGTTCAACAAGATGCAATCATGATGTGTTGTGACATCTTCAAAATCTCGTCGATCTGATTATATTGACACTTTGTTTAAGGAATTTGGTCCTCATATGCCGAAGTTATCGAGCTTCAAAGTTTGAAAAGTCACACAAGTTGTGTGTTTGAGCACATAAAGTACTATTTTTCTTGGAAGTTCAACAAGATGCAATCATGATGTGTTGTAACATCTTCAAAATCTCGTCGATCTGATTAATTTGACACTTTGTTTAAGGAATTTGGTCTTCATTTGCCGAAGTTATCGAGCTTCAAATTTTGAAAAGTCACACAAGTTGTGTGTTTGAGCACATAAAGTACTATTTTTCTTGGAAGTTCAACAAGATGCAATCATGATGTGTTGTAACATCTTCAAAATCTCGTCGATCTGATTAATTTGACACTTTGTTTAAGGAATTTGGTCCTCATTTGCCGAAGTTATCGAGATTCAAAGTTTGAAAAGTCACAAAAGATGTGTGTTTGAGCTCATAAAGTACTATTTTTCTTTGAAGTTCAACAAGATGCAATCATGATGTGTTGTAACATCTTCAAAATCTCGTCGATCTGATTAATTTGACACTTTGTTTAAGGAATTTGGTCCTCATTTGCCGAAGTTATCGATCTTCAAAATTTGAAAAGTCACAAAAGTTGTGTGTTTGAGCACATAAAGTAATATTTTTCTCGGAAGTTCAACAAGATGCAATTCTGATGTGTTGTGACATCTTCAAAATCTCGTCGATCTGAATAATTTGACACTTTGTTTAATGAATTTGGTCCTAATTTGCCGAAGTTATCGATCTTCAAAATTTGAAAAGTCACAAAAGTTGTGTGTTTGAGCACATAAAGTACTATTTTTCTCGGAAGTTCTACAAGATGCAATTCTGATGTGTTGTGACATCTTCAAAATCTCGTCGATCTGAATTATTTGACACTTTGTTTAATGAATTTGGTCCTAATTTGCCGAAGTTATCGATCTTCAAAATTTGAAAAGTCACAAAAGTTGTGTGTTTGAGCACATAAAGTAATATTTTTCTCGGAAGTTCAACAAGATGCAATTCTGATGTGTTGTGACATCTTCAAAATCTCGTCGATCTGAATAATTTGACACTTTGTTTAAGGAATTTGGTCCTAATTTGCCGAAGTTATCGATCTTCAAAGTTTGAAAAGTCACACAACTTGTGTGTTTGAGCACATAAAGTACTATTTTTCTTGGAAGTTCAACAAGATGCAATCATGATTTGTTGTGACATCTTCAAAATCTCGTCGATCTGATTATATTGATACTTTGTTTAAGGAATTTGGTCCTCATATGCCGAAGTTATCGAGCTTCAAATTTTGAAAAGTCACAAAAGTTGTGTGTTTGAGCACATAAAGTACTATTTTTCTCGGAAGTTCTACAAGATGCAATTATGATGTGTTGTGACATCTTCAAAATCTCGTCGATCTGAATTATTTGACACTTTGTTTAATGAATTTGGTCCTAATTTGCCGAAGTTATCGATCTTCAAAATTTGAAAAGTCACAAAAGTTGTGTGTTTGAGCACATAAAGTAATATTTTTCTCGGAAGTTCAACAAGATGCAATTCTGATGTGTTGTGACATCTTCAAAATCTCGTCGATCTGAATAATTTGACACTTTGTTTAAGGAATTTGGTCCTAATTTGCCGAAGTTATCGATCTTCAAAGTTTGAAAAGTCACACAACTTGTGTGTTTGAGCACATAAAGTACTATTTTTCTTGGAAGTTCAACAAGATGCAATCATGATTTGTTGTGACATCTTCAAAATCTCGTCGATCTGATTATATTGACACTTTGTTTAAGGAATTTGGTCCTCATATGCCGAAGTTATCGAGCTTCAAATTTTGAAAAGTCACACAAGTTGTGTGTTTGAGCACATAAAGTACTATTTTTCTTGGAAGTTCAACAAGATGCAATCATGATGTGTTGTGACATCTTCAAAATCTCGTCGATCTGATTATATTGACACTTTGTTTAAGGAATTTGGTCCTAATTTGCCGAAGTTATCGATCTTCAAAGTTTGAAAAGTCACACAAGTTGTGTGTTTGAGCACATAAAGTACTATTTTTCTTGGAAGTTCAACAAGATGCAATCATGATTTGTTGTGACATCTTCAAAATCTCGTCGATCTGATTATATTGACACTTTGTTTAAGGAATTTGGTCCTCATATGCCGAAGTTATCGAGCTTCAAATTTTGAAAAGTCACACAAGTTGTGTGTTTGAGCACATAAAGTACTATTTTTCTTGGAAGTTCAACAAGATGCAATCATGATGTGTTGTAACATCTTCAAAATCTCGTCGATCTGATTAATTTGACACTTTGTTTAAGGAATTTGGTCCTCATTTGCCGAAGTTATCGAGCTTCAAAGTTTGAAAAGTCACAAAAGATGTGTGTTTGAGCTCATAAAGTACTATTTTTCTCTGAAGTTCAACATGATGCAATCATGATGTGTTATAACATCTTCAAAATCTCGTCGATCTGATTAATTTGACACTTTGTTTAAGGAATTTGGTCCTCATTTGCCGAAGTTATCGAGCTTCAAAGTTTGAAAAGTCACTCAAGTTGTGTGTTTGTGCACATAAAGTACTATTTTTCTCGGAAGTTCAACAAGATGCAATCATGTTGTGTTGTAACATCTTCAAAATCTCGTCGATCTGATTAATTTGACACTTTGTTTCAGGAATTTGGTCCTCATTTGCCGAAGTTATCGAGCTTCAAATTTTGAAAAGTCACACAAGTTGTGTGTTTGAGCATATAAAGTACTATTTTTCTGGGAAATTCAACAAGATGCAATCATGATGTGTTATAACATCTTCAAAATCTCATCGATCTGATTAATTTGACAATTTGTTTAAGGAATTTGGTCCTCATTTGCCGAAGTTATCGAGCTTCAAAGTTTGAAAAGTCACTCAAGTTGTGTGTTTGTGCACATAAAGTACTATTTTTCTCGGAAGTTCAACAAGATGCAATCATGTTGTGTTGTAACATCTTCAAAATCTCGTCGATCTGATTAATTTGACACTTTGTTTCAGGAATTTGGTCCTCATTTGCCGAAGTTATCGAGCTTCAAATTTTGAAAAGTCACACAAGTTGTGTGTTTGAGCACATAAAGTACTATTTTTCTTGGAAGTTCAACAAGATGCAATCATGATGTGTTGTAACATCTTCAAAATCTCGTCGATCTGATTAATTTGACACTTTGTTTAAGGAATTTGGTCCTCATTTGCCGAAGTTATCGAGCTTCAAATTTTGAAAAGTCACACAAGTTGTGTGTTTGAGCACATAAAGTACTATTTTTCTTGGAAGTTCAACAAGATGCAATCATGATGTGTTGTGACATCTTCAAAATCTCGTCGATCTGATTATATTGACACTTTGTTTAAGGAATTTGGTCCTCATTTGCCGAAGTTATCGAGCTTCAAATTTTGAAAAGTCACACAAGTTGTGTGTTTGAGCACATAAAGTACTATTTTTCTTGGAAGTTCAACAAGATGCAATCATGATGTGTTGTGACATCTTCAAAATCTCGTCGATCTGATTATATTGACACTTTGTTTAAGGAATTTGGTCCTCATATGCCGAAGTTATCGAGCTTCAAAGTTTGAAAAGTCACACAAGTTGTGTGTTTGAGCACATAAAGTACTATTTTTCTCTGAAGTTCAACAAGATGCAATCATGATGTGTTGTAACATCTTCAAAATCTCGTCGATCTGATTAATTTGACACTTTGTTTAAGGAATTTGGTCCTCATTTGCCGAAGTTATCGAGCTTCAAAGTTTGAAAAGTCACTCAAGTTGTGTGTTTGTGCACATAAAGTACTATTTTTCTCGGAAGTTCAACAAGATGCAATCATGTTGTGTTGTAACATCTTCAAAATCTCGTCGATCTGATTAATTTGACACTTTGTTTAAGGAATTTGGTCCTCATTTGCCGAAGTTATCGAGCTTCAAATTTTGAAAAGTCACACAAGTTGTGTGTTTGAGCATATAAAGTACTATTTTTCTGGGAAATTCAACAAGATGCAATCATGATGTGTTATAACATCTTCAAAATCTCATCGATCTGATTAATTTGACACTTTGTTTAAGGAATTTGGTCCTCATTTGCCGAAGTTATCGAGCTTCAAAGTTTGAAAAGTCACAAAAGATGTGTGTTTGAGCACATAAAGTACTATTTTTCTCGGAAGTTCTACAAGATGCAATTCTGATGTGTTGTGACATCTTCAAAATCTCGTCGATCTGAATAATTTGACACTTTGTTTAAGGAATTTGGTCCTAATTTGCCGAAGTTATCGATCTTCAAAATTTGAAAAGTCACACAACTTGTGTGTTTGAGCACATAAAGTACTATTTTTCTTGGAAGTTCAACAAGATGCAATCATGATTTGTTGTGACATCTTCAAAATCTCGTCGATCTGATTATATTGACACTTTGTTTAAGGAATTTGGTCCTCATATGCCGAAGTTATCGAGCTTCAAATTTTGAAAAGTCACACAAGTTGTGTGTTTGAGCACATAAAGTACTATTTTTCTTGGAAGTTCAACAAGATGCAATCATGATGTGTTGTAACATCTTCAAAATCTCGTCGATCTGATTAATTTGACACTTTGTTTAAGGAATTTGGTCCTCATTTGCCGAAGTTATCGAGCTTCAAAGTTTGAAAAGTCACAAAAGATGTGTGTTTGAGCTCATAAAGTACTATTTTTCTTTGAAGTTCAACAAGATGCAATCATGATGTGTTGTAACATCTTCAAAATCTCGTCGATCTGATTAATTTGACACTTTGTTTAAGGAATTTGGTCCTCATTTGCCGAAGTTATCGAGCTTCAAAGTTTGAAAAGTCACTCAAGTTGTGTGTTTGTGCACATAAAGTACTATTTTTCTCGGAAGTTCAACAAGATGCAATCATGTTGTGTTGTAACATCTTCAAAATCTCGTCGATCTGATTAATTTGACACTTTGTTTAAGGAATTTGGTCCTCATTTGCCGAAGTTATCGAGCTTCAAAGTTTGAAAAGTCACAAAAGATGTGTGTTTGAGCACATAAAGTACTATTTTTCTCGGAAGTTCTACAAGATGCAATTCTGATGTGTTGTGACATCTTCAAAATCTCGTCGATCTGAATAATTTGACACTTTGTTTAAGGAATTTGGTCCTAATTTGCCGAAGTTATCGATCTTCAAAATTTGAAAAGTCACAAAAGTTGTGTGTTTGAGCACATAAAGTAATATTTTTCTCGGAAGTTCAACAAGATGCAATTCTGATGTGTTGTGACATCTTCAAAATCTCGTCGATCTGAATAATTTGACACTTTGTTTAAGGAATTTGGTCCTAATTTGCCGAAGTTATCGATCTTCAAAGTTTGAAAAGTCACACAACTTGTGTGTTTGAGCACATAAAGTACTATTTTTCTTGGAAGTTCAACAAGATGCAATCATGATTTGTTGTGACATCTTCAAAATCTCGTCGATCTGATTATATTGACACTTTGTTTAAGGAATTTGGTCCTCATATGCCGAAGTTATCGAGCTTCAAAGTTTGAAAAGTCACACAAGTTGTGTGTTTGAGCACATAAAGTACTATTTTTCTTGGAAGTTCAACAAGATGCAATCATGATGTGTTGTAACATCTTCAAAATCTCGTCGATCTGATTAATTTGACACTTTGTTTAAGGAATTTGGTCCTCATTTGCCGAAGTTATCGAGCTTCAAATTTTGAAAAGTCACACAAGTTGTGTGTTTGAGCACATAAAGTACTATTTTTCTTGGAAGTTCAACAAGATGCAATCATGATGTGTTGTGACATCTTCAAAATCTCGTCGATCTGATTATATTGACACTTTGTTTAAGGAATTTGGTCCTAATTTGCCGAAGTTATCGATCTTCAAAGTTTGAAAAGTCACACAAGTTGTGTGTTTGAGCACATAAAGTACTATTTTTCTTGGAAGTTCAACAAGATGCAATCATGATTTGTTGTGACATCTTCAAAATCTCGTCGATCTGATTATATTGACACTTTGTTTAAGGAATTTGGTCCTCATATGCCGAAGTTATCGAGCTTCAAATTTTGAAAAGTCACACAAGTTGTGTGTTTGAGCACATAAAGTACTATTTTTCTTGGAAGTTCAACAAGATGCAATCATGATGTGTTGTAACATCTTCAAAATCTCGTCGATCTGATTAATTTGACACTTTGTTTAAGGAATTTGGTCCTCATTTGCCGAAGTTATCGAGCTTCAAAGTTTGAAAAGTCACAAAAGATGTGTGTTTGAGCTCATAAAGTACTATTTTTCTCTGAAGTTCAACATGATGCAATCATGATGTGTTATAACATCTTCAAAATCTCGTCGATCTGATTAATTTGACACTTTGTTTAAGGAATTTGGTCCTCATTTGCCGAAGTTATCGAGCTTCAAAGTTTGAAAAGTCACTCAAGTTGTGTGTTTGTGCACATAAAGTACTATTTTTCTCGGAAGTTCAACAAGATGCAATCATGTTGTGTTGTAACATCTTCAAAATCTCGTCGATCTGATTAATTTGACACTTTGTTTCAGGAATTTGGTCCTCATTTGCCGAAGTTATCGAGCTTCAAATTTTGAAAAGTCACACAAGTTGTGTGTTTGAGCATATAAAGTACTATTTTTCTGGGAAATTCAACAAGATGCAATCATGATGTGTTATAACATCTTCAAAATCTCATCGATCTGATTAATTTGACACTTTGTTTAAGGAATTTGGTCCTCATTTGCCGAAGTTATCGAGCTTCAAAGTTTGAAAAGTCACTCAAGTTGTGTGTTTGTGCACATAAAGTACTATTTTTCTCGGAAGTTCAACAAGATGCAATCATGTTGTGTTGTAACATCTTCAAAATCTCGTCGATCTGATTAATTTGACACTTTGTTTCAGGAATTTGGTCCTCATTTGCCGAAGTTATCGAGCTTCAAATTTTGAAAAGTCACACAAGTTGTGTGTTTGAGCACATAAAGTACTATTTTTCTTGGAAGTTCAACAAGATGCAATCATGATGTGTTGTAACATCTTCAAAATCTCGTCGATCTGATTAATTTGACACTTTGTTTAAGGAATTTGGTCCTCATTTGCCGAAGTTATCGAGCTTCAAATTTTGAAAAGTCACACAAGTTGTGTGTTTGAGCACATAAAGTACTATTTTTCTTGGAAGTTCAACAAGATGCAATCATGATGTGTTGTGACATCTTCAAAATCTCGTCGATCTGATTATATTGACACTTTGTTTAAGGAATTTGGTCCTCATATGCCGAAGTTATCGAGCTTCAAAGTTTGAAAAGTCACACAAGTTGTGTGTTTGAGCACATAAAGTACTATTTTTCTTGGAAGTTCAACAAGATGCAATCATGATGTGTTGTAACATCTTCAAAATCTCGTCGATCTGATTAATTTGACACTTTGTTTAAGGAATTTGGTCTTCATTTGCCGAAGTTATCGAGCTTCAAATTTTGAAAAGTCACACAAGTTGTGTGTTTGAGCACATAAAGTACTATTTTTCTTGGAAGTTCAACAAGATGCAATCATGATGTGTTGTAACATCTTCAAAATCTCGTCGATCTGATTAATTTGACACTTTGTTTAAGGAATTTGGTCCTCATTTGCCGAAGTTATCGAGATTCAAAGTTTGAAAAGTCACAAAAGATGTGTGTTTGAGCTCATAAAGTACTATTTTTCTTTGAAGTTCAACAAGATGCAATCATGATGTGTTGTAACATCTTCAAAATCTCGTCGATCTGATTAATTTGACACTTTGTTTAAGGAATTTGGTCCTCATTTGCCGAAGTTATCGATCTTCAAAATTTGAAAAGTCACAAAAGTTGTGTGTTTGAGCACATAAAGTAATATTTTTCTCGGAAGTTCAACAAGATGCAATTCTGATGTGTTGTGACATCTTCAAAATCTCGTCGATCTGAATAATTTGACACTTTGTTTAATGAATTTGGTCCTAATTTGCCGAAGTTATCGATCTTCAAAATTTGAAAAGTCACAAAAGTTGTGTGTTTGAGCACATAAAGTACTATTTTTCTCGGAAGTTCTACAAGATGCAATTCTGATGTGTTGTGACATCTTCAAAATCTCGTCGATCTGAATTATTTGACACTTTGTTTAATGAATTTGGTCCTAATTTGCCGAAGTTATCGATCTTCAAAATTTGAAAAGTCACAAAAGTTGTGTGTTTGAGCACATAAAGTAATATTTTTCTCGGAAGTTCAACAAGATGCAATTCTGATGTGTTGTGACATCTTCAAAATCTCGTCGATCTGAATAATTTGACACTTTGTTTAAGGAATTTGGTCCTAATTTGCCGAAGTTATCGATCTTCAAAGTTTGAAAAGTCACACAACTTGTGTGTTTGAGCACATAAAGTACTATTTTTCTTGGAAGTTCAACAAGATGCAATCATGATTTGTTGTGACATCTTCAAAATCTCGTCGATCTGATTATATTGATACTTTGTTTAAGGAATTTGGTCCTCATATGCCGAAGTTATCGAGCTTCAAATTTTGAAAAGTCACAAAAGTTGTGTGTTTGAGCACATAAAGTACTATTTTTCTCGGAAGTTCTACAAGATGCAATTATGATGTGTTGTGACATCTTCAAAATCTCGTCGATCTGAATTATTTGACACTTTGTTTAATGAATTTGGTCCTAATTTGCCGAAGTTATCGATCTTCAAAATTTGAAAAGTCACAAAAGTTGTGTGTTTGAGCACATAAAGTAATATTTTTCTCGGAAGTTCAACAAGATGCAATTCTGATGTGTTGTGACATCTTCAAAATCTCGTCGATCTGAATAATTTGACACTTTGTTTAAGGAATTTGGTCCTAATTTGCCGAAGTTATCGATCTTCAAAGTTTGAAAAGTCACACAACTTGTGTGTTTGAGCACATAAAGTACTATTTTTCTTGGAAGTTCAACAAGATGCAATCATGATTTGTTGTGACATCTTCAAAATCTCGTCGATCTGATTATATTGACACTTTGTTTAAGGAATTTGGTCCTCATATGCCGAAGTTATCGAGCTTCAAATTTTGAAAAGTCACACAAGTTGTGTGTTTGAGCACATAAAGTACTATTTTTCTTGGAAGTTCAACAAGATGCAATCATGATGTGTTGTAACATCTTCAAAATCTCGTCGATCTGATTAATTTGACACTTTGTTTAAGGAATTTGGTCCTCATTTGCCGAAGTTATCGAGCTTCAAAGTTTGAAAAGTCACAAAAGATGTGTGTTTGAGCTCATAAAGTACTATTTTTCTCTGAAGTTCAACAAGATGCAATCATGATGTGTTATAACATCTTCAAAATCTCGTCGATCTGATTAATTTGACACTTTGTTTAAGGAATTTGGTCCTCATTTGCCGAAGTTATCGAGCTTCAAAGTTTGAAAAGTCACTCAAGTTGTGTGTTTGTGCACATAAAGTACTATTTTTCTCGGAAGTTCAACAAGATGCAATCATGTTGTGTTGTAACATCTTCAAAATCTCGTCGATCTGATTAATTTGACACTTTGTTTCAGGAATTTGGTCCTCATTTGCCGAAGTTATCGAGCTTCAAATTTTGAAAAGTCACACAAGTTGTGTGTTTGAGCATATAAAGTACTATTTTTCTGGGAAATTCAACAAGATGCAATCATGATGTGTTATAACATCTTCAAAATCTCATCGATCTGATTAATTTGACACTTTGTTTAAGGAATTTGGTCCTCATTTGCCGAAGTTATCGAGCTTCAAATTTTGAAAAGTCACACAAGTTGTGTGTTTGAGCATATAAAGTACTATTTTTCTGGGAAATTCAACAAGATGCAATCATGATGTGTTATAACATCTTCAAAATCTCCTCGATCTGATTAATTTGACACTTTGTTTAAGGAATTTGGTCCTCATTTGCCGAAGTTATCGAGCTTCAAAGTTTGAAAAGTCACAAAAGATGTGTGTTTGAGCACATAAAGTACTATTTTTCTCGGAAGTTCTACAAGATGCAATTCTGATGTGTTGTGACATCTTCAAAATCTCGTCGATCTGAATAATTTGACACTTTGTTTAATGAATTTGGTCCTAGTTTGCCGAAGTTATCGATCTTCAAAATTTGAAAAGTCACAAAAGTTGTGTGTTTGAGCACATAAAGTAATATTTTTCTCGGAAGATCAACAAGATGCAATTCTGATGTGTTGTGACATCTTCAAAATCTCGTCGATCTGAATAATTTGACACTTTGTTTAAGGAATTTGGTCCTAATTTGCCGAAGTTATCGATCTTCAAAGTTTGAAAAGTCACACAACTTGTGTGTTTGAGCACATAAAGTACTATTTTTCTTGGAAGTTCAACAAGATGCAATCATGATGTGTTGTGACATCTTCAAAATCTCGTCGATCTGATTATATTGACACTTTGTTTAAGGAATTTGGTCCTAATTTGCCGAAGTTATCGATCTTCAAAGTTTGAAAAGTCACACAAGTTGTGTGTTTGAGCACATAAAGTACTATTTTTCTTGGAAGTTCAACAAGATGCAATCATGATTTGTTGTGACATCTTCAAAATCTCGTCGATCTGATTATATTGACACTTTGTTTAAGGAATTTGGTCCTCATATGCCGAAGTTATCGAGCTTCAAATTTTGAAAAGTCACACAAGTTGTGTGTTTGAGCACATAAAGTACTATTTTTCTTGGAAGTTCAACAAGATGCAATCATGATGTGTTGTAACATCTTCAAAATCTCGTCGATCTGATTAATTTGACACTTTGTTTAAGGAATTTGGTCCTCATTTGCCGAAGTTATCGAGCTTCAAAGTTTGAAAAGTCACAAAAGATGTGTGTTTGAGCTCATAAAGTACTATTTTTCTCTGAAGTTCAACATGATGCAATCATGATGTGTTATAACATCTTCAAAATCTCGTCGATCTGATTAATTTGACACTTTGTTTAAGGAATTTGGTCCTCATTTGCCGAAGTTATCGAGCTTCAAAGTTTGAAAAGTCACTCAAGTTGTGTGTTTGTGCACATAAAGTACTATTTTTCTCGGAAGTTCAACAAGATGCAATCATGTTGTGTTGTAACATCTTCAAAATCTCGTCGATCTGATTAATTTGACACTTTGTTTCAGGAATTTGGTCCTCATTTGCCGAAGTTATCGAGCTTCAAATTTTGAAAAGTCACACAAGTTGTGTGTTTGAGCATATAAAGTACTATTTTTCTGGGAAATTCAACAAGATGCAATCATGATGTGTTATAATATCTTCAAAATCTCATCGATCTGATTAATTTGACACTTTGTTTAAGGAATTTGGTCCTCATTTGCCGAAGTTATCGAGCTTCAAAGTTTGAAAAGTCACTCAAGTTGTGTGTTTGTGCACATAAAGTACTATTTTTCTCGGAAGTTCAACAAGATGCAATCATGTTGTGTTGTAACATCTTCAAAATCTCGTCGATCTGATTAATTTGACACTTTGTTTCAGGAATTTGGTCCTCATTTGCCGAAGTTATCGAGCTTCAAATTTTGAAAAGTCACACAAGTTGTGTGTTTGAGCACATAAAGTACTATTTTTCTTGGAAGTTCAACAAGATGCAATCATGATGTGTTGTAACATCTTCAAAATCTCGTCGATCTGATTAATTTGACACTTTGTTTAAGGAATTTGGTCCTCATTTGCCGAAGTTATCGAGCTTCAAATTTTGAAAAGTCACACAAGTTGTGTGTTTGAGCACATAAAGTACTATTTTTCTTGGAAGTTCAACAAGATGCAATCATGATGTGTTGTGACATCTTCAAAATCTCGTCGATCTGATTATATTGACACTTTGTTTAAGGAATTTGGTCCTCATATGCCGAAGTTATCGAGCTTCAAAGTTTGAAAAGTCACACAAGTTGTGTGTTTGAGCACATAAAGTACTATTTTTCTTGGAAGTTCAACAAGATGCAATCATGATGTGTTGTAACATCTTCAAAATCTCGTCGATCTGATTAATTTGACACTTTGTTTAAGGAATTTGGTCTTCATTTGCCGAAGTTATCGAGCTTCAAATTTTGAAAAGTCACACAAGTTGTGTGTTTGAGCACATAAAGTACTATTTTTCTTGGAAGTTCAACAAGATGCAATCATGATGTGTTGTAACATCTTCAAAATCTCGTCGATCTGATTAATTTGACACTTTGTTTAATGAATTTGGTCCTAATTTGCCGAAGTTATCGATCTTCAAAATTTGAAAAGTCACAAAAGTTGTGTGTTTGAGCACATAAAGTACTATTTTTCTCGGAAGTTCTACAAGATGCAATTCTGATGTGTTGTGACATCTTCAAAATCTCGTCGATCTGAATTATTTGACACTTTGTTTAATGAATTTGGTCCTAATTTGCCGAAGTTATCGATCTTCAAAATTTGAAAAGTCACAAAAGTTGTGTGTTTGAGCACATAAAGTAATATTTTTCTCGGAAGTTCAACAAGATGCAATTCTGATGTGTTGTGACATCTTCAAAATCTCGTCGATCTGAATAATTTGACACTTTGTTTAAGGAATTTGGTCCTAATTTGCCGAAGTTATCGATCTTCAAAGTTTGAAAAGTCACACAACTTGTGTGTTTGAGCACATAAAGTACTATTTTTCTTGGAAGTTCAACAAGATGCAATCATGATTTGTTGTGACATCTTCAAAATCTCGTCGATCTGATTATATTGATACTTTGTTTAAGGAATTTGGTCCTCATATGCCGAAGTTATCGAGCTTCAAATTTTGAAAAGTCACACAAGTTGTGTGTTTGAGCACATAAAGTACTATTTTTCTTGGAAGTTCAACAAGATGCAATCATGATGTGTTGTAACATCTTCAAAATCTCGTCGATCTGATTAATTTGACACTTTGTTTAAGGAATTTGGTCCTCATTTGCCGAAGTTATCGATCTTCAAAATTTGAAAAGTCACAAAAGTTGTGTGTTTGAGCACATAAAGTAATATTTTTCTCGGAAGTTCAACAAGATGCAATTCTGATGTGTTGTGACATCTTCAAAATCTCGTCGATCTGAATAATTTGACACTTTGTTTAATGAATTTGGTCCTAATTTGCCGAAGTTATCGATCTTCAAAATTTGAAAAGTCACAAAAGTTGTGTGTTTGAGCACATAAAGTACTATTTTTCTCGGAAGTTCTACAAGATGCAATTATGATGTGTTGTGACATCTTCAAAATCTCGTCGATCTGAATTATTTGACACTTTGTTTAATGAATTTGGTCCCAATTTGCCGAAGTTATCGATCTTCAAAATTTGAAAAGTCACAAAAGTTGTGTGTTTGAGCACATAAAGTAATATTTTTCTCGGAAGTTCAACAAGATGCAATTCTGATGTGTTGTGACATCTTCAAAATCTCGTCGATCTGAATAATTTGACACTTTGTTTAAGGAATTTGGTCCTAATTTGCCGAAGTTATCGATCTTCAAAGTTTGAAAAGTCACACAACTTGTGTGTTTGAGCACATAAAGTACTATTTTTCTTGGAAGTTCAACAAGATGCAATCATGATTTGTTGTGACATCTTCAAAATCTCGTCGATCTGATTATATTGACACTTTGTTTAAGGAATTTGGTCCTCATATGCCGAAGTTATCGAGCTTCAAATTTTGAAAAGTCACACAAGTTGTGTGTTTGAGCACATAAAGTACTATTTTTCTTGGAAGTTCAACAAGATGCAATCATGATGTGTTGTAACATCTTCAAAATCTCGTCGATCTGATTAATTTGACACTTTGTTTAAGGAATTTGGTCCTCATTTGCCGAAGTTATCGAGCTTCAAAGTTTGAAAAGTCACAAAAGATGTGTGTTTGAGCTCATAAAGTACTATTTTTCTCTGAAGTTCAACAAGATGCAATCATGATGTGTTATAACATCTTCAAAATCTCGTCGATCTGATTAATTTGACACTTTGTTTAAGGAATTTGGTCCTCATTTGCCGAAGTTATCGAGCTTCAAAGTTTGAAAAGTCACTCAAGTTGTGTGTTTGTGCACATAAAGTACTATTTTTCTCGGAAGTTCAACAAGATGCAATCATGTTGTGTTGTAACATCTTCAAAATCTCGTCGATCTGATTAATTTGACACTTTGTTTCAGGAATTTGGTCCTCATTTGCCGAAGTTATCGAGCTTCAAATTTTGAAAAGTCACACAAGTTGTGTGTTTGAGCATATAAAGTACTATTTTTCTGGGAAATTCAACAAGATGCAATCATGATGTGTTATAATATCTTCAAAATCTCATCGATCTGATTAATTTGACACTTTGTTTAAGGAATTTGGTCCTCATTTGCCGAAGTTATCGAGCTTCAAAGTTTGAAAAGTCACTCAAGTTGTGTGTTTGTGCACATAAAGTACTATTTTTCTCGGAAGTTCAACAAGATGCAATCATGTTGTGTTGTAACATCTTCAAAATCTCGTCGATCTGATTAATTTGACACTTTGTTTCAGGAATTTGGTCCTCATTTGCCGAAGTTATCGAGCTTCAAATTTTGAAAAGTCACACAAGTTGTGTGTTTGAGCACATAAAGTACTATTTTTCTTGGAAGTTCAACAAGATGCAATCATGATGTGTTGTAACATCTTCAAAATCTCGTCGATCTGATTAATTTGACACTTTGTTTAAGGAATTTGGTCCTCATTTGCCGAAGTTATCGAGCTTCAAATTTTGAAAAGTCACACAAGTTGTGTGTTTGAGCACATAAAGTACTATTTTTCTTGGAAGTTCAACAAGATGCAATCATGATGTGTTGTGACATCTTCAAAATCTCGTCGATCTGATTATATTGACACTTTGTTTAAGGAATTTGGTCCTCATATGCCGAAGTTATCGAGCTTCAAAGTTTGAAAAGTCACACAAGTTGTGTGTTTGAGCACATAAAGTACTATTTTTCTTGGAAGTTCAACAAGATGCAATCATGATGTGTTGTAACATCTTCAAAATCTCGTCGATCTGATTAATTTGACACTTTGTTTAAGGAATTTGGTCTTCATTTGCCGAAGTTATCGAGCTTCAAATTTTGAAAAGTCACACAAGTTGTGTGTTTGAGCACATAAAGTACTATTTTTCTTGGAAGTTCAACAAGATGCAATCATGATGTGTTGTAACATCTTCAAAATCTCGTCGATCTGATTAATTTGACACTTTGTTTAATGAATTTGGTCCTAATTTGCCGAAGTTATCGATCTTCAAAATTTGAAAAGTCACAAAAGTTGTGTGTTTGAGCACATAAAGTACTATTTTTCTCGGAAGTTCTACAAGATGCAATTCTGATGTGTTGTGACATCTTCAAAATCTCGTCGATCTGAATTATTTGACACTTTGTTTAATGAATTTGGTCCTAATTTGCCGAAGTTATCGATCTTCAAAATTTGAAAAGTCACAAAAGTTGTGTGTTTGAGCACATAAAGTAATATTTTTCTCGGAAGTTCAACAAGATGCAATTCTGATGTGTTGTGACATCTTCAAAATCTCGTCGATCTGAATAATTTGACACTTTGTTTAAGGAATTTGGTCCTAATTTGCCGAAGTTATCGATCTTCAAAGTTTGAAAAGTCACACAACTTGTGTGTTTGAGCACATAAAGTACTATTTTTCTTGGAAGTTCAACAAGATGCAATCATGATTTGTTGTGACATCTTCAAAATCTCGTCGATCTGATTATATTGATACTTTGTTTAAGGAATTTGGTCCTCATATGCCGAAGTTATCGAGCTTCAAATTTTGAAAAGTCACACAAGTTGTGTGTTTGAGCACATAAAGTACTATTTTTCTTGGAAGTTCAACAAGATGCAATCATGATGTGTTGTAACATCTTCAAAATCTCGTCGATCTGATTAATTTGACACTTTGTTTAAGGAATTTGGTCCTCATTTGCCGAAGTTATCGATCTTCAAAATTTGAAAAGTCACAAAAGTTGTGTGTTTGAGCACATAAAGTAATATTTTTCTCGGAAGTTCAACAAGATGCAATTCTGATGTGTTGTGACATCTTCAAAATCTCGTCGATCTGAATAATTTGACACTTTGTTTAATGAATTTGGTCCTAATTTGCCGAAGTTATCGATCTTCAAAATTTGAAAAGTCACAAAAGTTGTGTGTTTGAGCACATAAAGTACTATTTTTCTCGGAAGTTCTACAAGATGCAATTATGATGTGTTGTGACATCTTCAAAATCTCGTCGATCTGAATTATTTGACACTTTGTTTAATGAATTTGGTCCTAATTTGCCGAAGTTATCGATCTTCAAAATTTGAAAAGTCACAAAAGTTGTGTGTTTGAGCACATAAAGTAATATTTTTCTCGGAAGTTCAACAAGATGCAATTCTGATGTGTTGTGACATCTTCAAAATCTCGTCGATCTGAATAATTTGACACTTTGTTTAAGGAATTTGGTCCTAATTTGCCGAAGTTATCGATCTTCAAAGTTTGAAAAGTCACACAACTTGTGTGTTTGAGCACATAAAGTACTATTTTTCTTGGAAGTTCAACAAGATGCAATCATGATTTGTTGTGACATCTTCAAAATCTCGTCGATCTGATTATATTGACACTTTGTTTAAGGAATTTGGTCCTCATATGCCGAAGTTATCGAGCTTCAAATTTTGAAAAGTCACACAAGTTGTGTGTTTGAGCACATAAAGTACTATTTTTCTTGGAAGTTCAACAAGATGCAATCATGATGTGTTGTAACATCTTCAAAATCTCGTCGATCTGATTAATTTGACACTTTGTTTAAGGAATTTGGTCCTCATTTGCCGAAGTTATCGAGCTTCAAAGTTTGAAAAGTCACAAAAGATGTGTGTTTGAGCTCATAAAGTACTATTTTTCTCTGAAGTTCAACAAGATGCAATTCTGATGTGTTGTGACATCTTCAAAATCTCGTCGATCTGAATAATTTGACACTTTGTTTAATGAATTTGGTCCTAATTTGCCGAAGTTATCGATCTTCAAAATTTGAAAAGTCACAAAAGTTGTGTGTTTGAGCACATAAAGTAATATTTTTCTCGGAAGTTCAACAAGATGCAATTCTGATGTGTTGTGACATCTTCAAAATCTCGTCGATCTGAATAATTTGACACTTTGTTTAATGAATTTGGTCCTAATTTGCCGAAGTTATCGATCTTCAAAATTTGAAAAGTCACAAAAGTTGTGTGTTTGAGCACATAAAGTACTATTTTTCTCGGAAGTTCTACAAGATGCAATTATGATGTGTTGTGACATCTTCAAAATCTCGTCGATCTGAATTATTTGACACTTTGTTTAATGAATTTGGTCCCAATTTGCCGAAGTTATCGATCTTCAAAATTTGAAAAGTCACAAAAGTTGTGTGTTTGAGCACATAAAGTAATATTTTTCTCGGAAGTTCAACAAGATGCAATTCTGATGTGTTGTGACATCTTCAAAATCTCGTCGATCTGAATAATTTGACACTTTGTTTAAGGAATTTGGTCCTAATTTGCCGAAGTTATCGATCTTCAAAGTTTGAAAAGTCACACAACTTGTGTGTTTGAGCACATAAAGTACTATTTTTCTTGGAAGTTCAACAAGATGCAATCATGATTTGTTGTGACATCTTCAAAATCTCGTCGATCTGATTATATTGACACTTTGTTTAAGGAATTTGGTCCTCATATGCCGAAGTTATCGAGCTTCAAATTTTGAAAAGTCACACAAGTTGTGTGTTTGAGCACATAAAGTACTATTTTTCTTGGAAGTTCAACAAGATGCAATCATGATGTGTTGTAACATCTTCAAAATCTCGTCGATCTGATTAATTTGACACTTTGTTTAAGGAATTTGGTCCTCATTTGCCGAAGTTATCGAGCTTCAAAGTTTGAAAAGTCACAAAAGATGTGTGTTTGAGCTCATAAAGTACTATTTTTCTCTGAAGTTCAACAAGATGCAATCATGATGTGTTATAACATCTTCAAAATCTCGTCGATCTGATTAATTTGACGCTTTGTTTAAGGAATTTGGTCCTCATTTGCCGAAGTTATCGAGCTTCAAAGTTTGAAAAGTCACTCAAGTTGTGTGTTTGTGCACATAAAGTACTATTTTTCTCGGAAGTTCAACAAGATGCAATCATGTTGTGTTGTAACATCTTCAAAATCTCGTCGATCTGATTAATTTGACACTTTGTTTCAGGAATTTGGTCCTCATTTGCCGAAGTTATCGAGCTTCAAATTTTGAAAAGTCACACAAGTTGTGTGTTTGAGCATATAAAGTACTATTTTTCTGGGAAATTCAACAAGATGCAATCATGATGTGTTATAATATCTTCAAAATCTCATCGATCTGATTAATTTGACACTTTGTTTAAGGAATTTGGTCCTCATTTGCCGAAGTTATCGAGCTTCAAAGTTTGAAAAGTCACTCAAGTTGTGTGTTTGTGCACATAAAGTACTATTTTTCTCGGAAGTTCAACAAGATGCAATCATGTTGTGTTGTAACATCTTCAAAATCTCGTCGATCTGATTAATTTGACACTTTGTTTCAGGAATTTGGTCCTCATTTGCCGAAGTTATCGAGCTTCAAATTTTGAAAAGTCACACAAGTTGTGTGTTTGAGCACATAAAGTACTATTTTTCTTGGAAGTTCAACAAGATGCAATCATGATGTGTTGTAACATCTTCAAAATCTCGTCGATCTGATTAATTTGACACTTTGTTTAAGGAATTTGGTCCTCATTTGCCGAAGTTATCGAGCTTCAAATTTTGAAAAGTCACACAAGTTGTGTGTTTGAGCACATAAAGTACTATTTTTCTTGGAAGTTCAACAAGATGCAATCATGATGTGTTGTGACATCTTCAAAATCTCGTCGATCTGATTATATTGACACTTTGTTTAAGGAATTTGGTCCTCATATGCCGAAGTTATCGAGCTTCAAAGTTTGAAAAGTCACACAAGTTGTGTGTTTGAGCACATAAAGTACTATTTTTCTTGGAAGTTCAACAAGATGCAATCATGATGTGTTGTAACATCTTCAAAATCTCGTCGATCTGATTAATTTGACACTTTGTTTAAGGAATTTGGTCTTCATTTGCCGAAGTTATCGAGCTTCAAATTTTGAAAAGTCACACAAGTTGTGTGTTTGAGCACATAAAGTACTATTTTTCTTGGAAGTTCAACAAGATGCAATCATGATGTGTTGTAACATCTTCAAAATCTCGTCGATCTGATTAATTTGACACTTTGTTTAATGAATTTGGTCCTAATTTGCCGAAGTTATCGATCTTCAAAATTTGAAAAGTCACAAAAGTTGTGTGTTTGAGCACATAAAGTACTATTTTTCTCGGAAGTTCTACAAGATGCAATTCTGATGTGTTGTGACATCTTCAAAATCTCGTCGATCTGAATTATTTGACACTTTGTTTAATGAATTTGGTCCTAATTTGCCGAAGTTATCGATCTTCAAAATTTGAAAAGTCACAAAAGTTGTGTGTTTGAGCACATAAAGTAATATTTTTCTCGGAAGTTCAACAAGATGCAATTCTGATGTGTTGTGACATCTTCAAAATCTCGTCGATCTGAATAATTTGACACTTTGTTTAAGGAATTTGGTCCTAATTTGCCGAAGTTATCGATCTTCAAAGTTTGAAAAGTCACACAACTTGTGTGTTTGAGCACATAAAGTACTATTTTTCTTGGAAGTTCAACAAGATGCAATCATGATTTGTTGTGACATCTTCAAAATCTCGTCGATCTGATTATATTGATACTTTGTTTAAGGAATTTGGTCCTCATATGCCGAAGTTATCGAGCTTCAAATTTTGAAAAGTCACACAAGTTGTGTGTTTGAGCACATAAAGTACTATTTTTCTTGGAAGTTCAACAAGATGCAATCATGATGTGTTGTAACATCTTCAAAATCTCGTCGATCTGATTAATTTGACACTTTGTTTAAGGAATTTGGTCCTCATTTGCCGAAGTTATCGATCTTCAAAATTTGAAAAGTCACAAAAGTTGTGTGTTTGAGCACATAAAGTAATATTTTTCTCGGAAGTTCAACAAGATGCAATTCTGATGTGTTGTGACATCTTCAAAATCTCGTCGATCTGAATAATTTGACACTTTGTTTAATGAATTTGGTCCTAATTTGCCGAAGTTATCGATCTTCAAAATTTGAAAAGTCACAAAAGTTGTGTGTTTGAGCACATAAAGTACTATTTTTCTCGGAAGTTCTACAAGATGCAATTATGATGTGTTGTGACATCTTCAAAATCTCGTCGATCTGAATTATTTGACACTTTGTTTAATGAATTTGGTCCTAATTTGCCGAAGTTATCGATCTTCAAAATTTGAAAAGTCACAAAAGTTGTGTGTTTGAGCACATAAAGTAATATTTTTCTCGGAAGTTCAACAAGATGCAATTCTGATGTGTTGTGACATCTTCAAAATCTCGTCGATCTGAATAATTTGACACTTTGTTTAAGGAATTTGGTCCTAATTTGCCGAAGTTATCGATCTTCAAAGTTTGAAAAGTCACACAACTTGTGTGTTTGAGCACATAAAGTACTATTTTTCTTGGAAGTTCAACAAGATGCAATCATGATTTGTTGTGACATCTTCAAAATCTCGTCGATCTGATTATATTGACACTTTGTTTAAGGAATTTGGTCCTCATATGCCGAAGTTATCGAGCTTCAAATTTTGAAAAGTCACACAAGTTGTGTGTTTGAGCACATAAAGTACTATTTTTCTTGGAAGTTCAACAAGATGCAATCATGATGTGTTGTAACATCTTCAAAATCTCGTCGATCTGATTAATTTGACACTTTGTTTAAGGAATTTGGTCCTCATTTGCCGAAGTTATCGAGCTTCAAAGTTTGAAAAGTCACAAAAGATGTGTGTTTGAGCTCATAAAGTACTATTTTTCTCTGAAGTTCAACAAGATGCAATCATGATGTGTTATAACATCTTCAAAATCTCGTCGATCTGATTAATTTGACACTTTGTTTAAGGAATTTGGTCCTCATTTGCCGAAGTTATCGAGCTTCAAAGTTTGAAAAGTCACTCAAGTTGTGTGTTTGTGCACATAAAGTACTATTTTTCTCGGAAGTTCAACAAGATGCAATCATGTTGTGTTGTAACATCTTCAAAATCTCGTCGATCTGATTAATTTGACACTTTGTTTCAGGAATTTGGTCCTCATTTGCCGAAGTTATCGAGCTTCAAATTTTGAAAAGTCACACAAGTTGTGTGTTTGAGCATATAAAGTACTATTTTTCTGGGAAATTCAACAAGATGCAATCATGATGTGTTATAACATCTTCAAAATCTCATCGATCTGATTAATTTGACACTTTGTTTAAGGAATTTGGTCCTCATTTGCCGAAGTTATCGAGCTTCAAATTTTGAAAAGTCACACAAGTTGTGTGTTTGAGCATATAAAGTACTATTTTTCTGGGAAATTCAACAAGATGCAATCATGATGTGTTATAACATCTTCAAAATCTCCTCGATCTGATTAATTTGACACTTTGTTTAAGGAATTTGGTCCTCATTTGCCGAAGTTATCGAGCTTCAAAGTTTGAAAAGTCACAAAAGATGTGTGTTTGAGCACATAAAGTACTATTTTTCTCGGAAGTTCTACAAGATGCAATTCTGATGTGTTGTGACATCTTCAAAATCTCGTCGATCTGAATAATTTGACACTTTGTTTAATGAATTTGGTCCTAGTTTGCCGAAGTTATCGATCTTCAAAATTTGAAAAGTCACAAAAGTTGTGTGTTTGAGCACATAAAGTAATATTTTTCTCGGAAGTTCAACAAGATGCAATTCTGATGTGTTGTGACATCTTCAAAATCTCGTCGATCTGAATAATTTGACACTTTGTTTAAGGAATTTGGTCCTAATTTGCCGAAGTTATCGATCTTCAAAGTTTGAAAAGTCACACAACTTGTGTGTTTGAGCACATAAAGTACTATTTTTCTTGGAAGTTCAACAAGATGCAATCATGATTTGTTGTGACATCTTCAAAATCTCGTCGATCTGATTATATTGACACTTTGTTTAAGGAATTTGGTCCTCATATGCCGAAGTTATCGAGCTTCAAAGTTTGAAAAGTCACACAAGTTGTGTGTTTGAGCACATAAAGTACTATTTTTCTTGGAAGTTCAACAAGATGCAATCATGATGTGTTGTAACATCTTCAAAATCTCGTCGATCTGATTAATTTGACACTTTGTTTAAGGAATTTGGTCCTCATTTGCCGAAGTTATCGAGCTTCAAATTTTGAAAAGTCACACAAGTTGTGTGTTTGAGCACATAAAGTACTATTTTTCTTGGAAGTTCAACAAGATGCAATCATGATGTGTTGTGACATCTTCAAAATCTCGTCGATCTGATTATATTGACACTTTGTTTAAGGAATTTGGTCCTCATATGCCGAAGTTATCGAGCTTCAAAGTTTGAAAAGTCACACAAGTTGTGTGTTTGAGCACATAAAGTACTATTTTTCTTGGAAGTTCAACAAGATGCAATCATGATGTGTTGTAACATCTTCAAAATCTCGTCGATCTGATTAATTTGACACTTTGTTTAAGGAATTTGGTGCTCATTTGCCGAAGTTATCGAGCTTCAAATTTTGAAAAGTCACACAAGTTGTGTGTTTGAGCACATAAAGTACTATTTTTCTTGGAAGTTCAACAAGATGCAATCATGATGTGTTGTAACATCTTCAAAATCTCGTCGATCTGATTAATTTGACACTTTGTTTAAGGAATTTGGTCCTCATTTGCCGAAGTTATCGAGCTTCAAAGTTTGAAAAGTCACAAAAGATGTGTGTTTGAGCTCATAAAGTACTATTTTTCTTTGAAGTTCAACAAGATGCAATCATGATGTGTTGTAACATCTTCAAAATCTCGTCGATCTGATTAATTTGACACTTTGTTTAAGGAATTTGGTCCTCATTTGCCGAAGTTATCGATCTTCAAAATTTGAAAAGTCACAAAAGTTGTGTGTTTGAGCACATAAAGTAATATTTTTCTCGGAAGTTCAACAAGATGCAATTCTGATGTGTTGTGACATCTTCAAAATCTCGTCGATCTGAATAATTTGACACTTTGTTTAATGAATTTGGTCCTAATTTGCCGAAGTTATCGATCTTCAAAATTTGAAAAGTCACAAAAGTTGTGTGTTTGAGCACATAAAGTAATATTTTTCTCGGAAGTTCAACAAGATGCAATTCTGATGTGTTGTGACATCTTCAAAATCTCGTCGATCTGAATAATTTGACACTTTGTTTAAGGAATTTGGTCCTAATTTGCCGAAGTTATCGATCTTCAAAGTTTGAAAAGTCACACAACTTGTGTGTTTGAGCACATAAAGTACTATTTTTCTTGGAAGTTCAACAAGATGCAATCATGATGTGTTGTGACATCTTCAAAATCTCGTCGATCTGATTATATTGACACTTTGTTTAAGGAATTTGGTCCTCATATGCCGAAGTTATCGAGCTTCAAAGTTTGAAAAGTCACACAAGTTGTGTGTTTGAGCACATAAAGTACTATTTTTCTTGGAAGTTCAACAAGATGCAATCATGATGTGTTGTAACATCTTCAAAATCTCGTCGATCTGATTAATTTGACACTTTGTTTAAGGAATTTGGTCCTCATTTGCCGAAGTTATCGAGCTTCAAATTTTGAAAAGTCACACAAGTTGTGTGTTTGAGCATATAAAGTACTATTTTTCTGGGAAATTCAACAAGATGCAATCATGATGTGTTATAACATCTTCAAAATCTCATCGATCTGATTAATTTGACACTTTGTTTAAGGAATTTGGTCCTCATTTGCCGAAGTTATCGAGCTTCAAAGTTTGAAAAGTCACAAAAGATGTGTGTTTGAGCACATAAAGTACTATTTTTCTCGGAAGTTCTACAAGATGCAATTCTGATGTGTTGTGACATCTTCAAAATCTCGTCGATCTGAATAATTTGACACTTTGTTTAAGGAATTTGGTCCTAATTTGCCGAAGTTATCGATCTTCAAAGTTTGAAAAGTCACACAACTTGTGTGTTTGAGCACATAAAGTACTATTTTTCTTGGAAGTTCAACAAGATGCAATCATGATTTGTTGTGACATCTTCAAAATCTCGTCGATCTGATTATATTGACACTTTGTTTAAGGAATTTGGTCCTCATATGCCGAAGTTATCGAGCTTCAAAGTTTGAAAAGTCACACAAGTTGTGTGTTTGAGCACATAAAGTACTATTTTTCTTGGAAGTTCAACAAGATGCAATCATGATGTGTTGTAACATCTTCAAAATCTCGTCGATCTGATTAATTTGACACTTTGTTTAAGGAATTTGGTCCTCATTTGCCGAAGTTATCGAGCTTCAAATTTTGAAAAGTCACACAAGTTGTGTGTTTGAGCACATAAAGTACTATTTTTCTTGGAAGTTCAACAAGATGCAATCATGATGTGTTGTGACATCTTCAAAATCTCGTCGATCTGATTATATTGACACTTTGTTTAAGGAATTTGGTCCTCATATGCCGAAGTTATCGAGCTTCAAAGTTTGAAAAGTCACACAAGTTGTGTGTTTGAGCACATAAAGTACTATTTTTCTTGGAAGTTCAACAAGATGCAATCATGATGTGTTGTAACATCTTCAAAATCTCGTCGATCTGATTAATTTGACACTTTGTTTAAGGAATTTGGTGCTCATTTGCCGAAGTTATCGAGCTTCAAATTTTGAAAAGTCACACAAGTTGTGTGTTTGAGCACATAAAGTACTATTTTTCTTGGAAGTTCAACAAGATGCAATCATGATGTGTTGTAACATCTTCAAAATCTCGTCGATCTGATTAATTTGACACTTTGTTTAAGGAATTTGGTCCTCATTTGCCGAAGTTATCGAGCTTCAAAGTTTGAAAAGTCACAAAAGATGTGTGTTTGAGCTCATAAAGTACTATTTTTCTTTGAAGTTCAACAAGATGCAATCATGATGTGTTGTAACATCTTCAAAATCTCGTCGATCTGATTAATTTGACACTTTGTTTAAGGAATTTGGTCCTCATTTGCCGAAGTTATCGATCTTCAAAATTTGAAAAGTCACAAAAGTTGTGTGTTTGAGCACATAAAGTAATATTTTTCTCGGAAGTTCAACAAGATGCAATTCTGATGTGTTGTGACATCTTCAAAATCTCGTCGATCTGAATAATTTGACACTTTGTTTAATGAATTTGGTCCTAATTTGCCGAAGTTATCGATCTTCAAAATTTGAAAAGTCACAAAAGTTGTGTGTTTGAGCACATAAAGTAATATTTTTCTCGGAAGTTCAACAAGATGCAATTCTGATGTGTTGTGACATCTTCAAAATCTCGTCGATCTGAATAATTTGACACTTTGTTTAAGGAATTTGGTCCTAATTTGCCGAAGTTATCGATCTTCAAAGTTTGAAATGTCACACAACTTGTGTGTTTGAGCACATAAAGTACTATTTTTCTTGGAAGTTCAACAAGATGCAATCATGATGTGTTGTGACATCTTCAAAATCTCGTCGATCTGATTATATTGACACTTTGTTTAAGGAATTTGGTCCTCATATGCCGAAGTTATCGAGCTTCAAAGTTTGAAAAGTCACACAAGTTGTGTGTTTGAGCACATAAAGTACTATTTTTCTTGGAAGTTCAACAAGATGCAATCATGATGTGTTGTAACATCTTCAAAATCTCGTCGATCTGATTAATTTGACACTTTGTTTAAGGAATTTGGTCCTCATTTGCCGAAGTTATCGAGCTTCAAATTTTGAAAAGTCACACAAGTTGTGTGTTTGAGCACATAAAGTACTATTTTTCTTGGAAGTTCAACAAGATGCAATCATGATGTGTCGTAACATCTTCAAAATCTCGTCGATCTGATTAATTTGACACTTTGTTTAAGGAATTTGGTCCTCATTTGCCGAAGTTATCGAGCTTCAAATTTTGAAAAGTCACACAAGTTGTGTGTTTGAGCATATAAAGTACTATTTTTCTGGGAAATTCAACAAGATGCAATCATGATGTGTTATAACATCTTCAAAATCTCATCGATCTGATTAATTTGACACTTTGTTTAAGGAATTTGGTCCTCATTTGCCGAAGTTATCGAGCTTCAAAGTTTGAAAAGTCACAAAAGATGTGTGTTTGAGCACATAAAGTACTATTTTTCTCGGAAGTTCTACAAGATGCAATTCTGATGTGTTGTGACATCTTCAAAATCTCGTCGATCTGAATAATTTGACACTTTGTTTAAGGAATTTGGTCCTAATTTGCCGAAGTTATCGATCTTCAAAATTTGAAAAGTCACAAAAGTTGTGTGTTTGAGCACATAAAGTAATATTTTTCTCGGAAGTTCAACAAGATGCAATTCTGATGTGTTGTGACATCTTCAAAATCTCGTCGATCTGAATAATTTGACACTTTGTTTAAGGAATTTGGTCCTAATTTGCCGAAGTTATCGATCTTCAAAGTTTGAAAAGTCACACAACTTGTGTGTTTGAGCACATAAAGTACTATTTTTCTTGGAAGTTCAACAAGATGCAATCATGATTTGTTGTGACATCTTCAAAATCTCGTCGATCTGATTATATTTACACTTTGTTTAAGGAATTTGGTCCTCATATGCCGAAGTTATCGAGCTTCAAATTTTGAAAAGTCACACAAGTTGTGTATTTGAGCACATAAAGTACTATTTTTCTTGGAAGTTCAACAAGATGCAATCATGATGTGTTGTAACATCTTCAAAATCTCGTCGATCTGATTAATTTGACACTTTGTTTAAGGAATTTGGTCCTCATTTGCCGAAGTTATCGAGCTTCAAAGTTTGAAAAGTCACAAAAGATGTGTGTTTGAGCTCATAAAGTACTATTTTTCTCTGAAGTTCAACAAGATGCAATCATGATGTGTTATAACATCTTCAAAATCTCGTCGATCTGATTAATTTGACACTTTGTTTAAGGAATTTGGTCCTCATTTGCCGAAGTTATCGAGCTTCAAAGTTTGAAAAGTCACTCAAGTTGTGTGTTTGTGCACATAAAGTACTATTTTTCTCGGAAGTTCAACAAGATGCAATCATGTTGTGTTGTAACATCTTCAAAATCTCGTCGATCTGATTAATTTGACACTTTGTTTAAGGAATTTGGTCCTCATTTGCCGAAGTTATCGATCTTCAAAGTTTGAAAAGTCACACAACTTGTGTGTTTGAGCACATAAAGTACTATTTTTCTTGGAAGTTCAACAAGATGCAATCATGATTTGTTGTGACATCTTCAAAATCTCGTCGATCTGATTATATTTACACTTTGTTTAAGGAATTTGGTCCTCATATGCCGAAGTTATCGAGCTTCAAATTTTGAAAAGTCACACAAGTTGTGTATTTGAGCACATAAAGTACTATTTTTCTTGGAAGTTCAACAAGATGCAATCATGATGTGTTGTAACATCTTCAAAATCTCGTCGATCTGATTAATTTGACACTTTGTTTAAGGAATTTGGTCCTCATTTGCCGAAGTTATCGAGCTTCAAAGTTTGAAAAGTCACAAAAGATGTGTGTTTGAGCTCATAAAGTACTATTTTTCTCTGAAGTTCAACAAGATGCAATCATGATGTGTTATAACATCTTCAAAATCTCGTCGATCTGATTAATTTGACACTTTGTTTAAGGAATTTGGTCCTCATTTGCCGAAGTTATCGAGCTTCAAAGTTTGAAAAGTCACTCAAGTTGTGTGTTTGTGCACATAAAGTACTATTTTTCTCGGAAGTTCAACAAGATGCAATCATGTTGTGTTGTAACATCTTCAAAATCTCGTCGATCTGATTAATTTGACACTTTGTTTAAGGAATTTGGTCCTCATTTGCCGAAGTTATCGAGCTTCAAATTTTGAAAAGTCACACAAGTTGTGTGTTTGAGCATATAAAGTACTATTTTTCTGGGAAATTCAACAAGATGCAATCATGATGTGTTATAACATCTTCAAAATCTCATCGATCTGATTAATTTGACACTTTGTTTAAGGAATTTGGTCCTCATTTGCCGAAGTTTTTTTTTTTTTTTTTTTTACAGAGGTGGAAAACCTTCCAAAGGTACCCGGTCTTATGGACTGGCGACCTGGTTATGTGGGATTCACCCCCTGAAGGGAGGCGCCTACCCACTAAAAACCCACCTCTCTTCACCGTTGTTCCCCCCCGGAACCGCCTAAAGGCATTACTTCAGGGGGGTGGTGGTATCGTGCCTGCTAATCCGGCCTAGGCCGGTCCGCTTCGCGGAGGACTTCTCCCCGTGACACTCGTGGTCTTTCATTCCCTCTCGTACGTTTCGCATTCATGATTTTCTCTACCATTCTTGCAAACGCATTCCACTTACATTCTGATTCCAGGATCTCACTGCCGATCACGTTTCGGTCCAGTCTGATTCCGCTCAGCCGGGCCTCCGCGCGATCGGCCTCCCATGCCTGACACTCCCACAGCGTGTGCTCGGGAGTGTCGCTCACACCATTCTCTTCGTTCCCGCAGAACCAGCAGTGGTCACTGCGCTCAACCCCTATTCGTCGCAGGTATTTCCCGAACACACCGTGCCCGGTGAAAACCTGCGACAGGGCGTAATTGGGCTTAGCCCATTCGCATTCGGACCACTGTCTGACTCTGGGGACGAACACTTTCATCCACCCGTCATAGACGGCCCATTCTTTCTCCCATTCGGACATAACCCATTCTGCCGCTTCGCTCTTACTCTCTTTCCCTCTTTCCCATGTAATTCTCCTTTCTTGCACTCTCAATCGCACAGGAGGGATTTTGGCCAGTGCCAACACCGCTGCGCCCGGAGCCGTCCTGTAAGCACACGCCACCCTGATCGCGAGCTGTCTATTCGCCCGCTCCAGGATGGCGTTGTACTTTCGGTACCCGAGCTCCGATTGCCAAATCGGAGCCGCGTAGAGCAGGGCGGACGATGCCGCCATGACCATCACCCTCCTCCTCTCGAAACTTAGACCGTTCACACGCGGGAGGATGCCTTGCAATTTCTGGACGATCCTCCCTACCTTGTCGGCTGTTCGGCGGGCGTGCTCGCCAAAGCGGGCATTCCTGCCGAACCACACCCCCAGGTACTTCACGCACTCGCTCGTTTCATACCTGACCCCTTCCACCATCAGACTCATGCTTCTCAGCTTGCGCCGTCCGGCCAGGAGCACCATCTCCGTCTTATCCGTCGCCATGTTCAGGCCTTTCCTACGGAACGTGTCGGAGACCAGTTCCATGGCACGCCTGACTCTCGTCTCCAGGATTTCCCCGTTCCCCGCCTCCACCACCAACGCCAGGTCGTCCGCGTACGCCACCGAAGTGACGCCCTTTGGATAACCCACCGTCAGCAGCTCGTCGTAGAACAGGTTCCACAAGACGGGACCCAGTACAGACCCCTGAGGAACCCCACACGACAACTCACGGACCTCCCCGTTAGGCAACACCAGAAAACGATCTTGCAGGTACGATTGCACTACGTCAATCAAGTACCCGCTAACCTGTGACCTCCTCATCACTTGGACGATGAGGTCCCAGGGCGCCGAATTAAAGGCGTTCCGGACATCTATCGTTACCATAACGCAGAACCCCCGGTGCGCGTAACTCCTCCTCCCGATCTCCTCCACTATCCGCATGACTGCCCCCATGGCGTCCATGGTGCTCCTGCCCTTCACAAACCCAAACTGCCGCTCGCATATCATGCCGCGCGCAGTCGCTTCTTCCAGAAGCCTGGCCTTGATCACCTTCTCGACCACCTTTCCGAGTCCGTCAATGAGACAGATGGGCCGGTAGCCGGGCTCCGCATTCGGATCACGCTTTGGCTTCTCCACCAGGACGAGTCGAGCCCTTTTCCAGGCCTTGGGGAACCCTCCCGAGGTCAAGATGCGCGTGGCGCAATTCGCCATACCCTGGGGCACAGCCCCGAGATACAGCTTCAAGACCTCGTTTGGGATCCCGTCCAACCCTGGAGCCTTGCGGCTCTTGAGGCTTCCGACCGCCTGGCAGATCTCCTCCGTCGTGACCCGGGGTACGTCCTCGCCTCCTGGTCTCCCTGTAGCCCATCTGACCCTTTCCTTCGTCGGAAATAGTTCGTCCACCTTCCGAAGCATTTCTACTTCTGGGAGGTGGCTTCGCTTGAGGTGTCCAAGCTTCCCGGCCACGATCTTGTAGCCGAGACCCCAGACATCCGTCTCCAGGTCAGCACACAACCCCTTCCACGACTCCCTCTTGGCGTTCCGTATGGACACCTTGAGGGCCTTTCTCGCCTCGACTAATTCATTCTCACATCTCTCTCGCTCGATCGCAACGTTCCTTCCTCTCGCTCTCGTGACCCGTCGCCGGGCACGCACACACGTTCGTCTCAGATCCGCTATCTCATCATTCCACCAGTACGCAGCCTTTCGCGCACCTCGTCCACCCACATTCTTTTTCCGCAGACATTCGTCGCAGACACGACTGATTTCCTTCACTATTCGATCCGGATCGTCAGCCGCGCCCACGCCCTCTTTCTCTGCCACGTACCGTCGCACACGTTCCAATCCACATGCATTAACACTCCAACCATGCTTATTCATTCTTTCACATTCCACGCTTGCCCGTTGTGCGTCTCCCCCTCTCCTAATGGAGAAGGAGACGTACCGGTGCCCACTACCACTCTCCGACTCGCTCTCCACACGCCACTCCTCAACCATGCCTGACGCAGTCACACCAGCCATGGTGACGTCGATCAACGATCTCCCGTTCCTGTTACCGAAGGTCCACTCCCGCCCGACGTTGAGAGGGGTGAACTCTCCCGCGTCCAGAAACTCATCCAAGGCCAGGCCGTAGGCATTTCGCGCGCTAGAGCCGAAACGTCCACTTTTAGCATTCAGGTCCCCAGCGATGAGGACCCTCCTACCATCCATCTCCCGGACATACTCCTCCAACCTACTGAGGAAGGCCGCAAAATCGGCCGCCCTCCTGTTCGGGGAAAAATATGCCGAGATCAGGGTGATCCATCCCAACCCCACCGCGACGAAGCCCCGCCCCTTGTGGATTGACTCCACCCTCACATGGTCGGCTAGCCATATGAAGGCGTCATCGCACCGATCACGGATTTCGTTCCCTTTCGTTTTGTTCGGCTCTTGCCCCAGTACAACGTCTATGCCTCTTTCTTTGATCACCTGGCTCAGTAGGGCGGTAGCCACCCGCTTCCTGTCCAGGTTGATCTGGAGGCATCGGAGTCCGCTGATTTGTGAAGCCATGACTCCACACAGTTCTCTCAATCACTCTGCCATTCACTCGCTCAATTTACTCGCCTGATTAGTCCTCCGTTCCGCCGGCCGGTCCTCGTTGGCCGTCCGGCTCCTCCTCGGTCTCCATCCTGTCCTCAGTTGAGGATGGGGAGTCGCTCTTCTCCTCCGCGCTGCGATCCCTGCCTCCCTCCAAAGGAGGGAGGGACCGCGTGTCCGCACTTACCACACTAGAATTTGCCCCCTCCTCCTCCCCGCCTACAAGCGGAGAGAAAGAGCGGGCACTCCGCGAACCCCTATCACCATGCCCTCCCTCTCCCTTCGGGAAAGGGTCGGGCACCCTTTTGCCACGTCCCCTTTTGGAGCCCTTCTCTTCCTCTCCGCGCCCGGGCGGAGAGAGAGAGCGGTCGCCACCCGTTTTGTTTCGATCCTTCTCTCCTCCCGTAGGAGGAGGGTCGGATTTATCCCCTTTCCTGGGTACCTTTTCCCCCACTTCGCCTTTGGGCGGAGAAGGAGAGCGGTCACCCTTCCCTTTTAATAGCCGCGAGGGTGCGGATTTAGGAGCCCTTTCGTCTCTTCCCCCCACACAGTTTGGACCACCCGCACTGTGGCCTTCCGCGTCGCAGAGGGGGCAGTACCTGGAGTTTTTGCACTCCACGGCCCTGTGCCCCTCCTTGGCGCATCTGGCACACAGGCGTGTCCTGTCCACGCCCTTACAGATGCTAGCCCTGTGGCCCTTCTCCCAACACCGAAAGCAGCGTCCGGGGTCGATCCTCTCCTTTAATCGACATCTATTGATGCCGACCTTGATCCCCGTCACTCCCCGGACCCTGCTTGCGGCTTCTCCCTCCCCTCCCACTACTCTGAGCGTGGCGGTCTGACAGTTGCCGAAGCTGCCCCTGATCCCTACCAGTTGTAGCTGGCCGGTCTCCAAGGCCGCCGCGGCAGCAACTGCCTCCACCACCTCCTGCCCTGTAGCGATCGCATCCAGGCCCGTGACCTGGAATGTCACAGTCCTGGACCCCGCACTTGTCCTCACGCGGTCCTTCCCCAGCCCCTCGCCGAGAATGGAGCGGATCTCCTCACTCTCCCCCTCCCCCCCTTTAGGCAGCGTCAGGAGGATCTCACCCCGTCGCGTCTCCCTGACGCTGCCTATTTCGACCTTTGTTTGGCTCTGGGCCACCAACTGCCTCACCCGTTTTAGGGTGTCGCCGTAGGAGGCACCCGCCTCTTTGGCCACAAAGACCACACTTTCGTCCCACCTACCTCCGCCCTTGGGGGCGGATGTGGGGGTGACTCCCCCCATTTTCATACCTGCAGGCATGCAGATGAGGACCCTCAGGCCATCGCCCCGCCCGCCCATTGCGGCCGCCTCCACGACCTTCCTAAACTGCCAGGGGTTGGCCCCCGGCACGAGCGGGATGACCACCCCGGTCCTCCCCTCCACACCCATTGTCTCAAACAGTGCCCTGACTGCGCCGAATACCTCCCTCGAACCCGTGCTCTTCAGTTGCCTGAAGAACACGAGTCGCTCCCTTGTCTCCGTCCTCCCACTCTTGCGCAAACTGCATGTCTGGCGCAAGAATGGGAGTTCTTCACCCGCGTCGTCCAGTTCTCTCAGCTCTGGTAGGACCTGCAAGACCCTCTCCCTGAGGGAACTGGACTCCATTCCCACAATTACTCCAATATCTACCCCGTAGCCCTGGCCCATGGGATCACCATATGCCAACTCTGTCACGGTGAACAGACCCTCCTCCCATTTCTCACTGAGAGCATCCACCAGCTTGTCTTCGGCGACAAGCTGACGGACGCGCTCGCGCTGCGCTCCCACCCTTCTCTCGTCTTCAGTCTCTGTCTGGCATGCGACAGAGACCAAAGTTCTCTCCCTTTCCTCTTTTTCTCCCACTAGTCCGTCTGTCTGTGTGTCCGTGTCAAAAGTCATTTTGTCCGTCTTTTCGTACCTGTTTTTGTCCATCCATTTTTTAACAATGTCTTTATCAAAAATTTCCCCCTGTTTCTTTAGTTGTCCAGTTATGTCCTTTATGTCCCGTTGTGTGTTGCGTTCCATTTTGTTTTCCAGTTCCCTAGTCAATTTCACAATCCTTTCCATTGCCTCCCTGATAATAAAAGCCTCGGAACTTTCCCTCTTTTTGTATACTTCTTCCCCCTGTAACATAGTCTGTCCACCCACTTTTCTTTTCACACCCCCTTCCCCTATAGTTTTGTCTGTTGTCCTGTCTATTGTTCCCCCTTGCACTCCGAAGTATCCTATACAAGGATCAGAAGTGCGTCGCTCCGTCTGGAGTCTCCGCATAAGCGGGAAGTGAGCTTGGCCCCCCCCAGAATCCTTGGGGCCAGCACCGACCACCGGGGCTCTCACCCGGTCGGAGTCGGTGGCGGGATTGACACCCGCCTGGGGTATTTTGTTTTTTTTCTCACTGTTCATTCCTAATTTGTTTGTGTCTCTCTTGGTTTTACGGCTCCCCAGCTCACCGACTTCTCCCGTTCCCGGAAAAAGTCGGAGATCCGACAGCCGCACTAAGCCCCCCCACCACGACAAGGTGGAGACACCACGGGGGGGCATTTGCCGAAGTTATCGAGCTTCAAAGTTTGAAAAGTCACTCAAGTTGTGTGTTTGTGCACATAAAGTACTATTTTTCTCGGAAGTTCAACAAGATGCAATCATGTTGTGTTGTAACATCTTCAAAATCTCGTCGATCTCATTAATTTGACACTTTGTTTAAGGAATTTGGTCCTCATTTGCCGAAGTTATCGAGCTTCAAATTTTGAAAAGTCACACAAGTTGTGTGTTTGAGCATATAAAGTACTATTTTTCTGGGAAATTCAACAAGATGCAATCATGATGTGTTATAACATCTTCAAAATCTCATCGATCTGATTAATTTGACACTTTGTTTAAGGAATTTGGTCCTCATTTGCCGAAGTTATCGAGCTTCAAAGTTTGAAAAGTCACAAAAGATGTGTGTTTGAGCACATAAAGTACTATTTTTCTTGGAAGTTCAACAAGATGCAATCATGATGTGTTGTAACATCTTCAAAATCTCGTCGATCTGATTAATTTGACACTTTGTTTAAGGAATTTGGTCCTCATTTGCCGAAGTTATCGAGCTTCAAATTTGAAAAGTCACACAAGTTGTGTGTTTGAGCACATAAAGTACTATTTTTCTTGGAAGTTCAACAAGATGCAATCATGATGTGTTGTGACATCTTCAAAATCTCGTCGATCTGATTATATTGACACTTTGTTTAAGGAATTTGGTCATCATATGCCGAAGTTATCGAGCTTCAAAGTTTGAAAAGTCACACAAGTTGTGTGTTTGAGCACATAAAGTACTATTTTTCTTGGAAATTCAACAAGATGCAATCATGATGTGTTGTGACATCTTCAAAATCTCGTCGATCTGATTATATTGACACTTTGTTTAAGGAATTTGGTCATCATATGCCGAAGTTATCGAGCTTCAAAGTTTGAAAAGTCACAAAAGATGTGTGTTTGAGCACATAAAGTACTATTTTTCTTGGAAGTTCAACAAGATCCAATCATGATGTGTTGTAACATCTTCAAAATCTCGTCGATCTGATTAATTTGACACTTTGTTTAAGGAATTTGGTCCTCATTTGCCGAATTTATCGAGCTTCAAAGTTTGAAAAGTCACACAAGTTGTGTGTTTGAGCACATAAAGTACTATTTTTCTTGGAAGTTCAACAAGATGCAATCATGATGTGTTGTAACATCTCCAAAATCTCGTCGATCTGATTATATTGACACTTTGTTTAAGGAATTTGGTCATCATATGTCGAAGTTATCGAGCTTCAAAGTTTGAAAAGTCACAAAAGATGTGTGTTTGAGCACATAAAGTACTATTTTTCTTGGAAGTTCAACAAGATGCAATCATGATGTGTTGTAACATCTTCAAAATCTCGTCGATCTGATTAATTTGACACTTTGTTTAAGGAATTTGGTCCTCATTTGCCGAAGTTATCGAGCTTCAAAGTTTGAAAAGTCACTCAAGTTGTGTGTTTGAGCACATAAAGTACTATTTTTCTTGGAAGTTCAACAAGATTCAATCATGATGTGTTGTAACATCTCCAAAATCTCGTCGATCTGATTAATTTGACACTTTGTTTAAGGAATTTGGTCCTCATATGCCGAAGTTATCGAGCTTCAAATTTTGAAAAGTCACACAAGTTGTGTGTTTGAGCACATAAAGTACTATTTTTCTTGGAAGTTCAACAAGATGCAATCATGATGTGTTATAACATCTTCAAAATCTCATCGATCTGATTATATTGACACTTTGTTTAAGGAATTTGGTCCTCATTTGCCGAAGTTATCGAGCTTCAAATTTGAAAAGTCACACAAGTTGTGTGTTTGAGCACATAAAGTACTATTTTTCTTGGAAGTTCAACAAGATGCAATCATGATGTGTTGTGACATCTTCAAAATCTCGTCGATCTGATTATATTGACACTTTGTTTAAGGAATTTGGTCATCATATGCCGAAGTTATCGAGCTTCAAAGTTTGAAAAGTCACACAAGTTGTGTGTTTGAGCACATAAAGTACTATTTTTCTTGGAAATTCAACAAGATGCAATCATGATGTGTTGTGACATCTTCAAAATCTCGTCGATCTGATTATATTGACACTTTGTTTAAGGAATTTGGTCATCATATGCCGAAGTTATCGAGCTTCAAAGTTTGAAAAGTCACAAAAGATGTGTGTTTGAGCACATAAAGTACTATTTTTCTTGGAAGTTCAACAAGATCCAATCATGATGTGTTGTAACATCTTCAAAATCTCGTCGATCTGATTAATTTGACACTTTGTTTAAGGAATTTGGTCCTCATTTGCCGAATTTATCGAGCTTCAAAGTTTGAAAAGTCACACAAGTTGTGTGTTTGAGCACATAAAGTACTATTTTTCTTGGAAGTTCAACAAGATGCAATCATGATGTGTTGTAACATCTCCAAAATCTCGTCGATCTGATTATATTGACACTTTGTTTAAGGAATTTGGTCATCATATGTCGAAGTTATCGAGCTTCAAAGTTTGAAAAGTCACAAAAGATGTGTGTTTGAGCACATAAAGTACTATTTTTCTTGGAAGTTCAACAAGATGCAATCATGATGTGTTGTAACATCTTCAAAATCTCGTCGATCTGATTAATTTGACACTTTGTTTAAGGAATTTGGTCCTCATTTGCCGAAGTTATCGAGCTTCAAAGTTTGAAAAGTCACTCAAGTTGTGTGTTTGAGCACATAAAGTACTATTTTTCTTGGAAGTTCAACAAGATTCAATCATGATGTGTTGTAACATCTCCAAAATCTCGTCGATCTGATTATATTGACACTTTGTTTAAGGAATTTGGTCATCATATGCCGAAGTTATCGAGCATCAAAGTTTGAAAAGTCACAAAAGATGTGTGTTTGAGCACATAAAGTACTATTTTTCTTGGAAGTTCAACAAGATGCAATCATGATGTGTTGTAACATCTTCAAAATCTCGTCGATCTGATTAATTTGACACTTTGTTTAAGGAATTTGGTCCTCATTTGCCGAAGTTATCGAGCTTCAAAGTTTGAAAAGTCACAAAAGATGTGTGTTTGAGTACATAAAGTACTATTTTTCTTGGAAGTTCAACAAGATGCAATCATGATGTGTTGTAACATCTTCAAAATCTCGTCGATCTGATTATATTGACACTTTGTTTAAGGAATTTGGTCATCATATGCCGAAGTTATCGAGCTTCAAAGTTTGAAAAGTCACACAAGTTGTGTGTTTGAGCACATAAAGTACTATTTTTCTTGGAAATTCAACAAGATGCAATCATGATGTGTTGTGACATCTTCAAAATCTCGTCGATCTGATTATATTGACACTTTGTTTAAGGAATTTGGTCATCATATGCCGAAGTTATCGAGCTTCAAAGTTTGAAAAGTCACAAAAGATGTGTGTTTGAGCACATAAAGTACTATTTTTCTTGGAAGTTCAACAAGATCCAATCATGATGTGTTGTAACATCTTCAAAATCTCGTCGATCTGATTAATTTGACACTTTGTTTAAGGAATTTGGTCCTCATTTGCCGAATTTATCGAGCTTCAAAGTTTGAAAAGTCACACAAGTTGTGTGTTTGAGCACATAAAGTACTATTTTTCTTGGAAGTTCAACAAGATGCAATCATGATGTGTTGTAACATCTCCAAAATCTCGTCGATCTGATTATATTGACACTTTGTTTAAGGAATTTGGTCATCATATGTCGAAGTTATCGAGCTTCAAAGTTTGAAAAGTCACAAAAGATGTGTGTTTGAGCACATAAAGTACTATTTTTCTTGGAAGTTCAACAAGATGCAATCATGATGTGTTGTAACATCTTCAAAATCTCGTCGATCTGATTAATTTGACACTTTGTTTAAGGAATTTGGTCCTCATTTGCCGAAGTTATCGAGCTTCAAAGTTTGAAAAGTCACTCAAGTTGTGTGTTTGAGCACATAAAGTACTATTTTTCTTGGAAGTTCAACAAGATTCAATCATGATGTGTTGTAACATCTCCAAAATCTCGTCGATCTGATTAATTTGACACTTTGTTTAAGGAATTTGGTCCTCATATGCCGAAGTTATCGAGCTTCAAATTTTGAAAAGTCACACAAGTTGTGTGTTTGAGCACATAAAGTACTATTTTTCTTGGAAGTTCAACAAGATGCAATCATGATGTGTTATAACATCTTCAAAATCTCATCGATCTGATTAATTTGACACTTTGTTTAAGGAATTTGGTCCTCATTTGCCGAAGTTATCAAGCTTCAAAGTTTGAAAAGTCACAAAAGATGTGTGTTTGAGTACATAAAGTACTATTTTTCTTGGAAGTTCAACAAGATGCAATCATGATGTGTTGTAACATCTTCAAAATCTCGTCGATCTGATTAATTTGACACTTTGTTTAAGGAATTTGGTCCTCATTTGCCGAATTTATCGAGCTTCAAACTTTGAAAAGTCACACAAGTTGTGTGTTTGAGCACATAAAGTACTATTTTTCTTGGAAGTTCAACAAGATGCAATCATGTTGTGTTGTAACATCTTCAAAATCTCGTCGATCTGATTAATTTTACACTTTGTTTAAGGAATTTGGTCCTCATTTGCCGAACTTATCGAGCTTCAAAGTTTGAAAAGTCACACAAGATGTGTGTTTGAGCACATAAAGTACTATTTTTCTTGGAAGTTCAACAAGATGCAATCATGATGTGTTGTAACATCTCCAAAATCTCGTCGATCTGATTATATTGACACTTTGTTTAAGGAATTTGGTCCTCATTTGCCGAAGTTATCGAGCTTCAAATTTGAAAAGTCACACAAGTTGTGTGTTTGAGCACATAAAGTACTATTTTTCTTGGAAGTTCAACAAGATGCAATCATGATGTGTTGTGACATCTTCAAAATCTCGTCGATCTGATTATATTGACACTTTGTTTAAGGAATTTGGTCATCATATGCCGAAGTTATCGAGCTTCAAAGTTTGAAAAGTCACACAAGTTGTGTGTTTGAGCACATAAAGTACTATTTTTCTTGGAAATTCAACAAGATGCAATCATGATGTGTTGTGACATCTTCAAAATCTCGTCGATCTGATTATATTGACACTTTGTTTAAGGAATTTGGTCATCATATGCCGAAGTTATCGAGCTTCAAAGTTTGAAAAGTCACAAAAGATGTGTGTTTGAGCACATAAAGTACTATTTTTCTTGGAAGTTCAACAAGATCCAATCATGATGTGTTGTGACATCTTCAAAATCTCGTCGATCTGATTATATTGACACTTTGTTTAAGGAATTTGGTCATCATATGTCGAAGTTATCGAGCTTCAAAGTTTGAAAAGTCACAAAAGATGTGTGTTTGAGCACATAAAGTACTATTTTTCTTGGAAGTTCAACAAGATGCAATCATGATGTGTTGTAACATCTTCAAAATCTCGTCGATCTGATTAATTTGACACTTTGTTTAAGGAATTTGGTCCTCATTTGCCGAAGTTATCGAGCTTCAAAGTTTGAAAAGTCACTCAAGTTGTGTGTTTGAGCACATAAAGTACTATTTTTCTTGGAAGTTCAACAAGATTCAATCATGATGTGTTGTAACATCTCCAAAATCTCGTCGATCTGATTATATTGACACTTTGTTTAAGGAATTTGGTCATCATATGCCGAAGTTATCGAGCATCAAAGTTTGAAAAGTCACAAAAGATGTGTGTTTGAGCACATAAAGTACTATTTTTCTTGGAAGTTCAACAAGATGCAATCATGATGTGTTGTAACATCTTCAAAATCTCGTCGATCTGATTAATTTGACACTTTGTTTAAGGAATTTGGTCCTCATTTGCCGAAGTTATCGAGCTTCAAAGTTTGAAAAGTCACAAAAGATGTGTGTTTGAGTACATAAAGTACTATTTTTCTTGGAAGTTCAACAAGATGCAATCATGATGTGTTGTAACATCTTCAAAATCTCGTCGATCTGATTAATTTGACACTTTGTTTAAGGAATTTGGTCCTCATTTGCCGAATTTATCGAGCTTCAAACTTTGAAAAGTCACTCAAGTTGTGTGTTTGAGCACATAAAGTACTATTTTTCTTGGAAGTTCAACAAGATGCAATCATGTTGTGTTGTAACATCTTCAAAATCTCGTCGATCTGATTAATTTTACACTTTGTTTAAGGAATTTGGTCCTCATTTGCCGAAGTTATCGAGCTTCAAAGTTTGAAAAGTCACACAAGATGTGTGTTTGAGCACATAAAGTACTATTTTTCTTGGAAGTTCAACAAGATGCAATCAAGATGTGTTGTAACATCTCCAAAATCTCGTCGATCTGATTATATTGACACTTTGTTTAAGGAATTTGGTCATCATATGCCGAAGTTATCGAGCTTCAAAGTTTGAAAAGTCACAAAAGATGTGTGTTTGAGCACATAAAGTACTATTTTTCTTGGAAGTTCAACAAGATGCAATCATGATGTGTTGTAACATCTTCAAAATCTCGTCGATCTGATTATATTGACACTTTGTTTAAGGAATTTGGTCATCATATGCCGAAGTTATCGAGCTTCAAAGTTTGAAAAGTCACAAAAGATGTGTGTTTGAGCACATAAAGTACTATTTTTCTTGGAAGTTCAACAAGATGCAATCATGATGTGTTGTAACATCTTCAAAATCTCGTCGATCTGATTAATTTGACACTTTGTTTAAGGAATTTGGACCTCATTTGCCGAATTTATCGAGCATCAAAGTTTGAAAAGTCACACAAGTTGTGTGTTTGAGCACATAAAGTACTATTTTTCTTGGAAGTTCAACAAGATGCAATCATGATGTGTTGTAACATCTCCAAAATCTCGTCGATCTGATTATATTGACACTTTGTTTAAGGAATTTGGTCATCATATGTCGAAGTTATCGAGCTTCAAAGTTTGAAAAGTCACAAAAGATGTGTGTTTGAGCACATAAAGTACTATTTTTCTTGGAAGTTCAACAAGATGCAATCATGATGTGTTGTAACATCTTCAAAATCTCGTCGATCTGATTAATTTGACACTTTGTTTAAGGAATTTGGTCCTCATTTGCCGAAGTTATCGAGCTTCAAAGTTTGAAAAGTCACACAAGTTGTGTGTTTGAGCACATAAAGTACTATTTTTCTCGGAAGTTCAACAAGATGCAATCATGATGTGTTGTAACATCTTCAAAATCTCGTCGATCTGATTATATTGACACTTTGTTTAAGGAATTTGGTCATCATATGCCGAAGTTATCGAGCTTCAAAGTTTGAAAAGTCACACAAGTTGTGTGTTTGAGCACATAAAGTACTATTTTTCTTGGAAATTCAACAAGATGCAATCATGATGTGTTGTGACATCTTCAAAATCTCGTCGATCTGATTATATTGACACTTTGTTTAAGGAATTTGGTCATCATATGCCGAAGTTATCGAGCTTCAAAGTTTGAAAAGTCACAAAAGATGTGTGTTTGAGCACATAAAGTACTATTTTTCTTGGAAGTTCAACAAGATGCATTCATGATGTGTTGTAACATCTTCAAAATCTCGTCGATCTGATTAATTTGACACTTTGTTTAAGGAATTTGGTCCACATTTTCCGAAGTTATCGAGCTTCAAAGTTTGAAAAGTCACAAAAGATGTGTGTTTGAGCACATAAAGTACTATTTTTCTTGGAAGTTCAACAAGATGCAATCATGATGTGTTGTAACATCTTCAAAATCTCGTCGATCTGATTAATTTGACACTTTGTTTAAGGAATTTGGTCCTCATTTGCCGAAGTTATCGAGCTTCAAAGTTTGAAAAGTCACAAAAGATGTGTGTTTGAGCACATAAAGTACTATTTTTCTTGGAAGTTCATGATGCAATCATGATGTGTTGTAACATCTTCAAAATCTCGTCGATCTGATTAATTTGACACTTTGTTTAAGGAATTTGGTCCTCATTTGCCGAAGTTATCGAGCTTCAAAGTTTGAAAAGTCACACAAGATGTGTGTTTGAGCACATAAAGTACTATTTTTCTTGGAAGTTCAACAAGATGCAATCATGATGTGTTGTAACATCTCCAAAATCTCGTCGATCTGATTAATTTGACACTTTGTTTAAGGAATTTGGTCCTCATTTGCCGAAGTTATCGAGCTTCAAAGTTTGAAAAGTCACAAAAGATGTGTGTTTGAGCACATAAAGTACTATTTTTCTTGGAAGTTCAACAAGATGCAATCATGATGTGTTGTAACATCTTCAAAATCTCGTCGATCTGATTAATTTGACACTTTTTTTAAGGAATTTGGTCCTCATTTGCCGAATTTATCGAGCTTCAAAGTTTGAAAAGTCACACAAGTTGTGTGTTTGAGCACATAAAGTACTATTTTTCTTGGAAGTTCAACAAGATGCAATCATGTTGTGTTGTAACATCTTCAAAATCTCGTCGATCTGATTAATTTGACACTTTGTTTAAGGAATTTGGTCCTCATTTGCCGAAGTTATCGAGCTTCAAATTTTGAAAAGTCACACAAGTTGTGTGTTTGAGCACATAAAGTACTATTTTTCTGGGAAGTTCAACAAGATGCAATCATGATGTGTTGTAACATCTTCAAAATCTCGTCGATCTGATTATATTGACACTTTGTTTAAGGAATTTGGTCATCATATGCCGAAGTTATCGAGCTTCAAAGTTTGAAAAGTCACACAAGTTGTGTGTTTGAGCACATAAAGTACTATTTTTCTTGGAAATTCAACAAGATGCAATCATGATGTGTTGTGACATCTTCAAAATCTCGTCGATCTGATTATATTGACACTTTGTTTAAGGAATTTGGTCATCATATGCCGAAGTTATCGAGCTTCAAAGTTTGAAAAGTCACAAAAGATGTGTGTTTGAGCACATAAAGTACTATTTTTCTTGGAAGTTCAACAAGATCCAATCATGATGTGTTGTAACATCTTCAAAATCTCGTCGATCTGATTAATTTGACACTTTGTTTAAGGAATTTGGTCCTCATTTGCCGAATTTATCGAGCTTCAAAGTTTGAAAAGTCACACAAGTTGTGTGTTTGAGCACATAAAGTACTATTTTTCTTGGAAGTTCAACAAGATGCAATCATGATGTGTTGTAACATCTTCAAAATCTCGTCGATCTGATTAATTTGACACTTTGTTTAAGGAATTTGGTCCTCATTTGCCGAATTTATCGAGCTTCAAAGTTTGAAAAGTCACAAAAGATGTGTGTTTGAGCACATAAAGTACTATTTTTCTTGGAAGTTCAACAAGATGCAATCATGATGTGTTGTAACATCTTCAAAATCTCGTCGATCTGATTAATTTGACACTTTGTTTAAGGAATTTGGTCCTCATTTGCCGAAGTTATCGAGCTTCAAAGTTTGAAAAGTCACTCAAGTTGTGTGTTTGAGCACATAAAGTACTATTTTTCTTGGAAGTTCAACAAGATTCAATCATGATGTGTTGTAACATCTCCAAAATCTCGTCGATCTGATTAATTTGACACTTTGTTTAAGGAATTTGGTCCTCATATGCCGAAGTTATCGAGCTTCAAATTTTGAAAAGTCACACAAGTTGTGTGTTTGAGCACATAAAGTACTATTTTTCTTGGAAGTTCAACAAGATGCAATCATGATGTGTTATAACATCTTCAAAATCTCATCGATCTGATTAATTTGACACTTTGTTTAAGGAATTTGGTCCTCATTTGCCGAAGTTATCGAGCTTCAAAGTTTGAAAAGTCACAAAAGATGTGTGTTTGAGTACATAAAGTACTATTTTTCTTGGAAGTTCAACAAGATGCAATCATGATGTGTTGTAACATCTTCAAAATCTCGTCGATCTGATTAATTTGACACTTTGTTTAAGGAATTTGGTCCTCATTTGCCGAATTTATCGAGCTTCAAACTTTGAAAAGTCACACAAGTTGTGTGTTTGAGCACATAAAGTACTATTTTTCTTGGAAGTTCAACAAGATGCAATCATGTTGTGTTGTAACATCTTCAAAATCTCGTCGATCTGATTAATTTTACACTTTGTTTAAGGAATTTGGTCCTCATTTGCCGAAGTTATCGAGCTTCAAAGTTTGAAAAGTCACACAAGATGTGTGTTTGAGCACATAAAGTACTATTTTTCTTGGAAGTTCAACAAGATGCAATCATGATGTGTTGTAACATCTCCAAAATCTCGTCGATCTGATTATATTGACACTTTGTTTAAGGAATTTGGTCCTCATTTGCCGAAGTTATCGAGCTTCAAATTTGAAAAGTCACACAAGTTGTGTGTTTGAGCACATAAAGTACTATTTTTCTTGGAAGTTCAACAAGATGCAATCATGATGTGTTGTGACATCTTCAAAATCTCGTCGATCTGATTATATTGACACTTTGTTTAAGGAATTTGGTCATCATATGCCGAAGTTATCGAGCTTCAAAGTTTGAAAAGTCACACAAGTTGTGTGTTTGAGCACATAAAGTACTATTTTTCTTGGAAATTCAACAAGATGCAATCATGATGTGTTGTGACATCTTCAAAATCTCGTCGATCTGATTATATTGACACTTTGTTTAAGGAATTTGGTCATCATATGCCGAAGTTATCGAGCTTCAAAGTTTGAAAAGTCACAAAAGATGTGTGTTTGAGCACATAAAGTACTATTTTTCTTGGAAGTTCAACAAGATCCAATCATGATGTGTTGTGACATCTTCAAAATCTCGTCGATCTGATTATATTGACACTTTGTTTAAGGAATTTGGTCATCATATGTCGAAGTTATCGAGCTTCAAAGTTTGAAAAGTCACAAAAGATGTGTGTTTGAGCACATAAAGTACTATTTTTCTTGGAAGTTCAACAAGATGCAATCATGATGTGTTGTAACATCTTCAAAATCTCGTCGATCTGATTAATTTGACACTTTGTTTAAGGAATTTGGTCCTCATTTGCCGAAGTTATCGAGCTTCAAAGTTTGAAAAGTCACTCAAGTTGTGTGTTTGAGCACATAAAGTACTATTTTTCTTGGAAGTTCAACAAGATGCAATCATGATGTGTTGTAACATCTTCAAAATCTCGTCGATCTGATTAATTTGACACTTTGTTTAAGGAATTTGGTCCTCATTTGCCGAAGTTATCGAGCTTCAAAGTTTGAAAAGTCACAAAAGATGTGTGTTTGAGTACATAAAGTACTATTTTTCTTGGAAGTTCAACAAGATGCAATCATGATGTGTTGTAACATCTTCAAAATCTCGTCGATCTGATTAATTTGACACTTTGTTTAAGGAATTTGGTCCTCATTTGCCGAATTTATCGAGCTTCAAACTTTGAAAAGTCACACAAGTTGTGTGTTTGAGCACATAAAGTACTATTTTTCTTGGAAGTTCAACAAGATGCAATCATGTTGTGTTGTAACATCTTCAAAATCTCGTCGATCTGATTAATTTTACACTTTGTTTAAGGAATTTGGTCCTCATTTGCCGAAGTTATCGAGCTTCAAAGTTTGAAAAGTCACACAAGATGTGTGTTTGAGCACATAAAGTACTATTTTTCTTGGAAGTTCAACAAGATGCAATCATGATGTGTTGTAACATCTCCAAAATCTCGTCGATCTGATTATATTGACACTTTGTTTAAGGAATTTGGTCATCATATGCCGAAGTTATCGAGCTTCAAAGTTTGAAAAGTCACAAAAGATGTGTGTTTGAGCACATAAAGTACTATTTTTCTTGGAAGTTCAACAAGATGCAATCATGATGTGTTGTAACATCTTCAAAATCTCGTCGATCTGATTATATTGACACTTTGTTTAAGGAATTTGGTCATCATATGCCGAAGTTATCGAGCTTCAAAGTTTGAAAAGTCACAAAAGATGTGTGTTTGAGCACATAAAGTACTATTTTTCTTGGAAGTTCAACAAGATGCAATCATGATGTGTTGTAACATCTTCAAAATCTCGTCGATCTGATTAATTTGACACTTTGTTTAAGGAATTTGGACCTCATTTGCCGAATTTATCGAGCATCAAAGTTTGAAAAGTCACACAAGTTGTGTGTTTGAGCACATAAAGTACTATTTTTCTTGGAAGTTCAACAAGATGCAATCATGATGTGTTATAACATCTTCAAAATCTCGTCGATCTGATTAATTTGACACTTTGTTTAAGGAATTTGGTCCTCATTTGCCGAAGTTATCGAGCTTCAAAGTTTGAAAAGTCACACAAGTTGTGTGTTTGAGCACATAAAGTACTATTTTTCTCGGAAGTTCAACAAGATGCAATCATGATGTGTTGTAACATCTTCAAAATCTCGTCGATCTGATTATATTGACACTTTGTTTAAGGAATTTGGTCATCATATGCCGAAGTTATCGAGCTTCAAAGTTTGAAAAGTCACACAAGTTGTGTGTTTGAGCACATAAAGTACTATTTTTCTTGGAAATTCAACAAGATGCAATCATGATGTGTTGTGACATCTTCAAAATCTCGTCGATCTGATTATATTGACACTTTGTTTAAGGAATTTGGTCATCATATGCCGAAGTTATCGAGCTTCAAAGTTTGAAAAGTCACAAAAGATGTGTGTTTGAGCACATAAAGTACTATTTTTCTTGGAAATTCAACAAGATGCAATCATGATGTGTTGTGACATCTTCAAAATCTCGTCGATCTGATTATATTGACACTTTGTTTAAGGAATTTGGTCATCATATGCCGAAGTTATCGAGCTTCAAAGTTTGAAAAGTCACAAAAGATGTGTGTTTGAGCACATAAAGTACTATTTTTCTTGGAAGTTCAACAAGATGCATTCATGATGTGTTGTAACATCTTCAAAATCTCGTCGATCTGATTAATTTGACACTTTGTTTAAGGAATTTGGTCCACATTTTCCGAAGTTATCGAGCTTCAAAGTTTGAAAAGTCACAAAAGATGTGTGTTTGAGCACATAAAGTACTATTTTTCTTGGAAGTTCAACAAGATGCAATCATGATGTGTTGTAACATCTTCAAAATCTCGTCGATCTGATTAATTTGACACTTTGTTTAAGGAATTTGGTCCTCATTTGCCGAAGTTATCGAGCTTCAAAGTTTGAAAAGTCACAAAAGATGTGTGTTTGAGCACATAAAGTACTATTTTTCTTGGAAGTTCATGATGCAATCATGATGTGTTGTAACATCTTCAAAATCTCGTCGATCTGATTAATTTGACACTTTGTTTAAGGAATTTGGTCCTCATTTGCCGAAGTTATCGAGCTTCAAAGTTTGAAAAGTCACACAAGATGTGTGTTTGAGCACATAAAGTACTATTTTTCTTGGAAGTTCAACAAGATGCAATCATGATGTGTTGTAACATCTCCAAAATCTCGTCGATCTGATTAATTTGACACTTTGTTTAAGGAATTTGGTCCTCATTTGCCGAAGTTATCGAGCTTCAAAGTTTGAAAAGTCACAAAAGATGTGTGTTTGAGCACATAAAGTACTATTTTTCTTGGAAGTTCAACAAGATGCAATCATGATGTGTTGTAACATCTTCAAAATCTCGTCGATCTGATTAATTTGACACTTTTTTTAAGGAATTTGGTCCTCATTTGCCGAATTTATCGAGCTTCAAAGTTTGAAAAGTCACACAAGTTGTGTGTTTGAGCACATAAAGTACTATTTTTCTTGGAAGTTCAACAAGATGCAATCATGTTGTGTTGTAACATCTTCAAAATCTCGTCGATCTGATTAATTTGACACTTTGTTTAAGGAATTTGGTCCTCATTTGCCGAAGTTATCGAGCTTCAAATTTTGAAAAGTCACACAAGTTGTGTGTTTGAGCACATAAAGTACTATTTTTCTGGGAAATTCAACAAGATGCAATCATGATGTGTTGTAACATCTTCAAAATCTCGTCGATCTGATTAATTTGACACTTTTTTTAAGGAATTTGGTCCTCATTTGCCGAATTTATCGAGCTTCAAAGTTTGAAAAGTCACACAAGTTGTGTGTTTGAGCACATAAAGTACTATTTTTCTTGGAAGTTCAACAAGATGCAATCATGTTGTGTTGTAACATCTTCAAAATCTCGTCGATCTGATTAATTTGACACTTTGTTTAAGGAATTTGGTCCTCATTTGCCGAATTTATCGAGCTTCAAACTTTGAAAAGTCACACAAGTTGTGTGTTTGAGCACATAAAGTACTATTTTTCTTGGAAGTTCAACAAGATGCAATCATGATGTGTTGTAACATCTTCAAAATCTCGTCGATCTGATTAATTTGACACTTTGTTTAAGGAATTTGGTCATCATATGCCGAAGTTATCGAGCTTCAAAGTTTGAAAAGTCACAAAAGATGTGTGTTTGAGCACATAAAGTACTATTTTTCTTGGAAATTCAACAAGATGCAATCATGATGTGTTGTGACATCTTCAAAATCTCGTCGATCTGATTATATTGACACTTTGTTTAAGGAATTTGGTCATCATATGCCGAAGTTATCGAGCTTCAAAGTTTGAAAAGTCACAAAAGATGTGTGTTTGAGCACATAAAGTACTATTTTTCTTGGAAGTTCAACAAGATGCAATCATGATGTGTTGTAACATCTTCAAAATCTCGTCGATCTGATTAATTTGACACTTTGTTTAAGGAATTTGGTCCTCATTTGCCGAAGTTATCGAGCTTCAAAGTTTGAAAAGTCACAAAAGATGTGTGTTTGAGCACATAAAGTACTATTTTTCTTGGAAGTTCAACAAGATGCAATCATGATGTGTTGTAACATCTTCAAAATCTCGTCGATCTGATTAATTTGACACTTTTTTTAAGGAATTTGGTCCTCATTTGCCGAATTTATCGAGCTTCAAAGTTTGAAAAGTCACACAAGTTGTGTGTTTGAGCACATAAAGTACTATTTTTCTTGGAAGTTCAACAAGATGCAATCATGTTGTGTTGTAACATCTTCAAAATCTCGTCGATCTGATTAATTTGACACTTTGTTTAAGGAATTTGGTCCTCATTTGCCGAATTTATCGAGCTTCAAACTTTGAAAAGTCACACAAGTTGTGTGTTTGAGCACATAAAGTACTATTTTTCTCTGAAGTTCAACAAGATGCAATCATGATGTGTTGTAACATCTTCAAAATCTCGTCGATCTGATTAATTTGACACTTTGTTTAAGGAATTTGGTCCTCATTTGCCGAATTTATCGAGCTTCAAACTTTGAAAAGTCACACAAGTTGTGTGTTTGAGCACATAAAGTACTATTTTTCTTGGAAGTTCAACAAGATGCAATCATGTTGTGTTGTAACATCTTCAAAATCTCGTCGATCTGATTAATTTTACACTTTGTTTAAGGAATTTGGTCCTCATTTGCCGAAGTTATCGAGCTTCAAAGTTTGAAAAGTCACACAAGATGTGTGTTTGAGCACATAAAGTACTATTTTTCTTGGAAGTTCAACAAGATGCAATCATGATGTGTTGTAACATCTCCAAAATCTCGTCGATCTGATTATATTGACACTTTGTTTAAGGAATTTGGTCATCATATGTCGAAGTTATCGAGCTTCAAAGTTTGAAAAGTCACAAAAGATGTGTGTTTGAGCACATAAAGTACTATTTTTCTTGGAAGTTCAACAAGATGCAATCATGATGTGTTGTAACATCTTCAAAATCTCGTCGATCTGATTAATTTGACACTTTGTTTAAGGAATTTGGTCCTCATTTGCCGAAGTTATCGAGCTTCAAAGTTTGAAAAGTCACAAAAGATGTGTGTTTGAGCACATAAAGTACTATTTTTCTCGGAAGTTCAACAAGATGCAATCATGATGTGTTGTAACATCTTCAAAATCTCGTCGATCTGATTAATTTGACACTTTGTTTAAGGAATTTGGTCCTCATTTGCCGAAGTTATCGAGCTTCAAATTTGAAAAGTCACACAAGTTGTGTGTTTGAGCACATAAAGTACTATTTTTCTTGGAAGTTCAACAAGATGCAATCATGATGTGTTGTAACATCTTCAAAATCTCGTCGATCTGATTAATTTGACACTTTGTTTAAGGAATTTGGTCCTCATTTGCCGAAGTTATCGAGCTTCAAAGTTTGAAAAGTCACAAAAGATGTGTGTTTGAGCACATAAAGTACTATTTTTCTCGGAAGTTCAACAAGATGCAATCATGATGTGTTGTAACATCTTCAAAATCTCGTCGATCTGATTAATTTGACACTTTGTTTAAGGAATTTGGTCCTCATTTGCCGAAGTTATCGAGCTTCAAATTTGAAAAGTCACACAAGTTGTGTGTTTGAGCACATAAAGTACTATTTTTCTTGGAAATTCAACAAGATGCAATCATGATGTGTTGTGACATCTTCAAAATCTCGTCGATCTGATTATATTGACACTTTGTTTAAGGAATTTGGTCATCATATGCCGAAGTTATCGAGCTTCAAATTTTGAAAAGTCACAAAAGATGTGTGTTTGAGCACATAAAGTACTATTTTTCTTGGAAATTCAACAAGATGCAATCATGATGTGTTGTGACATCTTCAAAATCTCGTCGATCTGATTATATTGACACTTTGTTTAAGGAATTTGGTCATCATATGCCGAAGTTATCGAGCTTCAAAGTTTGAAAAGTCACAAAAGATGTGTGTTTGAGCACATAAAGTACTATTTTTCTTGGAAGTTCAACAAGATGCAATCATGATGTGTTGTAACATCTTCAAAATCTCGTCGATCTGATTAATTTGACACTTTGTTTAAGGAATTTGGTCCTCATTTGCCGAAGTTATCGAGCTTCAAAGTTTGAAAAGTCACAAAAGATGTGTGTTTGAGCACATAAAGTACTATTTTTCTTGGAAGTTCAACAAGATGCAATCATGTTGTGTTGTAACATCTTCAAAATCTCGTCGATCTGATTAATTTGACACTTTGTTTAAGGAATTTGGTCCTCATTTGCCGAAGTTATCGAGCTTCAAATTTTGAAAAGTCACACAAGTTGTGTGTTTGAGCACATAAAGTACTATTTTTCTGGGAAATTCAACAAGATGCAATCATGATGTGTTGTAACATCTTCAAAATCTCGTCGATCTGATTAATTTGACACTTTTTTTAAGGAATTTGGTCCTCATTTGCCGAATTTATCGAGCTTCAAAGTTTGAAAAGTCACACAAGTTGTGTGTTTGAGCACATAAAGTACTATTTTTCTTGGAAGTTCAACAAGATGCAATCATGTTGTGTTGTAACATCTTCAAAATCTCGTCGATCTGATTAATTTGACACTTTGTTTAAGGAATTTGGTCCTCATTTGCCGAATTTATCGAGCTTCAAACTTTGAAAAGTCACACAAGTTGTGTGTTTGAGCACATAAAGTACTATTTTTCTTGGAAGTTCAACAAGATGCAATCATGATGTGTTGTAACATCTTCAAAATCTCGTCGATCTGATTAATTTGACACTTTGTTTAAGGAATTTGGTCCTCATTTGCCGAAGTTATCGAGCTTCAAAGTTTGAAAAGTCACAAAAGATGTGTGTTTGAGCACATAAAGTACTATTTTTCTTGGAAGTTCAACAAGATGCAATCATGATGTGTTGTAACATCTTCAAAATCTCGTCGATCTGATTAATTTGACACTTTGTTTAAGGAATTTGGTCCACATTTTCCGAAGTTATCGAGCTTCAAAGTTTGAAAAGTCACAAAAGATGTGTGTTTGAGCACATAAAGTACTATTTTTCTCTGAAGTTCAACAAGATGCAATCATGATGTGTGGTAACATCTTCAAAATCTCGTCGATCTGATTAATTTGACACTTTGTTTAAGGAATTTGGTCCTCATTTGCCGAATTTATCGAGCTTCAAACTTTGAAAAGTCACACAAGTTGTGTGTTTGAGCACATAAAGTACTATTTTTCTCTGAAGTTCAACAAGATGCAATCATGATGTGTTGTAACATCTTCAAAATCTCGTCGATCTGATTAATTTGACACTTTGTTTAAGGAATTTGGTCCTCATTTGCCGAATTTATCGAGCTTCAAACTTTGAAAAGTCACACAAGTTGTGTGTTTGAGCACATAAAGTACTATTTTTCTTGGAAGTTCAACAAGATGCAATCATGTTGTGTTGTAACATCTTCAAAATCTCGTCGATCTGATTAATTTTACACTTTGTTTAAGGAATTTGGTCCTCATTTGCCGAAGTTATCGAGCTTCAAAGTTTGAAAAGTCACACAAGATGTGTGTTTGAGCACATAAAGTACTATTTTTCTTGGAAGTTCAACAAGATGCAATCATGATGTGTTGTAACATCTCCAAAATCTCGTCGATCTGATTATATTGACACTTTGTTTAAGGAATTTGGTCATCATATGTCGAAGTTATCGAGCTTCAAAGTTTGAAAAGTCACAAAAGATGTGTGTTTGAGCACATAAAGTACTATTTTTCTTGGAAGTTCAACAAGATGCAATCATGATGTGTTGTAACATCTTCAAAATCTCGTCGATCTGATTAATTTGACACTTTGTTTAAGGAATTTGGTCCTCATTTGCCGAAGTTATCGAGCTTCAAAGTTTGAAAAGTCACTCAAGTTGTGTGTTTGAGCACATAAAGTACTATTTTTCTCGGAAGTTCAACAAGATGCAATCATGATGTGTTGTAACATCTTCAAAATCTCGTCGATCTGATTAATTTGACACTTTGTTTAAGGAATTTGGTCCTCATTTGCCGAAGTTATCGAGCTTCAAATTTGAAAAGTCACACAAGTTGTGTGTTTGAGCACATAAAGTACTATTTTTCTTGGAAATTCAACAAGATGCAATCATGATGTGTTGTAACATCTTCAAAATCTCGTCGATCTGATTATATTGACACTTTGTTTAAGGAATTTGGTCATCATATGCCGAAGTTATCGAGCTTCAAAGTTTGAAAAGTCACAAAATATGTGTGTTTGAGCACATAAAGTACTATTTTTCTTGGAAGTTCAACAAGATGCAATCATGATGTGTTGTAACATCTTCAAAATCTCGTCGATCTGATTAATTTGACACTTTGTTTAAGGAATTTGGTCCACATTTTCCGAAGTTATCGAGCTTCAAAGTTTGAAAAGTCACAAAAGATGTGTGTTTGAGCACATAAAGTACTATTTTTCTCTGAAGTTCAACAAGATGCAATCATGATGTGTTGTAACATCTTCAAAATCTCGTCGATCTGATTAATTTGACACTTTGTTTAAGGAATTTGGTCCTCATTTGCCGACGTTATCGAGCTTCAAATTTTGAAAAGTCACACAAGTTGTGTGTTTGAGCACATAAAGTACTATTTTTCTTGGAAATTCAACAAGATGCAATCATGATGTGTTGTGACATCTTAAAAATCTCGTCGATCTGATTATATTGACACTTTGTTTAAGGAATTTGGTCATCATATGCCGAAGTTATCGAGCTTCAAATTTTGAAAAGTCACACAAGTTGTGTGTTTGAGCACATAAAGTACTATTTTTCTTGGAAGTTCAACAAGATGCAATCATGTTGTGATGTAACATCTTCAAAATCTCGTCGATCTGATTAATTTGACACTTTGTTTAAGGAATTTGGTCCTCATTTGCCGAAGTTATCGAGCTTCAAAGTTTGAAAAGTCACAAAAGATGTGTGTTTGAGCACATAAAGTACTATTTTTCTTGGAAGTTCAACAAGATGCAATCATGATGTGTTGTAACATCTTCAAAATCTCGTCGATCTGATTAATTTGACACTTTGTTTAAGGAATTTGGTCCACATTTTCCGAAGTTATCGAGCTTCAAAGTTTGAAAAGTCACAAAAGATGTGTGTTTGAGCACATAAAGTACTATTTTTCTCTGAAGTTCAACAAGATGCAATCATGATGTGTGGTAACATCTTCAAAATCTCGTCGATCTGATTAATTTGACACTTTGTTTAAGGAATTTGGTCCTCATTTGCCGAATTTATCGAGCTTCAAACTTTGAAAAGTCACACAAGTTGTGTGTTTGAGCACATAAAGTACTATTTTTCTCTGAAGTTCAACAAGATGCAATCATGATGTGTTGTAACATCTTCAAAATCTCGTCGATCTGATTAATTTGACACTTTGTTTAAGGAATTTGGTCCTCATTTGCCGAATTTATCGAGCTTCAAACTTTGAAAAGTCACACAAGTTGTGTGTTTGAGCACATAAAGTACTATTTTTCTTGGAAGTTCAACAAGATGCAATCATGTTGTGTTGTAACATCTTCAAAATCTCGTCGATCTGATTAATTTTACACTTTGTTTAAGGAATTTGGTCCTCATTTGCCGAAGTTATCGAGCTTCAAAGTTTGAAAAGTCACACAAGATGTGTGTTTGAGCACATAAAGTACTATTTTTCTTGGAAGTTCAACAAGATGCAATCATGATGTGTTGTAACATCTCCAAAATCTCGTCGATCTGATTATATTGACACTTTGTTTAAGGAATTTGGTCATCATATGTCGAAGTTATCGAGCTTCAAAGTTTGAAAAGTCACAAAAGATGTGTGTTTGAGCACATAAAGTACTATTTTTCTTGGAAGTTCAACAAGATGCATTCATGATGTGTTGTAACATCTTCAAAATCTCGTCGATCTGATTAATTTGACACTTTGTTTAAGGAATTTGGTCCACATTTTCCGAAGTTATCGAGCTTCAAAGTTTGAAAAGTCACAAAAGATGTGTGTTTGAGCACATAAAGTACTATTTTTCTTGGAAGTTCAACAAGATGCAATCATGATGTGTTGTAACATCTTCAAAATCTCGTCGATCTGATTAATTTGACACTTTGTTTAAGGAATTTGGTCCTCATTTGCCGAAGTTATCGAGCTTCAAAGTTTGAAAAGTCACAAAAGATGTGTGTTTGAGCACATAAAGTACTATTTTTCTTGGAAGTTCATGATGCAATCATGATGTGTTGTAACATCTTCAAAATCTCGTCGATCTGATTAATTTGACACTTTGTTTAAGGAATTTGGTCCTCATTTGCCGAAGTTATCGAGCTTCAAAGTTTGAAAAGTCACACAAGATGTGTGTTTGAGCACATAAAGTACTATTTTTCTTGGAAGTTCAACAAGATGCAATCATGATGTGTTGTAACATCTCCAAAATCTCGTCGATCTGATTAATTTGACACTTTGTTTAAGGAAGTTGGTCCTCATTTGCCGAAGTTATCGAGCTTCAAAGTTTGAAAAGTCACAAAAGATGTGTGTTTGAGCACATAAAGTACTATTTTTCTTGGAAGTTCAACAAGATGCAATCATGATGTGTTGTAACATCTTCAAAATCTCGTCGATCTGATTAATTTGACACTTTTTTTAAGGAATTTGGTCCTCATTTGCCGAATTTATCGAGCTTCAAAGTTTGAAAAGTCACACAAGTTGTGTGTTTGAGCACATAAAGTACTATTTTTCTTGGAAGTTCAACAAGATGCAATCATGTTGTGTTGTAACATCTTCAAAATCTCGTCGATCTGATTAATTTGACACTTTGTTTAAGGAATTTGGTCCTCATTTGCCGAAGTTATCGAGCTTCAAATTTTGAAAAGTCACACAAGTTGTGTGTTTGAGCACATAAAGTACTATTTTTCTGGGAAATTCAACAAGATGCAATCATGATGTGTTGTAACATCTTCAAAATCTCGTCGATCTGATTAATTTGACACTTTTTTTAAGGAATTTGGTCCTCATTTGCCGAATTTATCGAGCTTCAAAGTTTGAAAAGTCACACAAGTTGTGTGTTTGAGCACATAAAGTACTATTTTTCTTGGAAGTTCAACAAGATGCAATCATGTTGTGTTGTAACATCTTCAAAATCTCGTCGATCTGATTAATTTGACACTTTGTTTAAGGAATTTGGTCCTCATTTGCCGAATTTATCGAGCTTCAAACTTTGAAAAGTCACACAAGTTGTGTGTTTGAGCACATAAAGTACTATTTTTCTTGGAAGTTCAACAAGATGCAATCATGATGTGTTGTAACATCTTCAAAATCTCGTCGATCTGATTAATTTGACACTTTGTTTAAGGAATTTGGTCATCATATGCCGAAGTTATCGAGCTTCAAAGTTTGAAAAGTCACAAAAGATGTGTGTTTGAGCACATAAAGTACTATTTTTCTTGGAAATTCAACAAGATGCAATCATGATGTGTTGTGACATCTTCAAAATCTCGTCGATCTGATTATATTGACACTTTGTTTAAGGAATTTGGTCATCATATGCCGAAGTTATCGAGCTTCAAAGTTTGAAAAGTCACAAAAGATGTGTGTTTGAGCACATAAAGTACTATTTTTCTTGGAAGTTCAACAAGATGCAATCATGATGTGTTGTAACATCTTCAAAATCTCGTCGATCTGATTAATTTGACACTTTGTTTAAGGAATTTGGTCCTCATTTGCCGAAGTTATCGAGCTTCAAAGTTTGAAAAGTCACAAAAGATGTGTGTTTGAGCACATAAAGTACTATTTTTCTTGGAAGTTCAACAAGATGCAATCATGATGTGTTGTAACATCTTCAAAATCTCGTCGATCTGATTAATTTGACACTTTTTTTAAGGAATTTGGTCCTCATTTGCCGAATTTATCGAGCTTCAAAGTTTGAAAAGTCACACAAGTTGTGTGTTTGAGCACATAAAGTACTATTTTTCTTGGAAGTTCAACAAGATGCAATCATGTTGTGTTGTAACATCTTCAAAATCTCGTCGATCTGATTAATTTGACACTTTGTTTAAGGAATTTGGTCCTCATTTGCCGAATTTATCGAGCTTCAAACTTTGAAAAGTCACACAAGTTGTGTGTTTGAGCACATAAAGTACTATTTTTCTCTGAAGTTCAACAAGATGCAATCATGATGTGTTGTAACATCTTCAAAATCTCGTCGATCTGATTAATTTGACACTTTGTTTAAGGAATTTGGTCCTCATTTGCCGAATTTATCGAGCTTCAAACTTTGAAAAGTCACACAAGTTGTGTGTTTGAGCACATAAAGTACTATTTTTCTTGGAAGTTCAACAAGATGCAATCATGTTGTGTTGTAACATCTTCAAAATCTCGTCGATCTGATTAATTTTACACTTTGTTTAAGGAATTTGGTCCTCATTTGCCGAAGTTATCGAGCTTCAAAGTTTGAAAAGTCACACAAGATGTGTGTTTGAGCACATAAAGTACTATTTTTCTTGGAAGTTCAACAAGATGCAATCATGATGTGTTGTAACATCTCCAAAATCTCGTCGATCTGATTATATTGACACTTTGTTTAAGGAATTTGGTCATCATATGTCGAAGTTATCGAGCTTCAAAGTTTGAAAAGTCACAAAAGATGTGTGTTTGAGCACATAAAGTACTATTTTTCTTGGAAGTTCAACAAGATGCAATCATGATGTGTTGTAACATCTTCAAAATCTCGTCGATCTGATTAATTTGACACTTTGTTTAAGGAATTTGGTCCTCATTTGCCGAAGTTATCGAGCTTCAAAGTTTGAAAAGTCACAAAAGATGTGTGTTTGAGCACATAAAGTACTATTTTTCTCGGAAGTTCAACAAGATGCAATCATGATGTGTTGTAACATCTTCAAAATCTCGTCGATCTGATTAATTTGACACTTTGTTTAAGGAATTTGGTCCTCATTTGCCGAAGTTATCGAGCTTCAAATTTGAAAAGTCACACAAGTTGTGTGTTTGAGCACATAAAGTACTATTTTTCTTGGAAATTCAACAAGATGCAATCATGATGTGTTGTGACATCTTCAAAATCTCGTCGATCTGATTATATTGACACTTTGTTTAAGGAATTTGGTCATCATATGCCGAAGTTATCGAGCTTCAAAGTTTGAAAAGTCACAAAAGATGTGTGTTTGAGCACATAAAGTACTATTTTTCTTGGAAATTCAACAAGATGCAATCATGATGTGTTGTGACATCTTCAAAATCTCGTCGATCTGATTATATTGACACTTTGTTTAAGGAATTTGGTCATCATATGCCGAAGTTATCGAGCTTCAAAGTTTGAAAAGTCACAAAAGATGTGTGTTTGAGCACATAAAGTACTATTTTTCTTGGAAGTTCAACAAGATGCAATCATGATGTGTTGTAACATCTTCAAAATCTCGTCGATCTGATTAATTTGACACTTTGTTTAAGGAATTTGGTCCTCATTTGCCGAAGTTATCGAGCTTCAAAGTTTGAAAAGTCACAAAAGATGTGTGTTTGAGCACATAAAGTACTATTTTTCTTGGAAGTTCAACAAGATGCAATCATGTTGTGTTGTAACATCTTCAAAATCTCGTCGATCTGATTAATTTGACACTTTGTTTAAGGAATTTGGTCCTCATTTGCCGAAGTTATCGAGCTTCAAATTTTGAAAAGTCACACAAGTTGTGTGTTTGAGCACATAAAGTACTATTTTTCTGGGAAATTCAACAAGATGCAATCATGATGTGTTGTAACATCTTCAAAATCTCGTCGATCTGATTAATTTGACACTTTTTTTAAGGAATTTGGTCCTCATTTGCCGAATTTATCGAGCTTCAAAGTTTGAAAAGTCACACAAGTTGTGTGTTTGAGCACATAAAGTACTATTTTTCTTGGAAGTTCAACAAGATGCAATCATGTTGTGTTGTAACATCTTCAAAATCTCGTCGATCTGATTAATTTGACACTTTGTTTAAGGAATTTGGTCCTCATTTGCCGAATTTATCGAGCTTCAAACTTTGAAAAGTCACACAAGTTGTGTGTTTGAGCACATAAAGTACTATTTTTCTTGGAAGTTCAACAAGATGCAATCATGATGTGTTGTAACATCTTCAAAATCTCGTCGATCTGATTAATTTGACACTTTGTTTAAGGAATTTGGTCCTCATTTGCCGAAGTTATCGAGCTTCAAAGTTTGAAAAGTCACAAAAGATGTGTGTTTGAGCACATAAAGTACTATTTTTCTTGGAAGTTCAACAAGATGCAATCATGATGTGTTGTAACATCTTCAAAATCTCGTCGATCTGATTAATTTGACACTTTGTTTAAGGAATTTGGTCCACATTTTCCGAAGTTATCGAGCTTCAAAGTTTGAAAAGTCACAAAAGATGTGTGTTTGAGCACATAAAGTACTATTTTTCTCTGAAGTTCAACAAGATGCAATCATGATGTGTGGTAACATCTTCAAAATCTCGTCGATCTGATTAATTTGACACTTTGTTTAAGGAATTTGGTCCTCATTTGCCGAATTTATCGAGCTTCAAACTTTGAAAAGTCACACAAGTTGTGTGTTTGAGCACATAAAGTACTATTTTTCTCTGAAGTTCAACAAGATGCAATCATGATGTGTTGTAACATCTTCAAAATCTCGTCGATCTGATTAATTTGACACTTTGTTTAAGGAATTTGGTCCTCATTTGCCGAATTTATCGAGCTTCAAACTTTGAAAAGTCACACAAGTTGTGTGTTTGAGCACATAAAGTACTATTTTTCTTGGAAGTTCAACAAGATGCAATCATGTTGTGTTGTAACATCTTCAAAATCTCGTCGATCTGATTAATTTTACACTTTGTTTAAGGAATTTGGTCCTCATTTGCCGAAGTTATCGAGCTTCAAAGTTTGAAAAGTCACACAAGATGTGTGTTTGAGCACATAAAGTACTATTTTTCTTGGAAGTTCAACAAGATGCAATCATGATGTGTTGTAACATCTCCAAAATCTCGTCGATCTGATTATATTGACACTTTGTTTAAGGAATTTGGTCATCATATGTCGAAGTTATCGAGCTTCAAAGTTTGAAAAGTCACTCAAGTTGTGTGTTTGAGCACATAAAGTACTATTTTTCTCGGAAGTTCAACAAGATGCAATCATGATGTGTTGTAACATCTTCAAAATCTCGTCGATCTGATTAATTTGACACTTTGTTTAAGGAATTTGGTCCTCATTTGCCGAAGTTATCGAGCTTCAAATTTGAAAAGTCACACAAGTTGTGTGTTTGAGCACATAAAGTACTATTTTTCTTGGAAATTCAACAAGATGCAATCATGATGTGTTGTGACATCTTCAAAATCTCGTCGATCTGATTATATTGACACTTTGTTTAAGGAATTTGGTCATCATATGCCGAAGTTATCGAGCTTCAAAGTTTGAAAAGTCACAAAATATGTGTGTTTGAGCACATAAAGTACTATTTTTCTTGGAAGTTCAACAAGATGCAATCATGATGTGTTGTAACATCTTCAAAATCTCGTCGATCTGATTAATTTGACACTTTGTTTAAGGAATTTGGTCCACATTTTCCGAAGTTATCGAGCTTCAAAGTTTGAAAAGTCACAAAAGATGTGTGTTTGAGCACATAAAGTACTATTTTTCTCTGAAGTTCAACAAGATGCAATCATGATGTGTTGTAACATCTTCAAAATCTCGTCGATCTGATTAATTTGACACTTTGTTTAAGGAATTTGGTCCTCATTTGCCGACGTTATCGAGCTTCAAATTTTGAAAAGTCACACAAGTTGTGTGTTTGAGCACATAAAGTACTATTTTTCTTGGAAATTCAACAAGATGCAATCATGATGTGTTGTGACATCTTAAAAATCTCGTCGATCTGATTATATTGACACTTTGTTTAAGGAATTTGGTCATCATATGCCGAAGTTATCGAGCTTCAAATTTTGAAAAGTCACACAAGTTGTGTGTTTGAGCACATAAAGTACTATTTTTCTTGGAAGTTCAACAAGATGCAATCATGTTGTGATGTAACATCTTCAAAATCTCGTCGATCTGATTAATTTGACACTTTGTTTAAGGAATTTGGTCCTCATTTGCCGAAGTTATCGAGCTTCAAAGTTTGAAAAGTCACAAAAGATGTGTGTTTGAGCACATAAAGTACTATTTTTCTTGGAAGTTCAACAAGATGCAATCATGATGTGTTGTAACATCTTCAAAATCTCGTCGATCTGATTAATTTGACACTTTGTTTAAGGAATTTGGTCCACATTTTCCGAAGTTATCGAGCTTCAAAGTTTGAAAAGTCACAAAAGATGTGTGTTTGAGCACATAAAGTACTATTTTTCTCTGAAGTTCAACAAGATGCAATCATGATGTGTGGTAACATCTTCAAAATCTCGTCGATCTGATTAATTTGACACTTTGTTTAAGGAATTTGGTCCTCATTTGCCGAATTTATCGAGCTTCAAACTTTGAAAAGTCACACAAGTTGTGTGTTTGAGCACATAAAGTACTATTTTTCTCTGAAGTTCAACAAGATGCAATCATGATGTGTTGTAACATCTTCAAAATCTCGTCGATCTGATTAATTTGACACTTTGTTTAAGGAATTTGGTCCTCATTTGCCGAATTTATCGAGCTTCAAACTTTGAAAAGTCACACAAGTTGTGTGTTTGAGCACATAAAGTACTATTTTTCTTGGAAGTTCAACAAGATGCAATCATGTTGTGTTGTAACATCTTCAAAATCTCGTCGATCTGATTAATTTTACACTTTGTTTAAGGAATTTGGTCCTCATTTGCCGAAGTTATCGAGCTTCAAAGTTTGAAAAGTCACACAAGATGTGTGTTTGAGCACATAAAGTACTATTTTTCTTGGAAGTTCAACAAGATGCAATCATGATGTGTTGTAACATCTCCAAAATCTCGTCGATCTGATTATATTGACACTTTGTTTAAGGAATTTGGTCATCATATGTCGAAGTTATCGAGCTTCAAAGTTTGAAAAGTCACAAAAGATGTGTGTTTGAGCACATAAAGTACTATTTTTCTTGGAAGTTCAACAAGATGCAATCATGATGTGTTGTAACATCTTCAAAATCTCGTCGATCTGATTAATTTGACACTTTGTTTAAGGAATTTGGTCCTCATTTGCCGAAGTTATCGAGCTTCAAAGTTTGAAAAGTCACTCAAGTTGTGTGTTTGAGCACATAAAGTACTATTTTTCTCGGAAGTTCAACAAGATGCAATCATGATGTGTTGTAACATCTTCAAAATCTCGTCGATCTGATTAATTTGACACTTTGTTTAAGGAATTTGGTCCTCATTTGCCGAAGTTATCGAGCTTCAAATTTGAAAAGTCACACAAGTTGTGTGTTTGAGCACATAAAGTACTATTTTTCTTGGAAATTCAACAAGATGCAATCATGATGTGTTGTGACATCTTCAAAATCTCGTCGATCTGATTATATTGACACTTTGTTTAAGGAATTTGGTCATCATATGCCGAAGTTATCGAGCTTCAAAGTTTGAAAAGTCACAAAATATGTGTGTTTGAGCACATAAAGTACTATTTTTCTTGGAAGTTCAACAAGATGCAATCATGATGTGTTGTAACATCTTCAAAATCTCGTCGATCTGATTAATTTGACACTTTGTTTAAGGAATTTGGTCCACATTTTCCGAAGTTATCGAGCTTCAAAGTTTGAAAAGTCACAAAAGATGTGTGTTTGAGCACATAAAGTACTATTTTTCTCTGAAGTTCAACAAGATGCAATCATGATGTGTTGTAACATCTTCAAAATCTCGTCGATCTGATTAATTTGACACTTTGTTTAAGGAATTTGGTCCTCATTTGCCGACGTTATCGAGCTTCAAATTTTGAAAAGTCACACAAGTTGTGTGTTTGAGCACATAAAGTACTATTTTTCTTGGAAATTCAACAAGATGCAATCATGATGTGTTGTGACATCTTAAAAATCTCGTCGATCTGATTATATTGACACTTTGTTTAAGGAATTTGGTCATCATATGCCGAAGTTATCGAGCTTCAAATTTTGAAAAGTCACACAAGTTGTGTGTTTGAGCACATAAAGTACTATTTTTCTTGGAAGTTCAACAAGATGCAATCATGTTGTGATGTAACATCTTCAAAATCTCGTCGATCTGATTAATTTGACACTTTGTTTAAGGAATTTGGTCCTCATTTGCCGAAGTTATCGAGCTTCAAATTTTGAAAAGTCACACAAGTTGTGTGTTTGAGCACATAAAGTACTATTTTTCTGGGAAATTCAACAAGATGCAATCATGATGTGTTGTAACATCTTCAAAATCTCGTCGATCTGATTAATTTGACACTTTGTTTAAGGAATTTGGTCCTCATTTGCCGAATTTATCGAGCTTCAAAGTTTGAAAAGTCACACAAGTTGTGTGTTTGAGCACATAAAGTACTATTTTTCTTGGAAGTTCAACAAGATGCAATCATGTTGTGTTGTAACATCTTCAAAATCTCGTCGATCTGATTAATTTGACACTTTGTTTAAGGAATTTGGTCCTCATTTGCCGACGTTATCGAGCTTCAAATTTTAAAAAGTCACACAAGTTGTGTGTTTGAGCACATAAAGTACTATTTTTCTTGGAAATTCAACAAGATGCAATCATGATGTGTTGTGACATCTTAAAAATCTCGTCGATCTGATTATATTGACACTTTGTTTAAGGAATTTGGTCATCATATGCCGAAGTTATCGAGCTTCAAATTTTGAAAAGTCACACAAGTTGTGTGTTTGAGCACATAAAGTACTATTTTTCTTGGAAGTTCAACAAGATGCAATCATGATGTGTTGTGACATCTTCAAAATCTCGTCGATCTGATTATATTGACACTTTGTTTAAGGAATTTGGTCATCATATGCCGAAGTTATCGAGCTTCAAAGTTTGAAAAGTCACAAAAGATGTGTGTTTGAGCACATAAAGTACTATTTTTCTTGGAAGTTCAACAAGATGCAATCATGATGTGTTGTAACATCTTCAAAATCTCGTCGATCTGATTAATTTGACACTTTGTTTAAGGAATTTGGTCCTCATTTGCCGAAGTTATCGAGCTTCAAAGTTTGAAAAGTCACAAAAGATGTGTGTTTGAGCACATAAAGTACTATTTTTCTTGGAAGTTCAACAAGATGCAATCATGTTGTGTTGTATCATCTTCAAAATCTCGTCGATCTGATTAATTTGACACTTTGTTTAAGGAATTTGGTCCTCATTTGCCGAAGTTATCGAGCTTCAAATTTTGAAAAGTCACACAAGTTGTGTGTTTGAGCACATAAAGTACTATTTTTCTCGGAAGTTCAACAAGATGCAATCACGATGTGTTGTAACATCTTCAAAATCTCGTCGATCTGATTAATTTGACACTTTGTTTAAGGAATTTGGTCCTCATTTGCCGAAGTTATCGAGCTTCAAATTTTGAAGTCACACAAGTTGTGTGTTTGAGCACATAAAGTACTATTTTTCTTGGAAGTTCAACAAGATGCAATCATGATGTGTTGTGACATCTTCAAAATCTCGTCGATCTGATTATATTGACACTTTGTTTAAGGAATTTGGTCATCATATGCTGAAGTTATCGAGCTTCAAAGTTTGAAAAGTCACAAAAGATGTGTGTTTGAGCACATAAAGTACTATTTTTCTTGGAAGTTCAACAAGATGCAATCATGATGTGTTGTAACATCTTCAAAATCTCGTCGATCTGATTAATTTGACACTTTGTTTAAGGAATTTGGTCCTCATTTGCCGAAGTTATCGAGCTTCAAATTTTGAAAAGTCACACAAGTTGTGTGTTTGAGCACATAAAGTACTATTTTTCTTGGAAGTTCAACAAGATGCAATCATGATGTGTTGTGACATCTTCAAAATCTCGTCGATCTGATTAATTTGACACTTTGTTTAAGGAATTTGGTCCTCATTTGCCGAAGTTATCGAGCTTCAAAGTTTGAAAAGTCACACAAGTTGTGTGTTTGAGCACATAAAGTACTATTTTTCTGCGAAATTCAACAAGATGCAATCATGATGTGTTGTAACATCTTCAAAATCTCGTCGATCTGATTAATTTGACACTTTTTTTAAGGAATTTGGTCCTCATTTGCCGAATTTATCGAGCTTCAAAGTTTGAAAAGTCACACAAGTTGTGTGATTGAGCACATAAAGTACTATTTTTCTTGGAAGTTCAACAAGATGCAATCATGTTGTGTTGTAACATCTTCAAAATCTCGTCGATCTGATTAATTTGACACTTTGTTTAAGGAATTTGGTCCTCATTTGCCGAATTTATCGAGCTTCAAACTTTGAAAAGTCACACAAGTTGTGTGTTTGAGCACATAAAGTACTATTTTTCTTGGAAGTTCAACAAGATGCAATCATGTTGTGTTGTAACATCTTCAAAATCTCGTCGATCTGATTAATTTTACACTTTGTTTAAGGAATTTGGTCCTCATTTGCCGAAGTTATCGAGCTTCAAAGTTTGAAAAGTCACACAAGATGTGTGTTTGAGCACATAAAGTACTATTTTTCTTGGAAGTTCAACAAGATGCAATCATGATGTGTTGTAACATCTCCAAAATCTCGTCGATCTGATTATATTGACACTTTGTTTAAGGAATTTGGTCATCATATGCCGAAGTTATCGAGCTTCAAAGTTTGAAAAGTCACAAAAGATGTGTGTTTGAGCACATAAAGTACTATTTTTCTTGGAAGTTCAACAAGATGCAATCATGATGTGTTGTAACATCTTCAAAATCTCGTCGATCTGATTAATTTGACACTTTGTTTAAGGAATTTGGTCCTCATTTGCCGAAGTTATCGAGCTTCAAAGTTTGAAAAGTCACAAAAGATGTGTGTTTGAGCACATAAAGTACTATTTTTCTTGGAAGTTCAACAAGATGCAATCATGATGTGTTGTAACATCTTCAAAATCTCGTCGATCTGATTAATTTGACACTTTGTTTAAGGAATTTGGTCCACATTTTCCGAAGTTATCGAGCTTCAAAGTTTGAAAAGTCACAAAAGATGTGTGTTTGAGCACATAAAGTACTATTTTTCTCTGAAGTTCAACAAGATGCAATCATGATGTGTTGTAACATCTTCAAAATCTCGTCGATCTGATCAATTTGACACTTTGTTTAAGGAATTTGGTCCTCATTTGCCGACGTTATCGAGCTTCAAATTTTGAAAAGTCACACAAGTTGTGTGTTTGAGCACATAAAGTACTATTTTTCTTGGAAATTCAACAAGATGCAATCATGATGTGTTGTGACATCTTAAAAATCTCGTCGATCTGATTATATTGACACTTTGTTTAAGGAATTTGGTCATCATATGCCGAAGTTATCGAGCTTCAAATTTTGAAAAGTCACACAAGTTGTGTGTTTGAGCACATAAAGTACTATTTTTCTTGGAAGTTCAACAAGATGCAATCATGATGTGTTGTGACATCTTCAAAATCTCGTCGATCTGATTATATTGACACTTTGTTTAAGGAATTTGGTCATCATATGCCGAAGTTATCGAGCTTCAAAGTTTGAAAAGTCACAAAAGATGTGTGTTTGAGCACATAAAGTACTATTTTTCTTGGAAGTTCAACAAGATGCAATCATGTTGTGTTGTAACATCTTCAAAATCTCGTCGATCTGATTAATTTGACACTTTGTTTAAGGAATTTGGTCCTCATTTGCCGAAGTTATCGAGCTTCAAATTTTGAAAAGTCACACAAGTTGTGTGTTTGAGCACATAAAGTACTATTTTTCTCGGAAGTTCAACAAGATGCAATCACGATGTGTTGTAACATCTTCAAAATCTCGTCGATCTGATTAATTTGACACTTTGTTTAAGGAATTTGGTCCTCATTTGCCGAAGTTATCGAGCTTCAAATTTTGAAGTCACACAAGTTGTGTGTTTGAGCACATAAAGTACTATTTTTCTTGGAAGTTCAACAAGATGCAATCATGATGTGTTGTGACATCTTCAAAATCTCGTCGATCTGATTATATTGACACTTTGTTTAAGGAATTTGGTCATCATATGCTGAAGTTATCGAGCTTCAAAGTTTGAAAAGTCACAAAAGATGTGTGTTTGAGCACATAAAGTACTATTTTTCTTGGAAGTTCAACAAGATGCAATCATGATGAGTTGTAACATCTTCAAAATCTCGTCGATCTGATTAATTTGACACTTTGTTTAAGGAATTTGGTCCTCATTTGCCGAAGTTATCGAGCTTCAAATTTTGAAAAGTCACACAAGTTGTGTGTTTGAGCACATAAAGTACTATTTTTCTGGGAAATTCAACAAGATGCAATCATGATGTGTTGTAACATCTTCAAAATCTCGTCGATCTGATTAATTTGACACTTTTTTTAAGGAATTTGGTCCTCATTTGCCGAATTTATCGAGCTTCAAAGTTTGAAAAGTCACACAAGTTGTGTGTTTGAGCACATAAAGTACTATTTTTCTTGGAAGTTCAACAAGATGCAATCATGATGTGTTGTAACATCTTCAAAATCTCGTCGATCTGATTAATTTGACACTTTGTTTAAGGAATTTGGTCCACATTTTCCGAAGTTATCGAGCTTCAAAGTTTGAAAAGTCACTCAAGTTGTGTGTTTGTGCACATAAAGTACTATTTTTCTCGGAAGTTCAACAAGATGCAATCATGTTGTGTTGTAACATCTTCAAAATCTCGTCGATCTGATTAATTTGACACATTGTTTAAGGAATTTGGTCCTCATTTGCCGAAGTTATCGAGCTTCAAAGTTTGAAAAGTCACACAAGTTGTGTGTTTGAGCACATAAAGTACTATTTTTCTTGGAAGTTCAACAAGATGCAATCATGTTGTGTTGTAACATCTTCAAAATCTCGTCGATCTGATTAATTTTACACTTTGTTTAAGGAATTTGGTCCTCATTTGCCGAAGTTATCGAGCTTCAAAGTTTGAAAAGTCACACAAGATGTGTGTTTGAGCACATAAAGTACTATTTTTCTTGGAAGTTCAACAAGATGCAATCATGATGTGTTGTAACATCTCCAAAATCTCGTCGATCTGATTATATTGACACTTTGTTTAAGGAATTTGGTCATCATATGCCGAAGTTATCGAGCTTCAAAGTTTGAAAAGTCACAAAAGATGTGTGTTTGAGCACATAAAGTACTATTTTTCTTGGAACTTCAACAAGATGCAATCATGATGTGTTGTAACATCTTCAAAATCTCGTCGATCTGATTAATTTGACACTTTGTTTAAGGAATTTGGTCCTCATTTGCCGAAGTTATCGAGCTTCAAAATTTGAAAAGTCACAAAAGATGTGTGTTTGAGCACATAAAGTACTATTTTTCTTGGAAGTTCAACAAGATGCAATTATGATGTGTTGTAACATCTTCAAAATCTCGTCGATCTGATTAATTTGACACTTTGTTTAAGGAATTTGGTCCACATTTTCCGAAGTTATCGAGCTTCAAAGTTTGAAAAGTCACAAAAGATGTGTGTTTGAGCACATAAAGTACTATTTTTCTCTGAAGTTCAACAAGATGCAATCATGATGTGTTGTAACATCTTCAAAATCTCGTCGATCTGATTAATTTGACACTTTGTTTAAGGAATTTGGTCCTCATTTGCCGACGTTATCGAGCTTCAAATTTTGAAAAGTCACACAAGTTGTGTGTTTGAGCACATAAAGTCCTATTTTTCTTGGAAGTTCAACAAGATGCAATCATGATGTGTTGTGACATCTTCAAAATCTCGTCGATCTGATTATATTGACACTTTGTTTAAGGAATTTGGTCATCATATGCCGAAGTTATCGAGCTTCAAAGTTTGAAAAGTCACAAAAGATGTGTGTTTGAGCACATAAAGTACTATTTTTCTTGGAAGTTCAACAAGATGCAATCATGATGTGTTGTAACATCTTCAAAATCTCGTCGATCTGATTAATTTGACACTTTGTTTAAGGAATTTGGTCCTCATTTGCCGAATTTATCGAGCTTCAAAGTTTGAAAAGTCACACAAGTTGTGTGTTTGAGCACATAAAGTACTATTTTTCTTGGAAGTTCAACAAGATGCAATCATGATGTGTTGTAACATCTTCAAAATCTCGTCGATCTGATTAATTTGACACTTTGTTTAAGGAATTTGGTCATCATATGCCGAAGTTATCGAGTTTCAAAGTTTGAAAAGTCACACAAGTTGTGTGTTTGAGCACATAAAGTACTATTTTTCTTGGAAGTTCAACAAGATGCAATCATGATGTGTTGTAACATCTTCAAAATCTCGTCGATCTGATTAATTTGACACTTTGTTTAAGGAATTTGGTCCACATTTTCCGAAGTTATCGAGCTTCAAAGTTTGAAAAGTCACAAAAGATGTGTGTTTGAGCACATAAAGTACTATTTTTCTCTGAAGTTCAACAAGATGCAATCATGATGTGTTGTAACATCTTCAAAATCTCGTCGATCTGATTAATTTGACACTTTGTTTAAGGAATTTGGTCCTCATTTGCCGACGTTATCGAGCTTCAAATTTTGAAAAGTCACACAAGTTGTGTGTTTGAGCACATAAAGTACTATTTTTCTTGGAAATTCGACAAGATGCAATCATGATGTGTTGTGACATCTTCAAAATCTCGTCGATCTGATTAATTTGACACTTTGTTTAAGGAATTTGGTCCTCATTTGCCGAAGTTATCGAGCTTCAAAGTTTGAAAAGTCACAAAAGATGTGTGTTTGAGCACATAAAGTACTATTTTTCTTGGAAGTTCAACAAGATGCAATCATGATGTGTTGTAACATCTTCAAAATCTCGTCGATCTGATTAATTTGACACTTTGTTTAAGGAATTTGGTCATCATATGCCGAAGTTATCGAGCTTCAAAGTTTGAAAAGTCACAAAAGATGTGTGTTTGAGCACATAAAGTACTATTTTTCTCTGAAGTTCAACAAGATGCAATCATGATGTGTTGTAACATCTTCAAAATCTCGTCGATCTGATTAATTTGACACTTTGTTTAAGGAATTTGGTCCTCATTTGCCGAAGTTATCGAGCTTCAAAGTTTGAAAAGTCACAAAAGATGTGTGTTTGAGCACATAAAGTACTATTTTTCTCTGAAGTTCAACAAGATGCAATCATGATGTGTTGTGACATCTTCAAAACCTCGTCGATCTGATTATATTGACACTTTGTTTAAGGAATTTGGTCATCATATGCCGAAGTTATCGAGCTTCAAAGTTTGAAAAGTCACAAAAGATGTGTGTTTGAGCACATAAAGTACTATTTTTCTTGGAAGTTCAACATGATGCAATCATGATGTGTTGTAACATCTTCAAAATCTCGTCGATCTGATTAATTTGACACTTTGTTTAAGGAATTTGGTCCTCATTTGCCGAAGTTATCGAGCTTCAAATTTTGAAAAGTCACACAAGTTGTGTGTTTGAGCACATAAAGTACTATTTTTCTTGGAAGTTCAACAAGATGCAATCATGATGTGTTGTGACATCTTCAAAATCTCGTCGATCTGATTATATTGACACTTTGTTTAAGGAATTTGGTCATCATATGCTGAAGTTATCGAGCTTCAAAGTTTGAAAAGTCACAAAAGATGTGTGTTTGAGCACATAAAGTACTATTTTTCTTGGAAGTTCAACAAGATGCAATCATGATGTCTTGTAACATCTTCAAAATCTCGTCGATCTGATTAATTTGACACTTTGTTTAAGGAATTTGGTCCTCATTTGCCGAAGTTATCGAGCTTCAAATTTTGAAAAGTCACACAAGTTGTGTGTTTGAGCACATAAAGTACTATTTTTCTTGGAAGTTCAACAAGATGCAATCATGATTTGTTGTAACATCTTCAATATCTCGTCGATCTGATTAATTTGACACTTTGTTTAAGGAATTTGGTCCTCATTTGCCGAAGTTATCGAGCTTCAAAGTTTGAAAAGTCACACAAGATGTGTGTTTGAGCACATAAAGTACTATTTTTCTTGGAAGTTCAACAAGATGCAATCATGATGTGTTGTAACATCTCCAAAATCTCGTCGATCTGATTATATTGACACTTTGTTTAAGGAATTTGGTCATCATATGCCGAAGTTATCGAGCTTCAAAGTTTGAAAAGTCACAAAAGATGTGTGTTTGAGCACATAAAGTACTATTTTTCTTGGAAGTTCAACAAGATGCAATCATGTTGTGTTGTAACATCTTCAAAATCTCGTCGATCTGATTAATTTGACACTTTGTTTAAGGAATTTGGTCCTCATTTGCCGAAGTTATCGAGCTTCAAAGTTTGAAAAGTCACAAAAGATGTGTGTTTGAGCACATAAAGTACTATTTTTCTTGGAAGTTCAACAAGATGCAATCATGATGTGTTGTAACATCTTCAAAATCTCGTCGATCTGATTAATTTGACACTTTGTTTAAGGAATTTGGTCCACATTTTCCGAAGTTATCGAGCTTCAAAGTTTGAAAAGTCACAAAAGATGTGTGTTTGAGCACATAAAGTACTATTTTTCTCTGAAGTTCAACAAGATGCAATCATGATGTGTTGTAACATCTTCAAAATCTCGTCGATCTGCTTAATTTGACACTTTGTTTAAGGAATTTGGTCCTCATTTGCCGAAGTTATCGAGCTTCAAAGTTTGAAAAGTCACAAAAGATGTGTGTTTGAGCACATAAAGTACTATTTTTCTTGGAAGTTCAACAAGATGCAATCATGATGTGTTGTAACATCTTCAAAATCTCGTCGATCTGATTAATTTGACACTTTGTTTAAGGAATTTGGTCCACATTTTCCGAAGTTATCGAGCTTCAAAGTTTGAAAAGTCACAAAAGATGTGTGTTTGAGCACATAAAGTACTATTTTTCTCTGAAGTTCAACAAGATGCAATCATGATGTGTTGTAACATCTTCAAAATCTCGTCGATCTGCTTAATTTGACACTTTGTTTAAGGAATTTGGTCCTCATTTGCCGACGTTATCGAGCTTCAAATTTTGAAAAGTCACACAAGTTGTGTGTTTGAGCACATAAAGTACTATTTTTCTTGGAAATTCAACAAGATGCAATCATGATGTGTTGTGACATCTTAAAAATCTCGTCGATCTGATTATATTGACACTTTGTTTAAGGAATTTGGTCATCATATGCCGAAGTTATCGAGCTTCAAATTTTGAAAAGTCACACAAGTTGTGTGTTTGAGCACATAAAGTACTATTTTTCTTGGAAGTTCAACAAGATGCAATCATGATGTGTTGTGACATCTTCAAAATCTCGTCGATCTGATTATATTGACACTTTGTTTAAGGAATTTGGTCATCATATGCCGAAGTTATCGAGCTTCAAAGTTTGAAAAGTCACAAAAGATGTGTGTTTGAGCACATAAAGTACTATTTTTCTTGGAAGTTCAACAAGATGCAATCATGATGTGTTGTAACATCTTCAAAATCTCGTCGATCTGATTAATTTGACACTTTGTTTAAGGAATTTGGTCCTCATTTGCCGAAGTTATCGAGCTTCAAAGTTTGAAAAGTCACAAAAGATGTGTGTTTGAGCACATAAAGTACTATTTTTCTTGGAAGTTCAACAAGATGCAATCATGATGTGTTGTAACATCTTCAAAATCTCGTCGATCTGATTATATTGACACTTTGTTTAAGGAATTTGGTCATCATATGCTGAAGTTATCGAGCTTCAAAGTTTGAAAAGTCACAAAAGATGTGTGTTTGAGCACATAAAGTACTATTTTTCTTGGAAGTTCAACAAGATGCAATCATGATGTGTTGTAACATCTTCAAAATCTCGTCGATCTGATTAATTTGACACTTTGTTTAAGGAATTTGGTCCTCATTTGCCGAAGTTATCGAGCTTCAAATTTTGAAAAGTCACACAAGTTGTGTGTTTGAGCACATAAAGTACTATTTTTCTGGGAAATTCAACAAGATGCAATCATGATGTGTTGTAACATCTTCAAAATCTCGTCGATCTGATTAATTTGACACTTTTTTTAAGGAATTTGGTCCTCATTTGCCGAATTTATCGAGCTTCAAAGTTTAAAAAGTCACACAAGTTGTGTGTTTGAGCACATAAAGTACTATTTTTCTTGGAAGTTCAACAAGATGCAATCATGATGTGTTGTAACATCTTCAAAATCTCGTCGATCTGATTAATTTGACACTTTGTTTAAGGAATTTGGTCCTCATTTGCCGAAGTTATCGAGCTTCAAAGTTTGAAAAGTCACAAAAGATGTGTGTTTGAGCACATAAAGTACTATTTTTCTTGGAAGTTCAACAAGATGCAATCATGTTGTGTTGTAACATCTTCAAAATCTCGTCGATCTGATTAAATTTGACACTTTGTTTAAGGAATTTGGTCCTCATTTGCCGAAGTTATCGAGCTTCAAATTTTGAAAAGTCACACAAGTTGTGTGTTTGAGCACATAAAGTACTATTTTTCTCGGAAGTTCAACAAGATGCAATCACGATGTGTTGTAACATCTTCAAAATCTCGTCGATCTGATTAATTTGACACTTTGTTTAAGGAATTTGGTCCTCATTTGCCGAAGTTATCGAGCTTCAAATTTTGAAGTCACACAAGTTGTGTGTTTGAGCACATAAAGTACTATTTTTCTTGGAAGTTCAACAAGATGCAATCATGATGTGTTGTGACATCTTCAAAATCTCGTCGATCTGATTATATTGACACTTTGTTTAAGGAATTTGGTCATCATATGCTGAAGTTATCGAGCTTCAAAGTTTGAAAAGTCACAAAAGATGTGTGTTTGAGCACATAAAGTACTATTTTTCTCTGAAGTTCAACAAGATGCAATCATGATGTGTTGTAACATCTTCAAAATCTCGTCGATCTGATTAATTTGACACTTTGTTTAAGGAATTTGGTCCACATTTTCCGAAGTTATCGAGCTTCAAAGTTTGAAAAGTCACAAAAGATGTGTGTTTGAGCACATAAAGTACTATTTTTCTCTGAAGTTCAACAAGATGCAATCATGATGTGTTGTAACATCTTCAAAATCTCGTCGATCTGATTAATTTGACACTTTGTTTAAGGAATTTGGTCCTCATTTGCCGAAGTTATCGAGCTTCAAAGTTTGAAAAGTCACAAAAGATGTGTGTTTGAGCACATAAAGTACTATTTTTCTCTGAAGTACAACAAGATGCAATCATGATTTGTTGTAACATCTTCAAAATCTCGTCGATCTGATTAATTTGACACTTTGTTTAAGGAATTTGGTCCTCATTTGCCGAAGTTATCGAGCTTCAAAGTTTGAAAAGTCACAAAAGATGTGTGTTTGAGCACATAAAGTACTATTTTTCTTGGAAGTTCAACAAGATGCAATCATGATGTGTTGTAACATCTTCAAAATCTCGTCGATCTGATTAATTTGACACTTTGTTTAAGGAATTTGGTCCACATTTTCCGAAGTTATCGAGCTTCAAAGTTTGAAAAGTCACAAAAGATGTGTGTTTGAGCACATAAAGTACTATTTTTCTCTGAAGTTCAACAAGATGCAATCATGATGTGTTGTAACATCTTCAAAATCTCGTCGATCTGCTTAATTTGACACTTTGTTTAAGGAATTTGGTCCTCATTTGCCGAAGTTATCGAGCTTCAAAGTTTGAAAAGTCACAAAAGATGTGTGTTTGAGCACATAAAGTACTATTTTTCTTGGAAGTTCAACAAGATGCAATCATGATGTGTTGTAACATCTTCAAAATCTCGTCGATCTGATTAATTTGACACTTTGTTTAAGGAATTTGGTCCACATTTTCCGAAGTTATCGAGCTTCAAAGTTTGAAAAGTCACAAAAGATGTGTGTTTGAGCACATAAAGTACTATTTTTCTCTGAAGTTCAACAAGATGCAATCATGATGTGTTGTAACATCTTCAAAATCTCGTCGATCTGCTTAATTTGACACTTTGTTTAAGGAATTTGGTCCTCATTTGCCGACGTTATCGAGCTTCAAATTTTGAAAAGTCACACAAGTTGTGTGTTTGAGCACATAAAGTACTATTTTTCTTGGAAATTCAACAAGATGCAATCATGATGTGTTGTGACATCTTAAAAATCTCGTCGATCTGATTATATTGACACTTTGTTTAAGGAATTTGGTCATCATATGCCGAAGTTATCGAGCTTCAAATTTTGAAAAGTCACACAAGTTGTGTGTTTGAGCACATAAAGTACTATTTTTCTTGGAAGTTCAACAAGATGCAATCATGATGTGTTGTGACATCTTCAAAATCTCGTCGATCTGATTATATTGACACTTTGTTTAAGGAATTTGGTCATCATATGCCGAAGTTATCGAGCTTCAAAGTTTGAAAAGTCACAAAAGATGTGTGTTTGAGCACATAAAGTACTATTTTTCTTGGAAGTTCAACAAGATGCAATCATGATGTGTTGTAACATCTTCAAAATCTCGTCGATCTGATTAATTTGACACTTTGTTTAAGGAATTTGGTCCTCATTTGCCGAAGTTATCGAGCTTCAAAGTTTGAAAAGTCACAAAAGATGTGTGTTTGAGCACATAAAGTACTATTTTTCTTGGAAGTTCAACAAGATGCAATCATGATGTGTTGTAACATCTTCAAAATCTCGTCGATCTGATTATATTGACACTTTGTTTAAGGAATTTGGTCATCATATGCTGAAGTTATCGAGCTTCAAAGTTTGAAAAGTCACAAAAGATGTGTGTTTGAGCACATAAAGTACTATTTTTCTTGGAAGTTCAACAAGATGCAATCATGATGTGTTGTAACATCTTCAAAATCTCGTCGATCTGATTAATTTGACACTTTGTTTAAGGAATTTGGTCCTCATTTGCCGAAGTTATCGAGCTTCAAATTTTGAAAAGTCACACAAGTTGTGTGTTTGAGCACATAAAGTACTATTTTTCTGGGAAATTCAACAAGATGCAATCATGATGTGTTGTAACATCTTCAAAATCTCGTCGATCTGATTAATTTGACACTTTTTTTAAGGAATTTGGTCCTCATTTGCCGAATTTATCGAGCTTCAAAGTTTAAAAAGTCACACAAGTTGTGTGTTTGAGCACATAAAGTACTATTTTTCTTGGAAGTTCAACAAGATGCAATCATGATGTGTTGTAACATCTTCAAAATCTCGTCGATCTGATTAATTTGACACTTTGTTTAAGGAATTTGGTCCTCATTTGCCGAAGTTATCGAGCTTCAAAGTTTGAAAAGTCACAAAAGATGTGTGTTTGAGCACATAAAGTACTATTTTTCTTGGAAGTTCAACAAGATGCAATCATGTTGTGTTGTAACATCTTCAAAATCTCGTCGATCTGATTAAATTTGACACTTTGTTTAAGGAATTTGGTCCTCATTTGCCGAAGTTATCGAGCTTCAAATTTTGAAAAGTCACACAAGTTGTGTGTTTGAGCACATAAAGTACTATTTTTCTCGGAAGTTCAACAAGATGCAATCACGATGTGTTGTAACATCTTCAAAATCTCGTCGATCTGATTAATTTGACACTTTGTTTAAGGAATTTGGTCCTCATTTGCCGAAGTTATCGAGCTTCAAATTTTGAAGTCACACAAGTTGTGTGTTTGAGCACATAAAGTACTATTTTTCTTGGAAGTTCAACAAGATGCAATCATGATGTGTTGTGACATCTTCAAAATCTCGTCGATCTGATTATATTGACACTTTGTTTAAGGAATTTGGTCATCATATGCTGAAGTTATCGAGCTTCAAAGTTTGAAAAGTCACAAAAGATGTGTGTTTGAGCACATAAAGTACTATTTTTCTCTGAAGTTCAACAAGATGCAATCATGATGTGTTGTAACATCTTCAAAATCTCGTCGATCTGATTAATTTGACACTTTGTTTAAGGAATTTGGTCCACATTTTCCGAAGTTATCGAGCTTCAAAGTTTGAAAAGTCACAAAAGATGTGTGTTTGAGCACATAAAGTACTATTTTTCTCTGAAGTTCAACAAGATGCAATCATGATGTGTTGTAACATCTTCAAAATCTCGTCGATCTGATTAATTTGACACTTTGTTTAAGGAATTTGGTCCTCATTTGCCGAAGTTATCGAGCTTCAAAGTTTGAAAAGTCACAAAAGATGTGTGTTTGAGCACATAAAGTACTATTTTTCTCTGAAGTACAACAAGATGCAATCATGATTTGTTGTAACATCTTCAAAATCTCGTCGATCTGATTAATTTGACACTTTGTTTAAGGAATTTGGTCCTCATTTGCCGAAGTTATCGAGCTTCAAAGTTTGAAAAGTCACAAAAGATGTGTGTTTGAGTACATAAAGTACTATTTTTCTCTGAAGTTCAACAAGATGCAATCATGATGTGTTGTAACATCTTCAATATCTCGTCGATCTGATTAATTTGACACTTTGTTTAAGGAATTTGGTCCTCATTTGCCGACGTTATCGAGCTTCAAATTTTGAAAAGTCACACAAGTTGTGTGTTTGAGCACATAAAGTACTATTTTTCTTGGAAATTCAACAAGATGCAATCATGTTGTGTTGTAACATCTTCAAAATCTCGTCGATCTGATTAATTTGACACTTTGTTTAAGGAATTTGGTCCTCATTTGCCGAATTTATCGAGCTTCAAACTTTGAAAAGTCACACAAGTTGTGTGTTTGAGCACATAAAGTACTATTTTTCTTGGAAGTTCAACAAGATGCAATCATGTTGTGTTGTAACATCTTCAAAATCTCGTCGATCTGATTAATTTTACACTTTGTTTAAGGAATTTGGTCCTCATTTGCCGAAGTTATCGAGCTTCAAAGTTTGAAAAGTCACACAAGATGTGTGTTTGAGCACATAAAGTACTATTTTTCTTGGAAGTTCAACAAGATGCAATCATGATGTGTTGTAACATCTCCAAAATCTCGTCGATCTGATTATATTGACACTTTGTTTAAGGAATTTGGTCATCATATGCCGAAGTTATCGAGCTTCAAAGTTTGAAAAGTCACAAAAGATGTGTGTTTGAGCACATAAAGTACTATTTTTCTTGGAAGTTCAACAAGATGCAATCATGATGTGTTGTAACATCTTCAAAATCTCGTCGATCTGATTAATTTGACACTTTGTTTAAGGAATTTGGTCCTCATTTGCCGAAGTTATCGAGCTTCAAAGTTTGAAAAGTCACAAAAGATGTGTGTTTGAGCACATAAAGTACTATTTTTCTTGGAAGTTCAACAAGATGCAATCATGATGTGTTGTAACATCTTCAAAATCTCGTCGATCTGATTAATTTGACACTTTGTTTAAGGAATTTGGTCCACATTTTCCGAAGTTATCGAGCTTCAAAGTTTGAAAAGTCACAAAAGATGTGTGTTTGAGCACATAAAGTACTATTTTTCTCTGAAGTTCAACAAGATGCAATCATGATGTGTTGTAACATCTTCAAAATCTCGTCGATCTGATCAATTTGACACTTTGTTTAAGGAATTTGGTCCTCATTTGCCGACGTTATCGAGCTTCAAATTTTGAAAAGTCACACAAGTTGTGTGTTTGAGCACATAAAGTACTATTTTTCTTGGAAATTCAACAAGATGCAATCATGATGTGTTGTGACATCTTAAAAATCTCGTCGATCTGATTATATTGACACTTTGTTTAAGGAATTTGGTCATCATATGCCGAAGTTATCGAGCTTCAAATTTTGAAAAGTCACACAAGTTGTGTGTTTGAGCACATAAAGTACTATTTTTCTTGGAAGTTCAACAAGATGCAATCATGATGTGTTGTGACATCTTCAAAATCTCGTCGATCTGATTATATTGACACTTTGTTTAAGGAATTTGGTCATCATATGCCGAAGTTATCGAGCTTCAAAGTTTGAAAAGTCACAAAAGATGTGTGTTTGAGCACATAAAGTACTATTTTTCTTGGAAGTTCAACAAGATGCAATCATGTTGTGTTGTAACATCTTCAAAATCTCGTCGATCTGATTAATTTGACACTTTGTTTAAGGAATTTGGTCCTCATTTGCCGAAGTTATCGAGCTTCAAAGTTTGAAAAGTCACAAAAGATGTGTGTTTGAGCACATAAAGTACTATTTTTCTTGGAAGTTCAACAAGATGCAATCATGATGTGTTGTAACATCTTCAAAATCTCGTCGATCTGATTAATTTGACACTTTGTTTAAGGAATTTGGTCCACATTTTCCGAAGTTATCGAGCTTCAAAGTTTGAAAAGTCACAAAAGATGTGTGTTTGAGCACATAAAGTACTATTTTTCTCTGAAGTTCAACAAGATGCAATCATGATGTGTTGTAACATCTTCAAAATCTCGTCGATCTGCTTAATTTGACACTTTGTTTAAGGAATTTGGTCCTCATTTGCCGAAGTTATCGAGCTTCAAAGTTTGAAAAGTCACAAAAGATGTGTGTTTGAGCACATAAAGTACTATTTTTCTTGGAAGTTCAACAAGATGCAATCATGATGTGTTGTAACATCTTCAAAATCTCGTCGATCTGATTAATTTGACACTTTGTTTAAGGAATTTGGTCCACATTTTCCGAAGTTATCGAGCTTCAAAGTTTGAAAAGTCACAAAAGATGTGTGTTTGAGCACATAAAGTACTATTTTTCTCTGAAGTTCAACAAGATGCAATCATGATGTGTTGTAACATCTTCAAAATCTCGTCGATCTGCTTAATTTGACACTTTGTTTAAGGAATTTGGTCCTCATTTGCCGACGTTATCGAGCTTCAAATTTTGAAAAGTCACACAAGTTGTGTGTTTGAGCACATAAAGTACTATTTTTCTTGGAAATTCAACAAGATGCAATCATGATGTGTTGTGACATCTTAAAAATCTCGTCGATCTGATTATATTGACACTTTGTTTAAGGAATTTGGTCATCATATGCCGAAGTTATCGAGCTTCAAATTTTGAAAAGTCACACAAGTTGTGTGTTTGAGCACATAAAGTACTATTTTTCTTGGAAGTTCAACAAGATGCAATCATGATGTGTTGTGACATCTTCAAAATCTCGTCGATCTGATTATATTGACACTTTGTTTAAGGAATTTGGTCATCATATGCCGAAGTTATCGAGCTTCAAAGTTTGAAAAGTCACAAAAGATGTGTGTTTGAGCACATAAAGTACTATTTTTCTTGGAAGTTCAACAAGATGCAATCATGATGTGTTGTAACATCTTCAAAATCTCGTCGATCTGATTAATTTGACACTTTGTTTAAGGAATTTGGTCCTCATTTGCCGAAGTTATCGAGCTTCAAAGTTTGAAAAGTCACAAAAGATGTGTGTTTGAGCACATAAAGTACTATTTTTCTTGGAAGTTCAACAAGATGCAATCATGATGTGTTGTAACATCTTCAAAATCTCGTCGATCTGATTATATTGACACTTTGTTTAAGGAATTTGGTCATCATATGCTGAAGTTATCGAGCTTCAAAGTTTGAAAAGTCACAAAAGATGTGTGTTTGAGCACATAAAGTACTATTTTTCTTGGAAGTTCAACAAGATGCAATCATGATGTGTTGTAACATCTTCAAAATCTCGTCGATCTGATTAATTTGACACTTTGTTTAAGGAATTTGGTCCTCATTTGCCGAAGTTATCGAGCTTCAAATTTTGAAAAGTCACACAAGTTGTGTGTTTGAGCACATAAAGTACTATTTTTCTGGGAAATTCAACAAGATGCAATCATGATGTGTTGTAACATCTTCAAAATCTCGTCGATCTGATTAATTTGACACTTTTTTTAAGGAATTTGGTCCTCATTTGCCGAATTTATCGAGCTTCAAAGTTTAAAAAGTCACACAAGTTGTGTGTTTGAGCACATAAAGTACTATTTTTCTTGGAAGTTCAACAAGATGCAATCATGATGTGTTGTAACATCTTCAAAATCTCGTCGATCTGATTAATTTGACACTTTGTTTAAGGAATTTGGTCCTCATTTGCCGAAGTTATCGAGCTTCAAAGTTTGAAAAGTCACAAAAGATGTGTGTTTGAGCACATAAAGTACTATTTTTCTTGGAAGTTCAACAAGATGCAATCATGTTGTGTTGTAACATCTTCAAAATCTCGTCGATCTGATTAAATTTGACACTTTGTTTAAGGAATTTGGTCCTCATTTGCCGAAGTTATCGAGCTTCAAATTTTGAAAAGTCACACAAGTTGTGTGTTTGAGCACATAAAGTACTATTTTTCTCGGAAGTTCAACAAGATGCAATCACGATGTGTTGTAACATCTTCAAAATCTCGTCGATCTGATTAATTTGACACTTTGTTTAAGGAATTTGGTCCTCATTTGCCGAAGTTATCGAGCTTCAAATTTTGAAGTCACACAAGTTGTGTGTTTGAGCACATAAAGTACTATTTTTCTTGGAAGTTCAACAAGATGCAATCATGATGTGTTGTGACATCTTCAAAATCTCGTCGATCTGATTATATTGACACTTTGTTTAAGGAATTTGGTCATCATATGCTGAAGTTATCGAGCTTCAAAGTTTGAAAAGTCACAAAAGATGTGTGTTTGAGCACATAAAGTACTATTTTTCTCTGAAGTTCAACAAGATGCAATCATGATGTGTTGTAACATCTTCAAAATCTCGTCGATCTGATTAATTTGACACTTTGTTTAAGGAATTTGGTCCACATTTTCCGAAGTTATCGAGCTTCAAAGTTTGAAAAGTCACAAAAGATGTGTGTTTGAGCACATAAAGTACTATTTTTCTCTGAAGTTCAACAAGATGCAATCATGATGTGTTGTAACATCTTCAAAATCTCGTCGATCTGATTAATTTGACACTTTGTTTAAGGAATTTGGTCCTCATTTGCCGAAGTTATCGAGCTTCAAAGTTTGAAAAGTCACAAAAGATGTGTGTTTGAGCACATAAAGTACTATTTTTCTCTGAAGTACAACAAGATGCAATCATGATTTGTTGTAACATCTTCAAAATCTCGTCGATCTGATTAATTTGACACTTTGTTTAAGGAATTTGGTCCTCATTTGCCGAAGTTATCGAGCTTCAAAGTTTGAAAAGTCACAAAAGATGTGTGTTTGAGCACATAAAGTACTATTTTTCTTGGAAGTTCAACAAGATGCAATCATGATGTGTTGTAACATCTTCAAAATCTCGTCGATCTGATTAATTTGACACTTTGTTTAAGGAATTTGGTCCACATTTTCCGAAGTTATCGAGCTTCAAAGTTTGAAAAGTCACAAAAGATGTGTGTTTGAGCACATAAAGTACTATTTTTCTCTGAAGTTCAACAAGATGCAATCATGATGTGTTGTAACATCTTCAAAATCTCGTCGATCTGCTTAATTTGACACTTTGTTTAAGGAATTTGGTCCTCATTTGCCGAAGTTATCGAGCTTCAAAGTTTGAAAAGTCACAAAAGATGTGTGTTTGAGCACATAAAGTACTATTTTTCTTGGAAGTTCAACAAGATGCAATCATGATGTGTTGTAACATCTTCAAAATCTCGTCGATCTGATTAATTTGACACTTTGTTTAAGGAATTTGGTCCACATTTTCCGAAGTTATCGAGCTTCAAAGTTTGAAAAGTCACAAAAGATGTGTGTTTGAGCACATAAAGTACTATTTTTCTCTGAAGTTCAACAAGATGCAATCATGATGTGTTGTAACATCTTCAAAATCTCGTCGATCTGCTTAATTTGACACTTTGTTTAAGGAATTTGGTCCTCATTTGCCGACGTTATCGAGCTTCAAATTTTGAAAAGTCACACAAGTTGTGTGTTTGAGCACATAAAGTACTATTTTTCTTGGAAATTCAACAAGATGCAATCATGATGTGTTGTGACATCTTAAAAATCTCGTCGATCTGATTATATTGACACTTTGTTTAAGGAATTTGGTCATCATATGCCGAAGTTATCGAGCTTCAAATTTTGAAAAGTCACACAAGTTGTGTGTTTGAGCACATAAAGTACTATTTTTCTTGGAAGTTCAACAAGATGCAATCATGATGTGTTGTGACATCTTCAAAATCTCGTCGATCTGATTATATTGACACTTTGTTTAAGGAATTTGGTCATCATATGCCGAAGTTATCGAGCTTCAAAGTTTGAAAAGTCACAAAAGATGTGTGTTTGAGCACATAAAGTACTATTTTTCTTGGAAGTTCAACAAGATGCAATCATGATGTGTTGTAACATCTTCAAAATCTCGTCGATCTGATTAATTTGACACTTTGTTTAAGGAATTTGGTCCTCATTTGCCGAAGTTATCGAGCTTCAAAGTTTGAAAAGTCACAAAAGATGTGTGTTTGAGCACATAAAGTACTATTTTTCTTGGAAGTTCAACAAGATGCAATCATGATGTGTTGTAACATCTTCAAAATCTCGTCGATCTGATTATATTGACACTTTGTTTAAGGAATTTGGTCATCATATGCTGAAGTTATCGAGCTTCAAAGTTTGAAAAGTCACAAAAGATGTGTGTTTGAGCACATAAAGTACTATTTTTCTTGGAAGTTCAACAAGATGCAATCATGATGTGTTGTAACATCTTCAAAATCTCGTCGATCTGATTAATTTGACACTTTGTTTAAGGAATTTGGTCCTCATTTGCCGAAGTTATCGAGCTTCAAATTTTGAAAAGTCACACAAGTTGTGTGTTTGAGCACATAAAGTACTATTTTTCTGGGAAATTCAACAAGATGCAATCATGATGTGTTGTAACATCTTCAAAATCTCGTCGATCTGATTAATTTGACACTTTTTTTAAGGAATTTGGTCCTCATTTGCCGAATTTATCGAGCTTCAAAGTTTAAAAAGTCACACAAGTTGTGTGTTTGAGCACATAAAGTACTATTTTTCTTGGAAGTTCAACAAGATGCAATCATGATGTGTTGTAACATCTTCAAAATCTCGTCGATCTGATTAATTTGACACTTTGTTTAAGGAATTTGGTCCTCATTTGCCGAAGTTATCGAGCTTCAAAGTTTGAAAAGTCACAAAAGATGTGTGTTTGAGCACATAAAGTACTATTTTTCTTGGAAGTTCAACAAGATGCAATCATGTTGTGTTGTAACATCTTCAAAATCTCGTCGATCTGATTAAATTTGACACTTTGTTTAAGGAATTTGGTCCTCATTTGCCGAAGTTATCGAGCTTCAAATTTTGAAAAGTCACACAAGTTGTGTGTTTGAGCACATAAAGTACTATTTTTCTCGGAAGTTCAACAAGATGCAATCACGATGTGTTGTAACATCTTCAAAATCTCGTCGATCTGATTAATTTGACACTTTGTTTAAGGAATTTGGTCCTCATTTGCCGAAGTTATCGAGCTTCAAATTTTGAAGTCACACAAGTTGTGTGTTTGAGCACATAAAGTACTATTTTTCTTGGAAGTTCAACAAGATGCAATCATGATGTGTTGTGACATCTTCAAAATCTCGTCGATCTGATTATATTGACACTTTGTTTAAGGAATTTGGTCATCATATGCTGAAGTTATCGAGCTTCAAAGTTTGAAAAGTCACAAAAGATGTGTGTTTGAGCACATAAAGTACTATTTTTCTCTGAAGTTCAACAAGATGCAATCATGATGTGTTGTAACATCTTCAAAATCTCGTCGATCTGATTAATTTGACACTTTGTTTAAGGAATTTGGTCCACATTTTCCGAAGTTATCGAGCTTCAAAGTTTGAAAAGTCACAAAAGATGTGTGTTTGAGCACATAAAGTACTATTTTTCTCTGAAGTTCAACAAGATGCAATCATGATGTGTTGTAACATCTTCAAAATCTCGTCGATCTGATTAATTTGACACTTTGTTTAAGGAATTTGGTCCTCATTTGCCGAAGTTATCGAGCTTCAAAGTTTGAAAAGTCACAAAAGATGTGTGTTTGAGCACATAAAGTACTATTTTTCTCTGAAGTACAACAAGATGCAATCATGATTTGTTGTAACATCTTCAAAATCTCGTCGATCTGATTAATTTGACACTTTGTTTAAGGAATTTGGTCCTCATTTGCCGAAGTTATCGAGCTTCAAAGTTTGAAAAGTCACAAAAGATGTGTGTTTGAGTACATAAAGTACTATTTTTCTCTGAAGTTCAACAAGATGCAATCATGATGTGTTGTAACATCTTCAATATCTCGTCGATCTGATTAATTTGACACTTTGTTTAAGGAATTTGGTCCTCATTTGCCGACGTTATCGAGCTTCAAATTTTGAAAAGTCACACAAGTTGTGTGTTTGAGCACATAAAGTACTATTTTTCTTGGAAATTCAACAAGATGCAATCATGTTGTGTTGTAACATCTTCAAAATCTCGTCGATCTGATTAATTTGACACTTTGTTTAAGGAATTTGGTCCTCATTTGCCGAATTTATCGAGCTTCAAACTTTGAAAAGTCACACAAGTTGTGTGTTTGAGCACATAAAGTACTATTTTTCTTGGAAGTTCAACAAGATGCAATCATGTTGTGTTGTAACATCTTCAAAATCTCGTCGATCTGATTAATTTTACACTTTGTTTAAGGAATTTGGTCCTCATTTGCCGAAGTTATCGAGCTTCAAAGTTTGAAAAGTCACACAAGATGTGTGTTTGAGCACATAAAGTACTATTTTTCTTGGAAGTTCAACAAGATGCAATCATGATGTGTTGTAACATCTCCAAAATCTCGTCGATCTGATTATATTGACACTTTGTTTAAGGAATTTGGTCATCATATGCCGAAGTTATCGAGCTTCAAAGTTTGAAAAGTCACAAAAGATGTGTGTTTGAGCACATAAAGTACTATTTTTCTTGGAAGTTCAACAAGATGCAATCATGATGTGTTGTAACATCTTCAAAATCTCGTCGATCTGATTAATTTGACACTTTGTTTAAGGAATTTGGTCCTCATTTGCCGAAGTTATCGAGCTTCAAAGTTTGAAAAGTCACAAAAGATGTGTGTTTGAGCACATAAAGTACTATTTTTCTTGGAAGTTCAACAAGATGCAATCATGATGTGTTGTAACATCTTCAAAATCTCGTCGATCTGATTAATTTGACACTTTGTTTAAGGAATTTGGTCCACATTTTCCGAAGTTATCGAGCTTCAAAGTTTGAAAAGTCACAAAAGATGTGTGTTTGAGCACATAAAGTACTATTTTTCTCTGAAGTTCAACAAGATGCAATCATGATGTGTTGTAACATCTTCAAAATCTCGTCGATCTGATCAATTTGACACTTTGTTTAAGGAATTTGGTCCTCATTTGCCGACGTTATCGAGCTTCAAATTTTGAAAAGTCACACAAGTTGTGTGTTTGAGCACATAAAGTACTATTTTTCTTGGAAATTCAACAAGATGCAATCATGATGTGTTGTGACATCTTAAAAATCTCGTCGATCTGATTATATTGACACTTTGTTTAAGGAATTTGGTCATCATATGCCGAAGTTATCGAGCTTCAAATTTTGAAAAGTCACACAAGTTGTGTGTTTGAGCACATAAAGTACTATTTTTCTTGGAAGTTCAACAAGATGCAATCATGATGTGTTGTGACATCTTCAAAATCTCGTCGATCTGATTATATTGACACTTTGTTTAAGGAATTTGGTCATCATATGCCGAAGTTATCGAGCTTCAAAGTTTGAAAAGTCACAAAAGATGTGTGTTTGAGCACATAAAGTACTATTTTTCTTGGAAGTTCAACAAGATGCAATCATGTTGTGTTGTAACATCTTCAAAATCTCGTCGATCTGATTAATTTGACACTTTGTTTAAGGAATTTGGTCCTCATTTGCCGAAGTTATCGAGCTTCAAATTTTGAAAAGTCACACAAGTTGTGTGTTTGAGCACATAAAGTACTATTTTTCTCGGAAGTTCAACAAGATGCAATCACGATGTGTTGTAACATCTTCAAAATCTCGTCGATCTGATTAATTTGACACTTTGTTTAAGGAATTTGGTCCTCATTTGCCGAAGTTATCGAGCTTCAAATTTTGAAGTCACACAAGTTGTGTGTTTGAGCACATAAAGTACTATTTTTCTTGGAAGTTCAACAAGATGCAATCATGATGTGTTGTGACATCTTCAAAATCTCGTCGATCTGATTATATTGACACTTTGTTTAAGGAATTTGGTCATCATATGCTGAAGTTATCGAGCTTCAAAGTTTGAAAAGTCACAAAAGATGTGTGTTTGAGCACATAAAGTACTATTTTTCTTGGAAGTTCAACAAGATGCAATCATGATGAGTTGTAACATCTTCAAAATCTCGTCGATCTGATTAATTTGACACTTTGTTTAAGGAATTTGGTCCTCATTTGCCGAAGTTATCGAGCTTCAAATTTTGAAAAGTCACACAAGTTGTGTGTTTGAGCACATAAAGTACTATTTTTCTGGGAAATTCAACAAGATGCAATCATGATGTGTTGTAACATCTTCAAAATCTCGTCGATCTGATTAATTTGACACTTTTTTTAAGGAATTTGGTCCTCATTTGCCGAATTTATCGAGCTTCAAAGTTTGAAAAGTCACACAAGTTGTGTGTTTGAGCACATAAAGTACTATTTTTCTTGGAAGTTCAACAAGATGCAATCATGATGTGTTGTAACATCTTCAAAATCTCGTCGATCTGATTAATTTGACACTTTGTTTAAGGAATTTGGTCCACATTTTCCGAAGTTATCGAGCTTCAAAGTTTGAAAAGTCACTCAAGTTGTGTGTTTGTGCACATAAAGTACTATTTTTCTCGGAAGTTCAACAAGATGCAATCATGTTGTGTTGTAACATCTTCAAAATCTCGTCGATCTGATTAATTTGACACATTGTTTAAGGAATTTGGTCCTCATTTGCCGAAGTTATCGAGCTTCAAAGTTTGAAAAGTCACACAAGTTGTGTGTTTGAGCACATAAAGTACTATTTTTCTTGGAAGTTCAACAAGATGCAATCATGTTGTGTTGTAACATCTTCAAAATCTCGTCGATCTGATTAATTTTACACTTTGTTTAAGGAATTTGGTCCTCATTTGCCGAAGTTATCGAGCTTCAAAGTTTGAAAAGTCACACAAGATGTGTGTTTGAGCACATAAAGTACTATTTTTCTTGGAAGTTCAACAAGATGCAATCATGATGTGTTGTAACATCTCCAAAATCTCGTCGATCTGATTATATTGACACTTTGTTTAAGGAATTTGGTCATCATATGCCGAAGTTATCGAGCTTCAAAGTTTGAAAAGTCACAAAAGATGTGTGTTTGAGCACATAAAGTACTATTTTTCTTGGAACTTCAACAAGATGCAATCATGATGTGTTGTAACATCTTCAAAATCTCGTCGATCTGATTAATTTGACACTTTGTTTAAGGAATTTGGTCCTCATTTGCCGAAGTTATCGAGCTTCAAAATTTGAAAAGTCACAAAAGATGTGTGTTTGAGCACATAAAGTACTATTTTTCTTGGAAGTTCAACAAGATGCAATTATGATGTGTTGTAACATCTTCAAAATCTCGTCGATCTGATTAATTTGACACTTTGTTTAAGGAATTTGGTCCACATTTTCCGAAGTTATCGAGCTTCAAAGTTTGAAAAGTCACAAAAGATGTGTGTTTGAGCACATAAAGTACTATTTTTCTCTGAAGTTCAACAAGATGCAATCATGATGTGTTGTAACATCTTCAAAATCTCGTCGATCTGATTAATTTGACACTTTGTTTAAGGAATTTGGTCCTCATTTGCCGACGTTATCGAGCTTCAAATTTTGAAAAGTCACACAAGTTGTGTGTTTGAGCACATAAAGTCCTATTTTTCTTGGAAGTTCAACAAGATGCAATCATGATGTGTTGTGACATCTTCAAAATCTCGTCGATCTGATTATATTGACACTTTGTTTAAGGAATTTGGTCATCATATGCCGAAGTTATCGAGCTTCAAAGTTTGAAAAGTCACAAAAGATGTGTGTTTGAGCACATAAAGTACTATTTTTCTTGGAAGTTCAACAAGATGCAATCATGATGTGTTGTAACATCTTCAAAATCTCGTCGATCTGATTAATTTGACACTTTGTTTAAGGAATTTGGTCCTCATTTGCCGAATTTATCGAGCTTCAAAGTTTGAAAAGTCACACAAGTTGTGTGTTTGAGCACATAAAGTACTATTTTTCTTGGAAGTTCAACAAGATGCAATCATGATGTGTTGTAACATCTTCAAAATCTCGTCGATCTGATTAATTTGACACTTTGTTTAAGGAATTTGGTCATCATATGCCGAAGTTATCGAGTTTCAAAATTTGAAAAGTCACACAAGTTGCGTGTTTGAGCACATAAAGTACTATTTTTCTTGGAAGTTCAACAAGATGCAATCATGATGTGTTGTAACATCTTCAAAATCTCGTCGATCTGATTAATTTGACACTTTGTTTAAGGAATTTGGTCCACATTTTCCGAAGTTATCGAGCTTCAAAGTTTGAAAAGTCACAAAAGATGTGTGTTTGAGCACATAAAGTACTATTTTTCTCTGAAGTTCAACAAGATGCAATCATGATGTGTTGTAACATCTTCAAAATCTCGTCGATCTGATTAATTTGACACTTTGTTTAAGGAATTTGGTCCTCATTTGCCGACGTTATCGAGCTTCAAATTTTGAAAAGTCACACAAGTTGTGTGTTTGAGCACATAAAGTACTATTTTTCTTGGAAATTCGACAAGATGCAATCATGATGTGTTGTGACATCTTCAAAATCTCGTCGATCTGATTAATTTGACACTTTGTTTAAGGAATTTGGTCCTCATTTGCCGAAGTTATCGAGCTTCAAAGTTTGAAAAGTCACAAAAGATGTGTGTTTGAGCACATAAAGTACTATTTTTCTTGGAAGTTCAACAAGATGCAATCATGATGTGTTGTAACATCTTCAAAATCTCGTCGATCTGATTAATTTGACACTTTGTTTAAGGAATTTGGTCATCATATGCCGAAGTTATCGAGCTTCAAAGTTTGAAAAGTCACAAAAGATGTGTGTTTGAGCACATAAAGTACTATTTTTCTCTGAAGTTCAACAAGATGCAATCATGATGTGTTGTAACATCTTCAAAATCTCGTCGATCTGATTAATTTGACACTTTGTTTAAGGAATTTGGTCCTCATTTGCCGAAGTTATCGAGCTTCAAAGTTTGAAAAGTCACAAAAGATGTGTGTTTGAGCACATAAAGTACTATTTTTCTCTGAAGTTCAACAAGATGCAATCATGATGTGTTGTGACATCTTCAAAACCTCGTCGATCTGATTATATTGACACTTTGTTTAAGGAATTTGGTCATCATATGCCGAAGTTATCGAGCTTCAAAGTTTGAAAAGTCACAAAAGATGTGTGTTTGAGCACATAAAGTACTATTTTTCTTGGAAGTTCAACATGATGCAATCATGATGTGTTGTAACATCTTCAAAATCTCGTCGATCTGATTAATTTGACACTTTGTTTAAGGAATTTGGTCCTCATTTGCCGAAGTTATCGAGCTTCAAATTTTGAAAAGTCACACAAGTTGTGTGTTTGAGCACATAAAGTACTATTTTTCTTGGAAGTTCAACAAGATGCAATCATGATGTGTTGTGACATCTTCAAAATCTCGTCGATCTGATTATATTGACACTTTGTTTAAGGAATTTGGTCATCATATGCTGAAGTTATCGAGCTTCAAAGTTTGAAAAGTCACAAAAGATGTGTGTTTGAGCACATAAAGTACTATTTTTCTTGGAAGTTCAACAAGATGCAATCATGATGTCTTGTAACATCTTCAAAATCTCGTCGATCTGATTAATTTGACACTTTGTTTAAGGAATTTGGTCCTCATTTGCCGAAGTTATCGAGCTTCAAATTTTGAAAAGTCACACAAGTTGTGTGTTTGAGCACATAAAGTACTATTTTTCTTGGAAGTTCAACAAGATGCAATCATGATTTGTTGTAACATCTTCAATATCTCGTCGATCTGATTAATTTGACACTTTGTTTAAGGAATTTGGTCCTCATTTGCCGAAGTTATCGAGCTTCAAAGTTTGAAAAGTCACACAAGATGTGTGTTTGAGCACATAAAGTACTATTTTTCTTGGAAGTTCAACAAGATGCAATCATGATGTGTTGTAACATCTCCAAAATCTCGTCGATCTGATTATATTGACACTTTGTTTAAGGAATTTGGTCATCATATGCCGAAGTTATCGAGCTTCAAAGTTTGAAAAGTCACAAAAGATGTGTGTTTGACCACATAAAGTACTATTTTTCTCTGAAGTTCAACAAGATGCAATCATGATGTGTTGTAACATCTTCAAAATCTCGTCGATCTGCTTAATTTGACACTTTGTTTAAGGAATTTGGTCCTCATTTGCCGAAGTTATCGAGCTTCAAAGTTTGAAAAGTCACAAAAGATGTGTGTTTGAGCACATAAAGTACTATTTTTCTTGGAAGTTCAACAAGATGCAATCATGATGTGTTGTAACATCTTCAAAATCTCGTCGATCTGATTAATTTGACACTTTGTTTAAGGAATTTGGTCCACATTTTCCGAAGTTATCGAGCTTCAAAGTTTGAAAAGTCACAAAAGATGTGTGTTTGAGCACATAAAGTACTATTTTTCTCTGAAGTTCAACAAGATGCAATCATGATGTGTTGTAACATCTTCAAAATCTCGTCGATCTGATTATATTGACACTTTGTTTAAGGAATTTGGTCATCATATGCCGAAGTTATCGAGCTTCAAATTTTGAAAAGTCACACAAGTTGTGTGTTTGAGCACATAAAGTACTATTTTTCTTGGAAATTCAACAAGATGCAATCATGATGTGTTGTGACATCTTAAAAATCTCGTCGATCTGATTATATTGACACTTTGTTTAAGGAATTTGGTCATCATATGCCGAAGTTATCGAGCTTCAAATTTTGAAAAGTCACACAAGTTGTGTGTTTGAGCACATAAAGTACTATTTTTCTTGGAAGTTCAACAAGATGCAATCATGATGTGTTGTGACATCTTCAAAATCTCGTCGATCTGATTATATTGACACTTTGTTTAAGGAATTTGGTCATCATATGCCGAAGTTATCGAGCTTCAAAGTTTGAAAAGTCACAAAAGATGTGTGTTTGAGCACATAAAGTACTATTTTTCTTGGAAGTTCAACAAGATGCAATCATGATGTGTTGTAACATCTTCAAAATCTCGTCGATCTGATTAATTTGACACTTTGTTTAAGGAATTTGGTCCTCATTTGCCGAAGTTATCGAGCTTCAAAGTTTGAAAAGTCACAAAAGATGTGTGTTTGAGCACATAAAGTACTATTTTTCTTGGAAGTTCAACAAGATGCAATCATGATGTGTTGTAACATCTTCAAAATCTCGTCGATCTGATTATATTGACACTTTGTTTAAGGAATTTGGTCATCATATGCTGAAGTTATCGAGCTTCAAAGTTTGAAAAGTCACAAAAGATGTGTGTTTGAGCACATAAAGTACTATTTTTCTTGGAAGTTCAACAAGATGCAATCATGATGTGTTGTAACATCTTCAAAATCTCGTCGATCTGATTAATTTGACACTTTGTTTAAGGAATTTGGTCCTCATTTGCCGAAGTTATCGAGCTTCAAATTTTGAAAAGTCACACAAGTTGTGTGTTTGAGCACATAAAGTACTATTTTTCTGGGAAATTCAACAAGATGCAATCATGATGTGTTGTAACATCTTCAAAATCTCGTCGATCTGATTAATTTGACACTTTTTTTAAGGAATTTGGTCCTCATTTGCCGAATTTATCGAGCTTCAAAGTTTAAAAAGTCACACAAGTTGTGTGTTTGAGCACATAAAGTACTATTTTTCTTGGAAGTTCAACAAGATGCAATCATGATGTGTTGTAACATCTTCAAAATCTCGTCGATCTGATTAATTTGACACTTTGTTTAAGGAATTTGGTCCTCATTTGCCGAAGTTATCGAGCTTCAAAGTTTGAAAAGTCACAAAAGATGTGTGTTTGAGCACATAAAGTACTATTTTTCTTGGAAGTTCAACAAGATGCAATCATGTTGTGTTGTAACATCTTCAAAATCTCGTCGATCTGATTAAATTTGACACTTTGTTTAAGGAATTTGGTCCTCATTTGCCGAAGTTATCGAGCTTCAAATTTTGAAAAGTCACACAAGTTGTGTGTTTGAGCACATAAAGTACTATTTTTCTCGGAAGTTCAACAAGATGCAATCACGATGTGTTGTAACATCTTCAAAATCTCGTCGATCTGATTAATTTGACACTTTGTTTAAGGAATTTGGTCCTCATTTGCCGAAGTTATCGAGCTTCAAATTTTGAAGTCACACAAGTTGTGTGTTTGAGCACATAAAGTACTATTTTTCTTGGAAGTTCAACAAGATGCAATCATGATGTGTTGTGACATCTTCAAAATCTCGTCGATCTGATTATATTGACACTTTGTTTAAGGAATTTGGTCATCATATGCTGAAGTTATCGAGCTTCAAAGTTTGAAAAGTCACAAAAGATGTGTGTTTGAGCACATAAAGTACTATTTTTCTTGGAAGTTCAACAAGATGCAATCATGATGTGTTGTAACATCTTCAAAATCTCGTCGATCTGATTAATTTGACACTTTGTTTAAGGAATTTGGTCCTCATTTGCCGAAGTTATCGAGCTTCAAAGTTTGAAAAGTCACAAAAGATGTGTGTTTGAGCACATAAAGTACTATTTTTCTCTGAAGTTCAACAAGATGCAATCATGATTTGTTGTAACATCTTCAAAATCTCGTCGATCTGATTAATTTGACACTTTGTTTAAGGAATTTGGTCCTCATTTGCCGAAGTTATCGAGCTTCAAAGTTTGAAAAGTCACAAAAGATGTGTGTTTGAGTACATAAAGTACTATTTTTCTCTGAAGTTCAACAAGATGCAATCATGATGTGTTGTAACATCTTCAATATCTCGTCGATCTGATTAATTTGACACTTTGTTTAAGGAATTTGGTCCTCATTTGCCGACGTTATCGAGCTTCAAATTTTGAAAAGTCACACAAGTTGTGTGTTTGAGCACATAAAGTACTATTTTTCTTGGAAATTCAACAAGATGCAATCATGATGTGTTGTGACATCTTAAAAATCTCGTCGATCTGATTATATTGACACTTTGTTTAAGGAATTTGGTCATCATATGCCGAAGTTATCGAGCTTCAAATTTTGAAAAGTCACACAAGTTGTGTGTTTGAGCACATAAAGTACTATTTTTCTTGGAAGTTCAACAAGATGCAATCATGATGTGTTGTGACATCTTCAAAATCTCGTCGATCTGATTATATTGACACTTTGTTTAAGGAATTTGGTCATCATATGCTGAAGTTATCGAGCTTCAAAGTTTGAAAAGTCACAAAAGATGTGTGTTTGAGCACATAAAGTACTATTTTTCTTGGAAGTTCAACAAGATGCAATCATGATGTGTTGTAACATCTTCAAAATCTCGTCGATCTGATTAATTTGACACTTTGTTTAAGGAATTTGGTCCTCATTTGCCGACGTTATCGAGCTTCAAATTTTGAAAAGTCACACAAGTTGTGTGTTTGAGCACATAAAGTACTATTTTTCTTGGAAATTCAACAAGATGCAATCATGATGTGTTGTGACATCTTAAAAATCTCGTCGATCTGATTATATTGACACTTTGTTTAAGGAATTTGGTCATCATATGCCGAAGTTATCGAGCTTCAAATTTTGAAAAGTCACACAAGTTGTGTGTTTGAGCACATAAAGTACTATTTTTCTTGGAAGTTCAACAAGATGCAATCATGATGTGTTGTGACATCTTCAAAATCTCGTCGATCTGATTATATTGACACTTTGTTTAAGGAATTTGGTCATCATATGCCGAAGTTATCGAGCTTCAAAGTTTGAAAAGTCACAAAAGATGTGTGTTTGAGCACATAAAGTACTATTTTTCTTGGAAGTTCAACAAGATGCAATCATGATGTGTTGTAACATCTTCAAAATCTCGTCGATCTGATTAATTTGACACTTTGTTTAAGGAATTTGGTCCTCATTTGCCGAAGTTATCGAGCTTCAAAGTTTGAAAAGTCACAAAAGATGTGTGTTTGAGCACATAAAGTACTATTTTTCTTGGAAGTTCAACAAGATGCAATCATGATGTGTTGTAACATCTTCAAAATCTCGTCGATCTGATTATATTGACACTTTGTTTAAGGAATTTGGTCATCATATGCTGAAGTTATCGAGCTTCAAAGTTTGAAAAGTCACAAAAGATGTGTGTTTGAGCACATAAAGTACTATTTTTCTTGGAAGTTCAACAAGATGCAATCATGATGTGTTGTAACATCTTCAAAATCTCGTCGATCTGATTAATTTGACACTTTGTTTAAGGAATTTGGTCCTCATTTGCCGAAGTTATCGAGCTTCAAATTTTGAAAAGTCACACAAGTTGTGTGTTTGAGCACATAAAGTACTATTTTTCTGGGAAATTCAACAAGATGCAATCATGATGTGTTGTAACATCTTCAAAATCTCGTCGATCTGATTATATTGACACTTTGTTTAAGGAATTTGGTCATCATATGCCGAAGTTATCGAGCTTCAAATTTTGAAAAGTCACACAAGTTGTGTGTTTGAGCACATAAAGTACTATTTTTCTTGGAAATTCAACAAGATGCAATCATGATGTGTTGTGACATCTTAAAAATCTCGTCGATCTGATTATATTGACACTTTGTTTAAGGAATTTGGTCATCATATGCCGAAGTTATCGAGCTTCAAATTTTGAAAAGTCACACAAGTTGTGTGTTTGAGCACATAAAGTACTATTTTTCTTGGAAGTTCAACAAGATGCAATCATGATGTGTTGTGACATCTTCAAAATCTCGTCGATCTGATTATATTGACACTTTGTTTAAGGAATTTGGTCCTCATTTGCCGAAGTTATCGAGCTTCAAAGTTTGAAAAGTCACAAAAGATGTGTGTTTGAGCACATAAAGTACTATTTTTCTTGGAAGTTCAACAAGATGCAATCATGATGTGTTGTAACATCTTCAAAATCTCGTCGATCTGATTATATTGACACTTTGTTTAAGGAATTTGGTCATCATATGCTGAAGTTATCGAGCTTCAAAGTTTGAAAAGTCACAAAAGATGTGTGTTTGAGCACATAAAGTACTATTTTTCTTGGAAGTTCAACAAGATGCAATCATGATGTGTTGTAACATCTTCAAAATCTCGTCGATCTGATTAATTTGACACTTTGTTTAAGGAATTTGGTCCTCATTTGCCGAAGTTATCGAGCTTCAAATTTTGAAAAGTCACACAAGTTGTGTGTTTGAGCACATAAAGTACTATTTTTCTGGGAAATTCAACAAGATGCAATCATGATGTGTTGTAACATCTTCAAAATCTCGTCGATCTGATTAATTTGACACTTTTTTTAAGGAATTTGGTCCTCATTTGCCGAATTTATCGAGCTTCAAAGTTTAAAAAGTCACACAAGTTGTGTGTTTGAGCACATAAAGTACTATTTTTCTTGGAAGTTCAACAAGATGCAATCATGATGTGTTGTAACATCTTCAAAATCTCGTCGATCTGATTAATTTGACACTTTGTTTAAGGAATTTGGTCCTCATTTGCCGAAGTTATCGAGCTTCAAAGTTTGAAAAGTCACAAAAGATGTGTGTTTGAGCACATAAAGTACTATTTTTCTTGGAAGTTCAACAAGATGCAATCATGTTGTGTTGTAACATCTTCAAAATCTCGTCGATCTGATTAAATTTGACACTTTGTTTAAGGAATTTGGTCCTCATTTGCCGAAGTTATCGAGCTTCAAATTTTGAAAAGTCACACAAGTTGTGTGTTTGAGCACATAAAGTACTATTTTTCTCGGAAGTTCAACAAGATGCAATCACGATGTGTTGTAACATCTTCAAAATCTCGTCGATCTGATTAATTTGACACTTTGTTTAAGGAATTTGGTCCTCATTTGCCGAAGTTATCGAGCTTCAAATTTTGAAGTCACACAAGTTGTGTGTTTGAGCACATAAAGTACTATTTTTCTTGGAAGTTCAACAAGATGCAATCATGATGTGTTGTGACATCTTCAAAATCTCGTCGATCTGATTATATTGACACTTTGTTTAAGGAATTTGGTCATCATATGCTGAAGTTATCGAGCTTCAAAGTTTGAAAAGTCACAAAAGATGTGTGTTTGAGCACATAAAGTACTATTTTTCTTGGAAGTTCAACAAGATGCAATCATGATGTGTTGTAACATCTTCAAAATCTCGTCGATCTGATTAATTTGACACTTTGTTTAAGGAATTTGGTCCTCATTTGCCGAAGTTATCGAGCTTCAAAGTTTGAAAAGTCACAAAAGATGTGTGTTTGAGCACATAAAGTACTATTTTTCTCTGAAGTTCAACAAGATGCAATCATGATTTGTTGTAACATCTTCAAAATCTCGTCGATCTGATTAATTTGACACTTTGTTTAAGGAATTTGGTCCTCATTTGCCGAAGTTATCGAGCTTCAAAGTTTGAAAAGTCACAAAAGATGTGTGTTTGAGTACATAAAGTACTATTTTTCTCTGAAGTTCAACAAGATGCAATCATGATGTGTTGTAACATCTTCAATATCTCGTCGATCTGATTAATTTGACACTTTGTTTAAGGAATTTGGTCCTCATTTGCCGACGTTATCGAGCTTCAAATTTTGAAAAGTCACACAAGTTGTGTGTTTGAGCACATAAAGTACTATTTTTCTTGGAAATTCAACAAGATGCAATCATGATGTGTTGTGACATCTTAAAAATCTCGTCGATCTGATTATATTGACACTTTGTTTAAGGAATTTGGTCATCATATGCCGAAGTTATCGAGCTTCAAATTTTGAAAAGTCACACAAGTTGTGTGTTTGAGCACATAAAGTACTATTTTTCTTGGAAGTTCAACAAGATGCAATCATGATGTGTTGTGACATCTTCAAAATCTCGTCGATCTGATTATATTGACACTTTGTTTAAGGAATTTGGTCATCATATGCTGAAGTTATCGAGCTTCAAAGTTTGAAAAGTCACAAAAGATGTGTGTTTGAGCACATAAAGTACTATTTTTCTTGGAAGTTCAACAAGATGCAATCATGATGTGTTGTAACATCTTCAAAATCTCGTCGATCTGATTAATTTGACACTTTGTTTAAGGAATTTGGTCCTCATTTGCCGACGTTATCGAGCTTCAAATTTTGAAAAGTCACACAAGTTGTGTGTTTGAGCACATAAAGTACTATTTTTCTTGGAAATTCAACAAGATGCAATCATGATGTGTTGTGACATCTTAAAAATCTCGTCGATCTGATTATATTGACACTTTGTTTAAGGAATTTGGTCATCATATGCCGAAGTTATCGAGCTTCAAATTTTGAAAAGTCACACAAGTTGTGTGTTTGAGCACATAAAGTACTATTTTTCTTGGAAGTTCAACAAGATGCAATCATGATGTGTTGTGACATCTTCAAAATCTCGTCGATCTGATTATATTGACACTTTGTTTAAGGAATTTGGTCATCATATGCCGAAGTTATCGAGCTTCAAAGTTTGAAAAGTCACAAAAGATGTGTGTTTGAGCACATAAAGTACTATTTTTCTTGGAAGTTCAACAAGATGCAATCATGATGTGTTGTAACATCTTCAAAATCTCGTCGATCTGATTAATTTGACACTTTGTTTAAGGAATTTGGTCCTCATTTGCCGAAGTTATCGAGCTTCAAAGTTTGAAAAGTCACAAAAGATGTGTGTTTGAGCACATAAAGTACTATTTTTCTTGGAAGTTCAACAAGATGCAATCATGATGTGTTGTAACATCTTCAAAATCTCGTCGATCTGATTATATTGACACTTTGTTTAAGGAATTTGGTCATCATATGCTGAAGTTATCGAGCTTCAAAGTTTGAAAAGTCACAAAAGATGTGTGTTTGAGCACATAAAGTACTATTTTTCTTGGAAGTTCAACAAGATGCAATCATGATGTGTTGTAACATCTTCAAAATCTCGTCGATCTGATTAATTTGACACTTTGTTTAAGGAATTTGGTCCTCATTTGCCGAAGTTATCGAGCTTCAAATTTTGAAAAGTCACACAAGTTGTGTGTTTGAGCACATAAAGTACTATTTTTCTGGGAAATTCAACAAGATGCAATCATGATGTGTTGTAACATCTTCAAAATCTCGTCGATCTGATTAATTTGACACTTTTTTTAAGGAATTTGGTCCTCATTTGCCGAATTTATCGAGCTTCAAAGTTTAAAAAGTCACACAAGTTGTGTGTTTGAGCACATAAAGTACTATTTTTCTTGGAAGTTCAACAAGATGCAATCATGATGTGTTGTAACATCTTCAAAATCTCGTCGATCTGATTAATTTGACACTTTGTTTAAGGAATTTGGTCCTCATTTGCCGAAGTTATCGAGCTTCAAAGTTTGAAAAGTCACAAAAGATGTGTGTTTGAGCACATAAAGTACTATTTTTCTTGGAAGTTCAACAAGATGCAATCATGTTGTGTTGTAACATCTTCAAAATCTCGTCGATCTGATTAAATTTGACACTTTGTTTAAGGAATTTGGTCCTCATTTGCCGAAGTTATCGAGCTTCAAATTTTGAAAAGTCACACAAGTTGTGTGTTTGAGCACATAAAGTACTATTTTTCTCGGAAGTTCAACAAGATGCAATCACGATGTGTTGTAACATCTTCAAAATCTCGTCGATCTGATTAATTTGACACTTTGTTTAAGGAATTTGGTCCTCATTTGCCGAAGTTATCGAGCTTCAAATTTTGAAGTCACACAAGTTGTGTGTTTGAGCACATAAAGTACTATTTTTCTTGGAAGTTCAACAAGATGCAATCATGATGTGTTGTGACATCTTCAAAATCTCGTCGATCTGATTATATTGACACTTTGTTTAAGGAATTTGGTCATCATATGCTGAAGTTATCGAGCTTCAAAGTTTGAAAAGTCACAAAAGATGTGTGTTTGAGCACATAAAGTACTATTTTTCTTGGAAGTTCAACAAGATGCAATCATGATGTGTTGTAACATCTTCAAAATCTCGTCGATCTGATTAATTTGACACTTTGTTTAAGGAATTTGGTCCTCATTTGCCGAAGTTATCGAGCTTCAAAGTTTGAAAAGTCACAAAAGATGTGTGTTGGAGCACATAAAGTACTATTTTTCTCTGAAGTTCAACAAGATGCAATCATGATTTGTTGTAACATCTTCAAAATCTCGTCGATCTGATTAATTTGACACTTTGTTTAAGGAATTTGGTCCTCATTTGCCGAAGTTATCGAGCTTCAAAGTTTGAAAAGTCACAAAAGATGTGTGTTTGAGTACATAAAGTACTATTTTTCTCTGAAGTTCAACAAGATGCAATCATGATGTGTTGTAACATCTTCAATATCTCGTCGATCTGATTAATTTGACACTTTGTTTAAGGAATTTGGTCCTCATTTGCCGACGTTATCGAGCTTCAAATTTTGAAAAGTCACACAAGTTGTGTGTTTGAGCACATAAAGTACTATTTTTCTTGGAAATTCAACAAGATGCAATCATGATGTGTTGTGACATCTTAAAAATCTCGTCGATCTGATTATATTGACACTTTGTTTAAGGAATTTGGTCATCATATGCCGAAGTTATCGAGCTTCAAATTTTGAAAAGTCACACAAGTTGTGTGTTTGAGCACATAAAGTACTATTTTTCTTGGAAGTTCAACAAGATGCAATCATGATGTGTTGTGACATCTTCAAAATCTCGTCGATCTGATTATATTGACACTTTGTTTAAGGAATTTGGTCATCATATGCTGAAGTTATCGAGCTTCAAAGTTTGAAAAGTCACAAAAGATGTGTGTTTGAGCACATAAAGTACTATTTTTCTTGGAAGTTCAACAAGATGCAATCATGATGTGTTGTAACATCTTCAAAATCTCGTCGATCTGATTAATTTGACACTTTGTTTAAGGAATTTGGTCCTCATTTGCCGAAGTTATCGAGCTTCAAATTTTGAAAAGTCACACAAGTTGTGTGTTTGAGCACATAAAGTACTATTTTTCTTGGAAGTTCAACAAGATGCAATCATGATTTGTTGTAACATCTTCAAAATCTCGTCGATCTGATTAATTTGACACTTTGTTTAAGGAATTTGGTCCTCATTTGCCGAAGTTATCGAGCTTCAAAGTTTGAAAAGTCACACAAGATGTGTGTTTGAGCACATAAAGTACTATTTTTCTTGGAAGTTCAACAAGATGCAATCATGATGTGTTGTAACATCTCCAAAATCTCGTCGATCTGATTATATTGACACTTTGTTTAAGGAATTTGGTCATCATATGCCGAAGTTATCGAGCTTCAAAGTTTGAAAAGTCACAAAAGATGTGTGTTTGAGCACATAAAGTACTATTTTTCTTGGAAGTTCAACAAGATGCAATCATGATGTGTTGTAACATCTTCAAAATCTCGTCGATCTGATTAATTTGACACTTTGTTTAAGGAATTTGGTCCTCATTTGCCGAAGTTATCGAGCTTCAAAGTTTGAAAAGTCACAAAAGATGTGTGTTTGAGCACATAAAGTACTATTTTTCTTGGAAGTTCAACAAGATGCAATCATGATGTGTTGTAACATCTTCAAAATCTCGTCGATCTGATTAATTTGACACTTTGTTTAAGGAATTTGGTCAACATTTTCCGAAGTTATCGAGCTTCAAAGTTTGAAAAGTCACAAAAGATGTGTGTTTGAGCACATAAAGTACTATTTTTCTCTGAAGTTCAACAAGATGCAATCATGATGTGTTGTAACATCTTCAAAATCTCGTCGATCTGATTAATTTGACACTTTGTTTAAGGAATTTGGTCCTCATTTGCCGACGTTATCGAGCTTCAAATTTTGAAAAGTCACACAAGTTGTGTGTTTGAGCACATAAAGTACTATTTTTCTTGGAAGTTCAACAAGATGCAATCATGATGTGTTGTGACATCTTCAAAATCTCGTCGATCTGATTATATTGACACTTTGTTTAAGGAATTTGGTCATCATATGCCGAAGTTATCGAGCTTCAAAGTTTGAAAAGTCACAAAAGATGTGTGTTTGAGCACATAAAGTACTATTTTTCTTGGAAGTTCAACAAGATGCAATCATGATGTGTTGTAACATCTTCAAAATCTCGTCGATCTGATTAATTTGACACTTTGTTTAAGGAATTTGGTCCTCATTTGCCGAAGTTATCGAGCTTCAAAGTTTGAAAAGTCACAAAAGATGTGTGTTTGAGCACATAAAGTACTATTTTTCTTGGAAGTTCAACAAGATGCAATCATGTTGTGTTGTAACATCTTCAAAATCTCGTCGATCTGATTAATTTGACACTTTGTTTAAGGAATTTGGTCCTCATTTGCCGAAGTTATCGAGCTTCAAATTTTGAAAAGTCACACAAGTTGTGTGTTTGAGCACATAAAGTACTATTTTTCTCGGAAGTTCAACAAGATGCAATCACGATGTGTTGTAACATCTTCAAAATCTCGTCGATCTGATTAATTTGACACTTTGTTTAAGGAATTTGGTCCTCATTTGCCGAAGTTATCGAGCTTCAAATTTTGAAGTCACACAAGTTGTGTGTTTGAGCACATAAAGTACTATTTTTCTTGGAAGTTCAACAAGATGCAATCATGATGTGTTGTGACATCTTCAAAATCTCGTCGATCTGATTATATTGACACTTTGTTTAAGGAATTTGGTCATCATATGCTGAAGTTATCGAGCTTCAAAGTTTGAAAAGTCACAAAAGATGTGTGTTTGAGCACATAAAGTACTATTTTTCTTGGAAGTTCAACAAGATGCAATCATGATGTGTTGTAACATCTTCAAAATCTCGTCGATCTGATTAATTTGACACTGTGTTTAAGGAATTTGGTCCTCATTTGCCGAAGTTATCGAGCTTCAAATTTTGAAAAGTCACACAAGTTGTGTGTTTGAGCACATAAAGTACTATTTTTCTGGGAAATTCAACAAGATGCAATCATGATGTGTTGTAACATCTTCAAAATCTCGTCGATCTGATTAATTTGACACTTTTTTTAAGGAATTTGGTCCTCATTTGCCGAATTTATCGAGCTTCAAAGTTTAAAAAGTCACACAAGTTGTGTGTTTGAGCACATAAAGTACTATTTTTCTTGGAAGTTCAACAAGATGCAATCATGATGTGTTGTAACATCTTCAAAATCTCGTCGATCTGATTAATTTGACACTTTGTTTAAGGAATTTGGTCCACATTTTCCGAAGTTATCGAGCTTCAAAGTTTGAAAAGTCACTCAAGTTGTGTGTTTGTGCACATAAAGTACTATTTTTCTCGGAAGTTCAACAAGATGCAATCATGTTGTGTTGTAACATCTTCAAAATCTCGTCGATCTGATTAATTTGACACTTTGTTTAAGGAATTTGGTCCTCATTTGCCGAAGTTATCGAGCTTCAAAATTTGAAAAGTCACAAAAGATGTGTGTTTGAGCACATAAAGTACTATTTTTCTTGGAAGTTCAACAAGATGCAATCATGATGTGTTGTAACATCTTCAAAATCTCGTCGATCTGATTAATTTGACACTTTGTTTAAGGAATTTGGTCCACATTTTCCGAAGTTATCGAGCTTCAAAGTTTGAAAAGTCACAAAAGATGTGTGTTTGAGCACATAAAGTACTATTTTTCTCTGAAGTTCAACAAGATGCAATCATGATGTGTTGTAACATCTTCATAATCTCGTCGATCTGATTAATTTGACACTTTGTTTAAGGAATTTGGTCCTCATTTGCCGACGTTATCGAGCTTCAAATTTTGAAAAGTCACACAAGTTGTGTGTTTGAGCACATAAAGTACTATTTTTCTTGGAAGTTCAACAAGATGCAATCATGATGTTTTGTGACATCTTCAAAATCTCGTCGATCTGATTATATTGACACTTTGTTTAAGGAATTTGGTCATCATATGCCGAAGTTATCGAGCTTCAAAGTTTGAAAAGTCACAAAAGATGTGTGTTTGAGCACATAAAGTACTATTTTTCTTGGAAGTTCAACAAGATGCAATCATGATGTGTTGTAACATCTTCAAAATCTCGTCGATCTGATTAATTTGACACTTTGTTTAAGGAATTTGGTCCTCATTTGCCGAATTTATCGAGCTTCAAAGTTTGAAAAGTCACACAAGTTGTGTGTTTGAGCACATAAAGTACTATTTTTCTTGGAAGTTCAACAAGATGCAATCATGATGTGTTGTAACATCTTCAAAATCTCGTCGATCTGATTAATTTGACACTTTTTTTAAGGAATTTGGTCCTCATTTGCCGAATTTATCGAGCTTCAAAGTTTGAAAAGTCACACAAGTTGTGTGTTTGAGCACATAAAGTACTATTTTTCTTGGAAGTTCAACAAGATGCAATCATGTTGTGTTGTAACATCTTCAAAATCTCGTCGATCTGATTAATTTGACACTTTGTTTAAGGAATTTGGTCCTCATTTGCCGAAGTTATCGAGCTTCAAATTTTGAAAAGTCACACAAGTTGTGTGTTTGAGCACATAAAGTACTATTTTTCTGGGAAATTCAACAAGATGCAATCATGATGTGTTGTAACATCTTCAAAATCTCGTCGATCTGATTATTTGACACTTTTTTTAAGGAATTTGGTCCTCATTTGCCCAATTTATCGAGCTTCAAAGTTTGAAAAGTCACACAAGTTGTGTGTTTGAGCACATAAAGTACTATTTTTCTTGGAAGTTCAACAAGATGCAATCATGATGTGTTGTGACATCTTCAAAATCTCGTCGATCTGATTATATTGACACTTTGTTTAAGGAATTTGGTCATCATATGCCGAAGTTATCGAGCTTCAAAGTTTGAAAAGTCACACAAGTTGTGTGTTTGAGCACATAAAGTACTATTTTTCTTGGAAATTCAACAAGATGCAATCATGATGTGTTGTGACATCTTCAAAATCTCGTCGATCTGATTATATTGACACTTTGTTTAAGGAATTTGGTCATCATATGCCGAAGTTATCGAGCTTCAAAGTTTGAAAAGTCACAAAAGATGTGTGTTTGAGCACATAAAGTACTATTTTTCTTGGAACTTCAACAAGATGCAATCATGATGTGTTGTAACATCTTCAAAATCTCGTCGATCTGATTAATTTGACACTTTGTTTAAGGAATTTGGTCCACATTTTCCGAAGTTATCGAGCTTCAAAGTTTGAAAAGTCACAAAAGATGTGTGTTTGAGCACATAAAGTACTATTTTTCTCTGAAGTTCAACAAGATGCAATCATGATGTGTTGTAACATCTTCAAAATCTCGTCGATCTGATTAATTTGACACTTTGTTTAAGGAATTTGGTCCTCATTTGCCGACGTTATCGAGCTTCAAATTTTGAAAAGTCACACAAGTTGTGTGTTTGAGCACATAAAGTACTATTTTTCTCTGAAGTTCAACAAGATGCAATCATGTTGTGTTGTAACATCTTCAAAATCTCGTCGATCTGATTAATTTTACACTTTGTTTAAGGAATTTGGTCCTCATTTGCCGAAGTTATCGAGCTTCAAATTTTGAAAAGTCACACAAGTTGTGTGTTTGAGCACATAAAGTACTATTTTTCTCTGAAGTTCAACAAGATGCAATCATGATGTGTTGTGACATCTTCAAAATCTCGTCGATCTGATTATATTGACACTTTGTTTAAGGAATTTGGTCATCATATGCTGAAGTTATCGAGCTTCAAAGTTTGAAAAGTCACAAAAGATGTGTGTTTGAGCACATAAAGTACTATTTTTCTCTGAAGTTCAACAAGATGCAATCATGTTGTGTTGTAACATCTTCAAAATCTCGTCGATCTGATTAATTTTACACTTTGTTTAAGGAATTTGGTCCTCATTTGCCGAAGTTATCGAGCTTCAAATTTTGAAAAGTCACACAAGTTGTGTGTTTGAGCACATAAAGTACTATTTTTCTCGGAAGTTCAACAAGATGCAATCACGATGTGTTGTAACATCTTCAAAATCTCGTCGATCTGATTAATTTGACACTTTGTTTAAGGAATTTGGTCCTCATTTGCCGAAGTTATCGAGCTTCAAATTTTGAAGTCACACAAGTTGTGTGTTTGAGCACATAAAGTACTATTTTTCTTGGAAGTTCAACAAGATGCAATCATGATGTGTTGTGACATCTTCAAAATCTCGTCGATCTGATTATATTGACACTTTGTTTAAGGAATTTGGTCATCATATGCTGAAGTTATCGAGCTTCAAAGTTTGAAAAGTCACAAAAGATGTGTGTTTGAGCACATAAAGTACTATTTTTCTTGGAAGTTCAACAAGATGCAATCATGATGTGTTGTAACATCTTCAAAATCTCGTCGATCTGATTAATTTGACACTTTTTTTAAGGAATTTGGTCCTCATTTGCCGAATTTATCGAGCTTCAAAGTTTAAAAAGTCACACAAGTTGTGTGTTTGAGCACATAAAGTACTATTTTTCTTGGAAGTTCAACAAGATGCAATCATGATGTGTTGTAACATCTTCAAAATCTCGTCGATCTGATTAATTTGACACTTTGTTTAAGGAATTTGGTCCTCATTTGCCGAAGTTATCGAGCTTCAAACTTTGAAAAGTCACACAAGTTGTGTGTTTGAGCACATAAAGTACTATTTTTCTTGAAAGTTCAACAAGATGCAATCATGTTGTGTTGTAACATCTTCAAAATCTCGTCGATCTGATTAATTTTACACTTTGTTTAAGGAATTTGGTCCTCATATGCCGAAGTTATCGAGCTTCAAATTTTGAAAAGTCACACAAGTTGTGTGTTTGAGCACATAAAGTACTATTTTTCTTGGAAGTTCAACAAGATGCAATCATGATGTGTTGTGACATCTTCAAAATCTCGTCGATCTGATTATATTGACACTTTGTTTAAGGAATTTGGTCATCATATGCCGAAGTTATCGAGCTTCAAAGTTTGAAAAGTCACAAAAGATGTGTGTTTGAGCACATAAAGTACTATTTTTCTTGGAAGTTCAACAAGATGCAATCATGATGTGTTGCAACATCTTCAAAATCTCGTCGATCTGATTAATTTGACACTTTGTTTAAGGAATTTGGTCCACATTTTCCGAAGTTATCGAGCTTCAAAGTTTGAAAAGTCACAAAAGATGTGTGTTTGAGCACATAAAGTACTATTTTTCTCTGAAGTTCAACAAGATGCAATCATGATGTGTTGTAACATCTTCAAAATCTCGTCGATCTGATTAATTTGACACTTTGTTTAAGGAATTTGGTCCTCATTTGCCGACGTTATCGAGCTTCAAATTTTGAAAAGTCACACAAGTTGTGTGTTTGAGCACATAAAGTACTATTTTTCTTGGAAGTTCAACAAGATGCAATCATGATGTTTTGTGACATCTTCACAATCTCGTCGATCTGATTATATTGACACTTTGTTTAAGGAATTTGGTCATCATATGCCGAAGTTATCGAGCTTCAAAGTTTGAAAAGTCACAAAAGATGTGTGTTTGAGCACATAAAGTACTATTTTTCTTGGAAGTTCAACAAGATGCAATCATGATGTGTTGTAACATCTTCAAAATCTCGTCGATCTGATTAATTTGACACTTTGTTTAAGGAATTTGGTCCTCATTTGCCGAATTTATCGAGCTTCAAAGTTTGAAAAGTCACACAAGTTGTGTGTTTGAGCACATAAAGTACTATTTTTCTTGGAAGTTCAACAAGATGCAATCATGTTGTGTTGTAACATCTTCAAAATCTCGTCGATCTGATTAATTTGACACTTTGTTTAAGGAATTTGGTCCTCATTTGCCGAAGTTATCGAGCTTCAAATTTTGAAAAGTCACACAAGTTGTGTGTTTGAGCACATAAAGTACTATTTTTCTGGGAAATTCAACAAGATGCAATCATGATGTGTTGTAACATCTTCAAAATCTCGTCGATCTGATTATTTGACACTTTTTTTAAGGAATTTGGTCCTCATTTGCCCAATTTATCGAGCTTCAAAGTTTGAAAAGTCACACAAGTTGTGTGTTTGAGCACATAAAGTACTATTTTTCTTGGAAGTTCAACAAGATGCAATCATGATGTGTTGTAACATCTTCAAAATCTCGTCGATCTGATTAATTTGACACTTTGTTTAAGGAATTTGGTCATCATATGCCGAAGTTATCGAGCTTCAAAGTTTGAAAAGTCACACAAGTTGTGTGTTTGAGCACATAAAGTACTATTTTTCTTGGAAATTCAACAAGATGCAATCATGATGTGTTGTGACATCTTCAAAATCTCGTCGATCTGATTATATTGACACTTTGTTTAAGGAATTTGGTCATCATATGCCGAAGTTATCGAGCTTCAAAGTTTGAAAAGTCACAAAAGATGTGTGTTTGAGCACATAAAGTACTATTTTTCTTGGAACTTCAACAAGATGCAATCATGATGTGTTGTAACATCTTCAAAATCTCGTCGATCTGATTAATTTGACACTTTGTTTAAGGAATTTGGTCCACATTTTCCGAAGTTATCGAGCTTCAAAGTTTGAAAAGTCACAAAAGATGTGTGTTTGAGCACATAAAGTACTATTTTTCTCTGAAGTTCAACAAGATGCAATCATGATGTGTTGTAACATCTTCAAAATCTCGTCGATCTGATTAATTTGACACTTTGTTTAAGGAATTTGGTCCTCATTTGCCGACGTTATCGAGCTTCAAATTTTGAAAAGTCACACAAGTTGTGTGTTTGAGCACATAAAGTACTATTTTTCTCTGAAGTTCAACAAGATGCAATCATGTTGTGTTGTAACATCTTCAAAATCTCGTCGATCTGATTAATTTTACACTTTGTTTAAGGAATTTGGTCCTCATTTGCCGAAGTTATCGAGCTTCAAATTTTGAAAAGTCACACAAGTTGTGTGTTTGAGCACATAAAGTACTATTTTTCTCTGAAGTTCAACAAGATGCAATCATGATGTGTTGTGACATCTTCAAAATCTCGTCGATCTGATTATATTGACACTTTGTTTAAGGAATTTGGTCATCATATGCTGAAGTTATCGAGCTTCAAAGTTTGAAAAGTCACAAAAGATGTGTGTTTGAGCACATAAAGTACTATTTTTCTCTGAAGTTCAACAAGATGCAATCATGTTGTGTTGTAACATCTTCAAAATCTCGTCGATCTGATTAATTTTACACTTTGTTTAAGGAATTTGGTCCTCATTTGCCGAAGTTATCGAGCTTCAAATTTTGAAAAGTCACACAAGTTGTGTGTTTGAGCACATAAAGTACTATTTTTCTCGGAAGTTCAACAAGATGCAATCACGATGTGTTGTAACATCTTCAAAATCTCGTCGATCTGATTAATTTGACACTTTGTTTAAGGAATTTGGTCCTCATTTGCCGAAGTTATCGAGCTTCAAATTTTGAAGTCACACAAGTTGTGTGTTTGAGCACATAAAGTACTATTTTTCTTGGAAGTTCAACAAGATGCAATCATGATGTGTTGTGACATCTTCAAAATCTCGTCGATCTGATTATATTGACACTTTGTTTAAGGAATTTGGTCATCATATGCTGAAGTTATCGAGCTTCAAAGTTTGAAAAGTCACAAAAGATGTGTGTTTGAGCACATAAAGTACTATTTTTCTTGGAAGTTCAACAAGATGCAATCATGATGTGTTGTAACATCTTCAAAATCTCGTCGATCTGATTAATTTGACACTTTGTTTAAGGAATTTGGTCCTCATTTGCCGAAGTTATCGAGCTTCAAATTTTGAAAAGTCACACAAGTTGTGTGTTTGAGCACATAAAGTACTATTTTTCTGGGAAATTCAACAAGATGCAATCATGATGTGTTGTAACATCTTCAAAATCTCGTCGATCTGATTAATTTGACACTTTTTTTAAGGAATTTGGTCCTCATTTGCCGAATTTATCGAGCTTCAAAGTTTAAAAAGTCACACAAGTTGTGTGTTTGAGCACATAAAGTACTATTTTTCTTGGAAGTTCAACAAGATGCAATCATGATGTGTTGTAACATCTTCAAAATCTCGTCGATCTGATTAATTTGACACTTTGTTTAAGGAATTTGGTCCTCATTTGCCGAAGTTATCGAGCTTCAAACTTTGAAAAGTCACACAAGTTGTGTGTTTGAGCACATAAAGTACTATTTTTCTTGAAAGTTCAACAAGATGCAATCATGTTGTGTTGTAACATCTTCAAAATCTCGTCGATCTGATTAATTTTACACTTTGTTTAAGGAATTTGGTCCTCATATGCCGAAGTTATCGAGCTTCAAATTTTGAAAAGTCACACAAGTTGTGTGTTTGAGCACATAAAGTACTATTTTTCTTGGAAGTTCAACAAGATGCAATCATGATGTGTTGTGACATCTTCAAAATCTCGTCGATCTGATTATATTGACACTTTGTTTAAGGAATGTGGTCATCATATGCCGAAGTTATCGAGCTTCAAAGTTTGAAAAGTCACAAAAGATGTGTGTTTGAGCACATAAAGTACTATTTTTCTTGGAAGTTCAACAAGATGCAATCATGATGTGTTGTAACATCTTCAAAATCTCGTCGATCTGATTAATTTGACACTTTGTTTAAGGAATTTGGTCCACATTTTCCGAAGTTATCGAGCTTCAAAGTTTGAAAAGTCACAAAAGATGTGTGTTTGAGCACATAAAGTACTATTTTTCTCTGAAGTTCAACAAGATGCAATCATGATGTGTTGTAACATCTTCAAAATCTCGTCGATCTGATTAATTTGACACTTTGTTTAAGGAATTTGGTCCTCATTTGCCGACGTTATCGAGCTTCAAATTTTGAAAAGTCACACAAGTTGTGTGTTTGAGCACATAAAGTACTATTTTTCTTGGAAGTTCAACAAGATGCAATCATGATGTTTTGTGACATCTTCACAATCTCGTCGATCTGATTATATTGACACTTTGTTTAAGGAATTTGGTCATCATATGCCGAAGTTATCGAGCTTCAAAGTTTGAAAAGTCACAAAAGATGTGTGTTTGAGCACATAAAGTACTATTTTTCTTGGAAGTTCAACAAGATGCAATCATGATGTGTTGTAACATCTTCAAAATCTCGTCGATCTGATTAATTTGACACTTTGTTTAAGGAATTTGGTCCTCATTTGCCGAATTTATCGAGCTTCAAAGTTTGAAAAGTCACACAAGTTGTGTGTTTGAGCACATAAAGTACTATTTTTCTTGGAAGGTCAACAAGATGCAATCATGATGTGTTGTAACATCTTCAAAATCTCGTCGATCTGATTAATTTGACACTTTTTTTAAGGAATTTGGTCCTCATTTGCCGAATTTATCGAGCTTCAAAGTTTGAAAAGTCACACAAGTTGTGTGTTTGAGCACATAAAGTACTATTTTTCTTGGAAGTTCAACAAGATGCAATCATGTTGTGTTGTAACATCTTCAAAATCTCGTCGATCTGATTAATTTGACACTTTGTTTAAGGAATTTGGTCCTCATTTGCCGAAGTTATCGAGCTTCAAATTTTGAAAAGTCACACAAGTTGTGTGTTTGAGCACATAAAGTACTATTTTTCTGGGAAATTCAACAAGATGCAATCATGATGTGTTGTAACATCTTCAAAATCTCGTCGATCTGATTATTTGACACTTTTTTTAAGGAATTTGGTCCTCATTTGCCCAATTTATCGAGCTTCAAAGTTTGAAAAGTCACACAAGTTGTGTGTTTGAGCACATAAAGTACTATTTTTCTTGGAAGTTCAACAAGATGCAATCATGATGTGTTGTAACATCTTCAAAATCTCGTCGATCTGATTAATTTGACACTTTGTTTAAGGAATTTGGTCATCATATGCCGAAGTTATCGAGCTTCAAAGTTTGAAAAGTCACACAAGTTGTGTGTTTGAGCACATAAAGTACTATTTTTCTTGGAAGTTCAACAAGATGCAATCATGATGTGTTGTGACATCTTCAAAATCTCGTCGATCTGATTATATTGACACTTTGTTTAAGGAATTTGGTCATCATATGCCGAAGTTATCGAGCTTCAAAGTTTGAAAAGTCACAAAAGATGTGTGTTTGAGCACATAAAGTACTATTTTTCTTGGAACTTCAACAAGATGCAATCATGATGTGTTGTAACATCTTCAAAATCTCGTCGATCTGATTAATTTGACACTTTGTTTAAGGAATTTGGTCCACATTTTCCGAAGTTATCGAGCTTCAAAGTTTGAAAAGTCACAAAAGATGTGTGTTTGAGCACATAAAGTACTATTTTTCTCTGAAGTTCAACAAGATGCAATCATGATGTGTTGTAACATCTTCAAAATCTCGTCGATCTGATTAATTTGACACTTTGTTTAAGGAATTTGGTCCTCATTTGCCGACGTTATCGAGCTTCAAATTTTGAAAAGTCACACAAGTTGTGTGTTTGAGCACATAAAGTACTATTTTTCTTGGAAATTCAACAAGATGCAATCATGATGTGTTGTGACATCTTCAAAATCTCGTCGATCTGATTAATTTGACACTTTGTTTAAGGAATTTGGTCCTCATTTGCCGAAGTTATCGAGCTTCAAAGTTTGAAAAGTCACAAAAGATGTGTGTTTGAGCACATAAAGTACTATTTTTCTTGGAAGTTCAACAAGATGCAATCATGATGTGTTGTAACATCTTCAAAATCTCGTCGATCTGATTAATTTGACACTTTGTTTAAGGAATTTGGTCATCATATGCCGAAGTTATCGAGCTTCAAAGTTTGAAAAGTCACAAAAGATGTGTGTTTGAGCACATAAAGTACTATTTTTCTCTGAAGTTCAACAAGATGCAATCATGATGTGTTGTAACATCTTCAAAATCTCGTCGATCTGATTAATTTGACACTTTGTTTAAGGAATTTGGTCCTCATTTGCCGAAGTTATCGAGCTTCAAAGTTTGAAAAGTCACAAAAGATGTGTGTTTGAGCACATAAAGTACTATTTTTCTTGGAAGTTCAAGATGCAATCATGATGTGTTGTAACATCTTCAAAATCTCGTCGATCTGATTAATTTGACACTTTGTTTAAGGAATTTGGTCCTCATTTGCCGAATTTATCGAGCTTCAAAGTTTGAAAAGTCACAAAAGATGTGTGTTTGAGCACATAAAGTACTATTTTTCTCTGAAGTTCAACAAGATGCAATCATGATGTGTTGTAACATCTTCAAAATCTCGTCGATCTGATTAATTTGACACTTTGTTTAAGGAATTTGGTCCTCATTTGCCGACGTTATCGAGCTTCAAATTTTGAAAAGTCACACAAGTTGTGTGTTTGAGCACATAAAGTACTATTTTTCTCTGAAGTTCAACAAGATGCAATCATGATGTGTTGTAACATCTTCAAAATCTCGTCGATCTGATTAATTTGACACTTTGTTTAAGGAATTTGGTCCTCATTTGCCGACGTTATCGAGCTTCAAATTTTGAAAAGTCACACAAGTTGTGTGTTTGAGCACATAAAGTACTATTTTTCTTGGAAGTTCAACAAGATGCAATCATGATGTTTTGTGACATCTTCAAAATCTCGTCGATCTGATTATATTGACACTTTGTTTAAGGAATTTGGTCATCATATGCCGAAGTTATCGAGATTCAAAGTTTGAAAAGTCACAAAAGATGTGTGTTTGAGCACATAAAGTACTATTTTTCTTGGAAGTTCAACAAGATGCAATCATGATGTGTTGTAACATCTTCAAAATCTCGTCGATCTGATTAATTTGACACTTTGTTTAAGGAATTTGGTCCACATTTTCCGAAGTTATCGAGCTTCAAAGTTTGAAAAGTCACAAAAGATGTGTGTTTGAGCACATAAAGTACTATTTTTCTCTGAAGTTCAACAAGATGCAATCATGATGTGTTGTAACATCTTCAAAATCTCGTCGATCTGATTAATTTGACACTTTGTTTAAGGAATTTGGTCCTCATTTGCCGACGTTATCGAGCTTCAAATTTTGAAAAGTCACACAAGTTGTGTGTTTGAGCACATAAAGTACTATTTTTCTTGGAAGTTCAACAAGATGCAATCATGATGTTTTGTGACATCTTCAAAATCTCGTCGATCTGATTATATTGACACTTTGTTTAAGGAATTTGGTCATCATATGCCGAAGTTATCGAGATTCAAAGTTTGAAAAGTCACAAAAGATGTGTGTTTGAGCACATAAAGTACTATTTTTCTTGGAAGTTCAACAAGATGCAATCATGATGTGTTGTAACATCTTCAAAATCTCGTCGATCTGATTAATTTGACACTTTGTTTAAGGAATTTGGTCCTCATTTGCCGAATTTATCGAGCTTCAAAGTTTGAAAAGTCACACAAGTTGTGTGTTTGAGCACATAAAGTACTATTTTTCTTGGAAGTTCAACAAGATGCAATCATGATGTGTTGTAACATCTTCAAAATCTCGTCGATCTGATTAATTTGACACTTTTTTTAAGGAATTTGGTGCTCATTTGCCGAATTTATCGAGCTTCAAAGTTTGAAAAGTCACACAAGTTGTGTGTTTGAGCACATAAAGTACTATTTTTCTTGGAAGTTCAACAAGATGCAATCATGTTGTGTTGTAACATCTTCAAAATCTCGTCGATCTGATTAATTTGACACTTTGTTTAAGGAATTTGGTCCTCATTTGCCGAAGTTATCGAGCTTCAAATTTTGAAAAGTCACACAAGTTGTGTGTTTGAGCACATAAAGTACTATTTTTCTGGGAAATTCAACAAGATGCAATCATGATGTGTTGTAACATCTTCACAATCTCGTCGATCTGATTATTTGACACTTTTTTTAAGGAATTTGGTCCTCATTTGCCCAATTTATCGAGCTTCAAAGTTTGAAAAGTCACACAAGTTGTGTGTTTGAGCACATAAAGTACTATTTTTCTTGGAAGTTCAACAAGATGCAATCATGATGTGTTGTAACATCTTCAAAATCTCGTCGATCTGATTAATTTGACACTTTGTTTAAGGAATTTGGTCATCATATGCCGAAGTTATCGAGCTTCAAAGTTTGAAAAGTCACACAAGTTGTGTGTTTGAGCACATAAAGTACTATTTTTCTTGGAAATTCAACAAGATGCAATCATGATGTGTTGTGACATCTTCAAAATCTCGTCGATCTGATTATATTGACACTTTGTTTAAGGAATTTGGTCATCATATGCCGAAGTTATCGAGCTTCAAAGTTTGAAAAGTCACAAAAGATGTGTGTTTGAGCACATAAAGTACTATTTTTCTTGGAACTTCAACAAGATGCAATCATGATGTGTTGTAACATCTTCAAAATCTCGTCGATCTGATTAATTTGACACTTTGTTTAAGGAATTTGGTCCACATTTTCCGAAGTTATCGAGCTTCAAAGTTTGAAAAGTCACAAAAGATGTGTGTTTGAGCACATAAAGTACTATTTTTCTCTGAAGTTCAACAAGATGCAATCATGATGTGTTGTAACATCTTCAAAATCTCGTCGATCTGATTAATTTGACACTTTGTTTAAGGAATTTGGTCCTCATTTGCCGACGTTATCGAGCTTCAAATTTTGAAAAGTCACACAAGTTGTGTGTTTGAGCACATAAAGTACTATTTTTCTTGGAAATTCAACAAGATGCAATCATGATGTGTTGTGACATCTTCAAAATCTCGTCGATCTGATTAATTTGACACTTTGTTTAAGGAATTTGGTCCACATTTTCCGAAGTTATCGAGCTTCAAAGTTTGAAAAGTCACAAAAGATGTGTGTTTGAGCACATAAAGTACTATTTTTCTCTGAAGTTCAACAAGATGCAATCATGATGTGTTGTAACATCTTCAAAATCTCGTCGATCTGATTAATTTGACACTTTGTTTAAGGAATTTGGTCCTCATTTGCCGAAGTTATCGAGCTTCAAAGTTTGAAAAGTCACAAAAGATGTGTGTTTGAGCACATAAAGTACTATTTTTCTCTGAAGTTCAACAAGATGCAATCATGATGTGTTGTAACATCTTCAAAATCTCGTCGATCTGATTAATTTGACACTTTGTTTAAGGAATTTGGTCCTCATTTGCCGAAGTTATCGAGCTTCAAAGTTTGAAAAGTCACAAAAGATGTGTGTTTGAGCACATAAAGTACTATTTTTCTTGGAAGTTCAACAAGATGCAATCATGATGTGTTGTAACATCTTCAAAATCTCGTCGATCTGATTAATTTGACACTTTGTTTAAGGAATTTGGTCCACATTTTCCGAAGTTATCGAGCTTCAAAGTTTGAAAAGTCACAAAAGATGTGTGTTTGAGCACATATAGTACTATTTTTCTTGGAAGTTCAACAAGATGCAATCATGATGTGTTGTAACATCTTCAAAATCTCGTCGATCTGATTAATTTGACACTTTGTTTAAGGAATTTGGTCCTCATTTGCCGAAGTTATCGAGCTTCAAAGTTTGAAAAGTCACAAAAGATGTGTGTTTGAGCACATAAAGTACTATTTTTCTTGGAAGTTCAACAAGATGCAATCATGATGTGTTGTAACATCTTCAAAATCTCGTCGATCTGATTAATTTGACACTTTGTTTAAGGAATTTGGTCCTCATTTGCCGAATTTATCGAGCTTCAAACTTTGAAAAGTCACACAAGTTGTGTGTTTGAGCACATAAAGTACTATTTTTCTTGGAAGTTCAACAAGATGCAATCATGATGTGTTGTAACATCTTCAAAATCTCGTCGATCTGATTAATTTGACACTTTGTTTAAGGAATTTGGTCCTCATTTGCCGAAGTTATCGAGCTTCAAATTTTGAAAAGTCACACAAGTTGTGTGTTTGAGCACATAAAGTACTATTTTTCTGGGAAATTCAACAAGATGCAATCATGTTGTGCTGTAACATCTTCAAAATCTCGTCGATCTGATTAATTTGACACTTTGTTTAAGGAATTTGGTCCTCATTTGCCGAAGTTATCGAGCTTCAAATTTTGAAAAGTCACACAAGTTGTGTGTTTGAGCACATAAAGTACTATTTTTCTTGGAAGTTCAACAAGATGCAATCATGTTGTGTTGTAACATCTTCAAAATCTCGTCGATCTGATTAATTTGACACTTTGTTTAAGGAATTTGGTCCTCATTTGCCGAATTTATCGAGCTTCAAACTTTGAAAAGTCACACAAGTTGTGTGTTTGAGCACATAAAGTACTATTTTTCTTGGAAGTTCAACAAGATGCAATCATGTTGTGTTGTAACATCTTCAAAATCTCGTCGATCTGATTAATTTTACACTTTGTTTAAGGAATTTGGTCCTCATTTGCCGAAGTTATCGAGCTTCAAAGTTTGAAAAGTCACAAATGATGTGTGTTTGAGCACATAAAGTACTATTTTTCTTGGAAGTTCAACAAGATGCAATCATGATGTGTTGTAACATCTCCAAAATCTCGTCGATCTGATTATATTGACACTTTGTTTAAGGAATTTGGTCATCATATGCCGAAGTTATCGAGCTTCAAAGTTTGAAAAGTCACAAAAGATGTGTGTTTGAGCACATATAGTACTATTTTTCTTGGAAGTTCAACAAGATGCAATAATGATGTGTTGTAACATCTTCAAAATCTCGTCGATCTGATTAATTTGACACTTTGTTTAAGGAATTTGGTCCTCATTTGCCGAAGTTATCGAGCTTCAAAGTTTGAAAAGTCACAAAAGATGTGTGTTTGAGCACATAAAGTACTATTTTTCTTGGAAGTTCAACAAGATGCAATCATGATGTGTTGTGACATCTTCAAAATCTCGTCGATCTGATTATATTGACACTTTGTTTAAGGAATTTGGTCATCATATGCCGAAGTTATCGAGCTTCAAAGTTTGAAAAGTCACACAAGTTGTGTGTTTGAGCACATAAAGTACTATTTTTCTTGGAAGTTCAACAAGATGCAATCATGATGTGTTGTGACATCTTCAAAATCTCGTCGATCTGATTATATTGACACTTTGTTTAAGGAATTTGGTCATCATATGCCGAAGTTATCGAGCTTCAAAGTTTGAAAAGTCACAAAAGATGTGTGTTTGAGCACATAAAGTACTATTTTTCTTGGAAGTTCAACAAGATGCAATCATGATGTGTTGTAACATCTTCAAAATCTCGTCGATCTGATTAATTTGACACTTTGTTTAAGGAATTTGGTCCTCATTTGCCGAAGTTATCGAGCTTCAAAGTTTGAAAAGTCACAAAAGATGTGTGTTTGAGCACATAAAGTACTATTTTTCTTGGAAGTTCAACAAGATGCAATCATGTTGTGTTGTAACATCTTCAAAATCTCGTCGATCTGATTAATTTTACACTTTGTTTAAGGAATTTGGTCCTCATTTGCCGAAGTTATCGAGCTTCAAAGTTTGAAAAGTCACACAAGATGTGTGTTTGAGCACATAAAGTACTATTTTTCTTGGAAGTTCAACAAGATGCAATCATGATGTGTTGTAACATCTCCAAAATCTCGTCGATCTGATTATATTGACACTTTGGTTAAGGAATTTGGTCATCATATGCCGAAGTTATCGAGCTTCAAAGTTTGAAAAGTCACAAAAGATGTGTGTTTGAGCACATATAGTACTATTTTTCTTGGAAGTTCAACAAGATGCAATCATGATGTGTTGTAACATCTTCAAAATCTCGTCGATCTGATTAATTTGACACTTTGTTTAAGGAATTTGGTCCTCATTTGCCGAAGTTATCGAGCTTCAAAGTTTGAAAAGTCACAAAAGATGTGTGTTTGAGCACATAAAGTACTATTTTTCTTGGAAGTTCAACAAGATGCAATCATGATGTGTTGTAACATCTTCAAAATCTCGTCGATCTGATTAATTTGACACTTTGTTTAAGGAATTTGGTCCACATTTTCCGAAGTTATCGAGCTTCAAAGTTTGAAAAGTCACAAAAGATGTGTGTTTGAGCACATAAAGTACTATTTTTCTCTGAAGTTCAACAAGATGCAATCATGATGTGTTGTAACATCTTCAAAATCTCGTCGATCTGATTAATTTGACACTTTGTTTAAGGAATTTGGTCCTCATTTGCCGACGTTATCGAGCTTCAAATTTTGAAAAGTCACACAAGTTGTGTGTTTGAGCACATAAAGTACTATTTTTCTTGGAAATTCAACAAGATGCAATCATGATGTGTTGTGACATCTTAAAAATCTCGTCGATCTGATTATATTGACACTTTGTTTAAGGAATTTGGTCATCATATGCCGAAGTTATCGAGCTTCAAATTTTGAAAAGTCACACAAGTTGTGTGTTTGAGCACATAAAGTACTATTTTTCTTGGAAGTTCAACAAGATGCAATCATGATGTGTTGTGACATCTTCAAAATCTCGTCGATCTGATTATATTGACACTTTGTTTAAGGAATTTGGTCATCATATGCCGAAGTTATCGAGCTTCAAAGTTTGAAAAGTCACAAAAGATGTGTGTTTGAGCACATAAAGTACTATTTTTCTTGGAAGTTCAACAAGATGCAATCATGATGTGTTGTAACATCTTCAAAATCTCGTCGATATGATTAATTTGACACTTTGTTTAAGGAATTTGGTCCTCATTTGCCGAAGTTATCGAGCTTCAAAGTTTGAAAAGTCACAAAAGATGTGTGTTTGAGCACATAAAGTACTATTTTTCTTGGAAGTTCAACAAGATGCAATCATGATGTGTTGTAACATCTTCAAAATCTCGTCGATCTGATTAATTTGACACTTTGTTTAAGGAATTTGGTCATCATATGCTGAAGTTATCGAGCTTCAAAGTTTGAAAAGTCACAAAAGATGTGTGTTTGAGCACATAAAGTACTATTTTTCTTGGAAGTTCAACAAGATGCAATCATGATGTGTTGTAACATCTTCAAAATCTCGTCGATCTGATTAATTTGACACTTTGTTTAAGGAATTTGGTCCTCATTTGCCGAAGTTATCGAGCTTCAAATTTTGAAAAGTCACACAAGTTGTGTGTTTGAGCACATAAAGTACTATTTTTCTGGGAAATTCAACAAGATGCAATCATGATGTGTTGTAACATCTTCAAAATCTCGTCGATCTGATTAATTTGACACTTTTTTTAAGGAATTTGGTCCTCATTTGCCGAATTTATCGAGCTTCAAAGTTTAAAAAGTCACACAAGTTGTGTGTTTGAGCACATAAAGTACTATTTTTCTTGGAAGTTCAACAAGATGCAATCATGATGTGTTGTAACATCTTCAAAATCTCGTCGATCTGATTAATTTGACACTTTGTTTAAGGAATTTGGTCCTCATTTGCCGAAGTTATCGAGCTTCAAACTTTGAAAAGTCACACAAGTTGTGTGTTTGAGCACATAAAGTACTATTTTTCTTGACAGTTCAACAAGATGCAATCATGTTGTGTTGTAACATCTTCAAAATCTCGTCGATCTGATTAATTTTACACTTTGTTTAAGGAATTTGGTCCTCATATGCCGAAGTTATCGAGCTTCAAATTTTGAAAAGTCACACAAGTTGTGTGTTTGAGCACATAAAGTACTATTTTTCTTGGAAGTTCAACAAGATGCAATCATGATGTGTTGTGACATCTTCAAAATCTCGTCGATCTGATTATATTGACACTTTGTTTAAGGAATTTGGTCATCATATGCCGAAGTTATCGAGCTTCAAAGTTTGAAAAGTCACAAAAGATGTGTGTTTGAGCACATAAAGTACTATTTTTCTTGGAAGTTCAACAAGATGCAATCATGATGTGTTGTAACATCTTCAAAATCTCGTCGATCTGATTAATTTGACACTTTGTTTAAGGAATTTGGTCCTCATTTGCCGAAGTTATCGAGCTTCAAAATTTGAAAAGTCACAAAAGATGTGTGTTTGAGCACATAAAGTACTATTTTTCTTGGAAGTTCAACAAGATGCAATCATGATGTGTTGTAACATCTTCAAAATCTCGTCGATCTGATTAATTTGACACTTTGTTTAAGGAATTTGGTCCACATTTTCCGAAGTTATCGAGCTTCAAAGTTTGAAAAGTCACAAAAGATGTGTGTTTGAGCACATAAAGTACTATTTTTCTTGGAAGTTCAACAAGATGCAATCATGATGTGTTGTAACATCTTCAAAATCTCGTCGATCTGATTAATTTGACACTTTTTTTAAGGAATTTGGTCCTCATTTGCCGAAGTTATCGAGCTTCAAATTTTGAAAAGTCACACAAGTTGTGTGTTTGAGCACATAAAGTACTATTTTTCTTGGAAGTTCAACAAGATGCAATCATGATGTGTTGTGACATCTTCAAAATCTCGTCGATCTGATTATATTGACACTTTGTTTAAGGAATTTGGTCATCATATGCCGAAGTTATCGAGCTTCAAAGTTTGAAAAGTCACAAAAGATGTGTGTTTGAGCACATAAAGTACTATTTTTCTTGGAAGTTCAACAAGATGCAATCATGATGTGTTGTAACATCTCCAAAATCTCGTCGATCTGATTATATTGACACTTTGTTTAAGGAATTTGGTCATCATATGTCGAAGTTATCGAGCTTCAAAGTTTGAAAAGTCACAAAAGATGTGTGTTTGAGCACATAAAGTACTATTTTTCTTGGAAGTTCAACAAGATGCAATCATGATGTGTTGTAACATCTTCAAAATCTCGTCGATCTGATTAATTTGACACTTTGTTTAAGGAATTTGGTCCTCATTTGCCGAAGTTATCGAGCTTCAAAGTTTGAAAAGTCACAAAAGATGTGTGTTTGAGCACATAAAGTACTATTTTTCTTGGAAGTTCAACAAGATGCAATCATGATGTGTTGTAACATCTTCAAAATCTCGTCGATCTGATTAATTTGACACTTTGTTTAAGGAATTTGGTCCACATTTTCCGAAGTTATCGAGCTTCAAAGTTTGAAAAGTCACAAAAGATGTGTGTTTGAGCACATAAAGTACTATTTTTCTCTGAAGTTCAACAAGATGCAATCATGATGTGTTGTAACATCTTCAAAATCTCGTCGATCTGATTAATTTGACACTTTGTTTAAGGAATTTGGTCCTCATTTGCCGACGTTATCGAGCTTCAAATTTTGAAAAGTCACACAAGTTGTGTGTTTGAGCACATAAAGTACTATTTTTCTTGGAAATTCAACAAGATGCAATCATGATGTGTTGTGACATCTTAAAAATCTCGTCGATCTGATTATATTGACACTTTGTTTAAGGACTTTGGTCATCATATGCCGAAGTTATCGAGCTTCAAATTTTGAAAAGTCACACAAGTTGTGTGTTTGAGCACATAAAGTACTATTTTTCTTGGAAGTTCAACAAGATGCAATCATGATGTGTTGTGACATCTTCAAAATCTCGTCGATCTGATTATATTGACACTTTGTTTAAGGAATTTGGTCATCATATGCCGAAGTTATCGAGCTTCAAAGTTTGAAAAGTCACAAAAGATATGTGTTTGAGCACATAAAGTACTATTTTTCTTGGAAGTTCAACAAGATGCAATCATGATGTGTTGTAACATCTTCAAAATCTCGTCGATCTGATTAATTTGACACTTTGTTTAAGGAATTTGGTCCTCATTTGCCGAAGTTATCGAGCTTCAAAGTTTGAAAAGTCACAAAAGATGTGTGTTTGAGCACATAAAGTACTATTTTTCTTGGAAGTTCAACAAGATGCAATCATGATGTGTTGTAACATCTTCAAAATCTCGTCGATCTGATTAATTTGACACTTTTTTTAAGGAATTTGGTCCTCATTTGCCGAAGTTATCGAGCTTCAAATTTTGAAAAGTCACACAAGTTGTGTGTTTGAGCACATAAAGTACTATTTTTCTTGGAAGTTCAACAAGATGCAATCATGATGTGTTGTGACATCTTCAAAATCTCGTCGATCTGATTATATTGACACTTTGTTTAAGGAATTTGGTCATCATATGCCGAAGTTATCGAGCTTCAAAGTTTGAAAAGTCACAAAAGATGTGTGTTTGAGCACATAAAGTACTATTTTTCTTGGAAGTTCAACAAGATGCAATCATGTTGTGTTGTAACATCTTCAAAATCTCGTCGATCTGATTAATTTTACACTTTGTTTAAGGAATTTGGTCCTCATTTGCCGAAGTTATCGAGCTTCAAAGTTTGAAAAGTCACACAAGATGTGTGTTTGAGCACATAAAGTACTATTTTTCTTGGAAGTTCAACAAGATGCAATCATGATGTGTTGTAACATCTCCAAAATCTCGTCGATCTGATTATATTGACACTTTGGTTAAGGAATTTGGTCATCATATGCCGAAGTTATCGAGCTTCAAAGTTTGAAAAGTCACAAAAGATGTGTGTTTGAGCACATATAGTACTATTTTTCTTGGAAGTTCAACAAGATGCAATCATGATGTGTTGTGACATCTTCAAAATCTCGTCGATCTGATTAATTTGACACTTTGTTTAAGGAATTTGGTCCTCATTTGCCGAAGTTATCGAGCTTCAAAGTTTGAAAAGTCACAAAAGATGTGTGTTTGAGCACATAAAGTACTATTTTTCTTGGAAGTTCAACAAGATGCAATCATGATGTGTTGTAACATCTTCAAAATCTCGTCGATCTGATTAATTTGACACTTTGTTTAAGGAATTTGGTCATCATATGCCGAAGTTATCGAGCTTCAAAGTTTGAAAAGTCACAAAAGATGTGTGTTTGAGCACATAAAGTACTATTTTTCTCTGAAGTTCAACAAGATGCAATCATGATGTGTTGTAACATCTTCAAAATCTCGTCGATCTGATTAATTTGACACTTTGTTTAAGGAATTTGGTCCTCATTTGCCGAAGTTATCGAGCTTCAAAGTTTGAAAAGTCACAAAAGATGTGTGTTTGAGCACATAAAGTACTATTTTTCTTGGAAGTTCAAGATGCAATCATGATGTGTTGTAACATCTTCAAAATCTCGTCGATCTGATTAATTTGACACTTTGTTTAAGGAATTTGGTCCTCATTTGCCGAATTTATCGAGCTTCAAACTTTGAAAAGTCACACAAGTTGTGTGTTTGAGCACATAAAGTACTATTTTTCTTGGAAGTTCAACAAGATGCAATCATGTTGTGCTGTAACATCTTCAAAATCTCGTCGATCTGATTAATTTGACACTTTGTTTAAGGAATTTGGTCCTCATTTGCCGAAATTATCGAGCTTCAAATTTTGAAAAGTCACACAAGTTGTGTGTTTGAGCACATAAAGTACTATTTTTCTTGGAAGTTCAACAAGATGCAATCATGTTGTGTTGTAACATCTTCAAAATCTCGTCGATCTGATTAATTTGACACTTTGTTTAAGGAATTTGGTCCTCATTTGCCGAATTTATCGAGCTTCAAACTTTGAAAAGTCACACAAGTTGTGTGTTTGAGCACATAAAGTACTATTTTTCTTGGAAGTTCAACAAGATGCAATCATGTTGTGTTGTAACATCTTCAAAATCTCGTCGATCTGATTAATTTTACACTTTGTTTAAGGAATTTGGTCCTCATTTGCCGAAGTTATCGAGCTTCAAAGTTTGAAAAGTCACACAAGATGTGTGTTTGAGCACATAAAGTACTATTTTTCTTGGAAGTTCAACAAGATGCAATCATGATGTGTTGTAACATCTCCAAAATCTCGTCGATCTGATTATATTGACACTTTGTTTAAGGAATTTGGTCATCATATGCCGAAGTTATCGAGCTTCAAAGTTTGAAAAGTCACAAAAGATGTGTGTTTGAGCACATATAGTACTATTTTTCTTGGAAGTTCAACAAGATGCAATCATGATGTGTTGTAACATCTTCAAAATCTCGTCGATCTGATTATATTGACACTTTGTTTAAGGAATTTGGTCATCATATGCCGAAGTTATCGAGCTTCAAAGTTTGAAAAGTCACAAAAGATATGTGTTTGAGCACATAAAGTACTATTTTTCTTGGAAGTTCAACAAGATGCAATCATGATGTGTTGTAACATCTTCAAAATCTCGTCGATCTGATTAATTTGACACTTTGTTTAAGGAATTTGGTCCTCATTTGCCGAAGTTATCGAGCTTCAAAGTTTGAAAAGTCACAAAAGATGTGTGTTTGAGCACATAAAGTACTATTTTTCTTGGAAGTTCAACAAGATGCAATCATGATGTGTTGTAACATCTTCAAAATCTCGTCGATCTGATTAATTTGACACTTTTTTTAAGGAATTTGGTCCTCATTTGCCGAAGTTATCGAGCTTCAAATTTTGAAAAGTCACACAAGTTGTGTGTTTGAGCACATAAAGTACTATTTTTCTTGGAAGTTCAACAAGATGCAATCATGATGTGTTGTGACATCTTCAAAATCTCGTCGATCTGATTATATTGACACTTTGTTTAAGGAATTTGGTCATCATATGCCGAAGTTATCGAGCTTCAAAGTTTGAAAAGTCACAAAAGATGTGTGTTTGAGCACATAAAGTACTATTTTTCTTGGAAGTTCAACAAGATGCAATCATGTTGTGTTGTAACATCTTCAAAATCTCGTCGATCTGATTAATTTTACACTTTGTTTAAGGAATTTGGTCCTCATTTGCCGAAGTTATCGAGCTTCAAAGTTTGAAAAGTCACACAAGATGTGTGTTTGAGCACATAAAGTACTATTTTTCTTGGAAGTTCAACAAGATGCAATCATGATGTGTTGTAACATCTCCAAAATCTCGTCGATCTGATTATATTGACACTTTGGTTAAGGAATTTGGTCATCATATGCCGAAGTTATCGAGCTTCAAAGTTTGAAAAGTCACAAAAGATGTGTGTTTGAGCACATATAGTACTATTTTTCTTGGAAGTTCAACAAGATGCAATCATGATGTGTTGTGACATCTTCAAAATCTCGTCGATCTGATTAATTTGACACTTTGTTTAAGGAATTTGGTCCTCATTTGCCGAAGTTATCGAGCTTCAAAGTTTGAAAAGTCACAAAAGATGTGTGTTTGAGCACATAAAGTACTATTTTTCTTGGAAGTTCAACAAGATGCAATCATGATGTGTTGTAACATCTTCAAAATCTCGTCGATCTGATTAATTTGACACTTTGTTTAAGGAATTTGGTCATCATATGCCGAAGTTATCGAGCTTCAAAGTTTGAAAAGTCACAAAAGATGTGTGTTTGAGCACATAAAGTACTATTTTTCTCTGAAGTTCAACAAGATGCAATCATGATGTGTTGTAACATCTTCAAAATCTCGTCGATCTGATTAATTTGACACTTTGTTTAAGGAATTTGGTCCTCATTTGCCGAAGTTATCGAGCTTCAAAGTTTGAAAAGTCACAAAAGATGTGTGTTTGAGCACATAAAGTACTATTTTTCTTGGAAGTTCAAGATGCAATCATGATGTGTTGTAACATCTTCAAAATCTCGTCGATCTGATTAATTTGACACTTTGTTTAAGGAATTTGGTCCTCATTTGCCGAATTTATCGAGCTTCAAACTTTGAAAAGTCACACAAGTTGTGTGTTTGAGCACATAAAGTACTATTTTTCTTGGAAGTTCAACAAGATGCAATCATGTTGTGCTGTAACATCTTCAAAATCTCGTCGATCTGATTAATTTGACACTTTGTTTAAGGAATTTGGTCCTCATTTGCCGAAATTATCGAGCTTCAAATTTTGAAAAGTCACACAAGTTGTGTGTTTGAGCACATAAAGTACTATTTTTCTTGGAAGTTCAACAAGATGCAATCATGTTGTGTTGTAACATCTTCAAAATCTCGTCGATCTGATTAATTTGACACTTTGTTTAAGGAATTTGGTCCTCATTTGCCGAATTTATCGAGCTTCAAACTTTGAAAAGTCACACAAGTTGTGTGTTTGAGCACATAAAGTACTATTTTTCTTGGAAGTTCAACAAGATGCAATCATGTTGTGTTGTAACATCTTCAAAATCTCGTCGATCTGATTAATTTTACACTTTGTTTAAGGAATTTGGTCCTCATTTGCCGAAGTTATCGAGCTTCAAAGTTTGAAAAGTCACACAAGATGTGTGTTTGAGCACATAAAGTACTATTTTTCTTGGAAGTTCAACAAGATGCAATCATGATGTGTTGTAACATCTCCAAAATCTCGTCGATCTGATTATATTGACACTTTGTTTAAGGAATTTGGTCATCATATGCCGAAGTTATCGAGCTTCAAAGTTTGAAAAGTCACAAAAGATGTGTGTTTGAGCACATATAGTACTATTTTTCTTGGAAGTTCAACAAGATGCAATAATGATGTGTTGTAACATCTTCAAAATCTCGTCGATCTGATTAATTTGACACTTTGTTTAAGGAATTTGGTCCTCATTTGCCGAAGTTATCGAGCTTCAAAGTTTGAAAAGTCACAAAAGATGTGTGTTTGAGCACATAAAGTACTATTTTTCTTGGAAGTTCAACAAGATGCAATCATGATGTGTTGTAACATCTTCAAAATCTCGTCGATCTGATTAATTTGACACTTTTTTTAAGGAATTTGCTCCTCATTTGCCGAAGTTATCGAGCTTCAAATTTTGAAAAGTCACACAAGTTGTGTGTTTGAGCACATAAAGTACTATTTTTCTTGGAAGTTCAACAAGATGCAATCATGATGTGTTGTGACATCTTCAAAATCTCGTCGATCTGATTATATTGACACTTTGTTTAAGGAATTTGGTCATCATATGCCGAAGTTATCGAGCTTCAAAGTTTCTAAAGTCACAAAAGATGTGTGTTTGAGCACATAAAGTACTATTTTTCTTGGAAGTTCAACAAGATGCAATCATGATGTGTTGTAACATCTCCAAAATCTCGTCGATCTGATTATATTGACACTTTGTTTAAGGAATTTGGTCATCATATGTCGAAGTTATCGAGCTTCAAAGTTTGAAAAGTCACAAAAGATGTGTGTTTGAGCACATAAAGTACTATTTTTCTTGGAAGTTCAACAAGATGCAATCATGATGTGTTGTAACATCTTCAAAATCTCGTCGATCTGATTAATTTGACACTTTGTTTAAGGAATTTGGTCCTCATTTGCCGAAGTTATCGAGCTTCAAAGTTTGAAAAGTCACAAAAGATGTGTGTTTGAGCACATAAAGTACTATTTTTCTTGGAAGTTCAACAAGATGCAATCATGATGTGTTGTAACATCTTCAAAATCTCGTCGATCTGATTAATTTGACACTTTGTTTAAGGAATTTGGTCCACATTTTCCGAAGTTATCGAGCTTCAAAGTTTGAAAAGTCACAAAAGATGTGTGTTTGAGCACATAAAGTACTATTTTTCTCTGAAGTTCAACAAGATGCAATCATGATGTGTTGTAACATCTTCAAAATCTCGTCGATCTGATTAATTTGACACTTTGTTTAAGGAATTTGGTCCTCATTTGCCGACGTTATCGAGCTTCAAATTTTGAAAAGTCACACAAGTTGTGTGTTTGAGCACATAAAGTACTATTTTTCTTGGAAATTCAACAAGATGCAATCATGATGTGTTGTGACATCTTAAAAATCTCGTCGATCTGATTATATTGACACTTTGTTTAAGGACTTTGGTCATCATATGCCGAAGTTATCGAGCTTCAAATTTTGAAAAGTCACACAAGTTGTGTGTTTGAGCACATAAAGTACTATTTTTCTTGGAAGTTCAACAAGATGCAATCATGATGTGTTGTGACATCTTCAAAATCTCGTCGATCTGATTATATTGACACTTTGTTTAAGGAATTTGGTCATCATATGCCGAAGTTATCGAGCTTCAAAGTTTGAAAAGTCACAAAAGATGTGTGTTTGAGCACATAAAGTACTATTTTTCTTGGAAGTTCAACAAGATGCAATCATGATGTGTTGTAACATCTCCAAAATCTCGTCGATCTGATTATATTGACACTTTGTTTAAGGAATTTGGTCATCATATGTCGAAGTTATCGAGCTTCAAAGTTTGAAAAGTCACAAAAGATGTGTGTTTGAGCACATAAAGTACTATTTTTCTTGGAAGTTCAACAAGATGCAATCATGATGTGTTGTAACATCTTCAAAATCTCGTCGATCTGATTAATTTGACACTTTGTTTAAGGAATTTGGTCCTCATTTGCCGAAGTTATCGAGCTTCAAAGTTTGAAAAGTCACAAAAGATGTGTGTTTGAGCACATAAAGTACTATTTTTCTTGGAAGTTCAACAAGATGCAATCATGATGTGTTGTAACATCTTCAAAATCTCGTCGATCTGATTAATTTGACACTTTGTTTAAGGAATTTGGTCCACATTTTCCGAAGTTATCGAGCTTCAAAGTTTGAAAAGTCACAAAAGATGTGTGTTTGAGCACATAAAGTACTATTTTTCTCTGAAGTTCAACAAGATGCAATCATGATGTGTTGTAACATCTTCAAAATCTCGTCGATCTGATTAATTTGACACTTTGTTTAAGGAATTTGGTCCTCATTTGCCGACGTTATCGAGCTTCAAATTTTGAAAAGTCACACAAGTTGTGTGTTTGAGCACATAAAGTACTATTTTTCTTGGAAATTCAACAAGATGCAATCATGATGTGTTGTGACATCTTAAAAATCTCGTCGATCTGATTATATTGACACTTTGTTTAAGGAATTTGGTCATCATATGCCGAAGTTATCGAGCTTCAAAGTTTGAAAAGTCACAAAAGATGTGTGTTTGAGCACATAAAGTACTATTTTTCTTGGAAGTTCAACAAGATGCAATCATGATGTGTTGTAACATCTTCAAAATCTCGTCGATCTGATTAATTTGACACTTTGTTTAAGGAATTTGGTCCTCATTTGCCGAAGTTATCGAGCTTCAAAGTTTGAAAAGTCACAAAAGATGTGTGTTTGAGCACATAAAGTACTATTTTTCTTGGAAGTTCAACAAGATGCAATCATGATGTGTTGTAACATCTTCAAAATCTCGTCGATCTGATTAATTTGACACTTTTTTTAAGGAATTTGGTCCTCATTTGCCGAAGTTATCGAGCTTCAAATTTTGAAAAGTCACACAAGTTGTGTGTTTGAGCACATAAAGTACTATTTTTCTTGGAAGTTCAACAAGATGCAATCATGATGTGTTGTGACATCTTCAAAATCTCGTCGATCTGATTATATTGACACTTTGTTTAAGGAATTTGGTCATCATATGCCGAAGTTATCGAGCTTCAAAGTTTGAAAAGTCACAAAAGATGTGTGTTTGAGCACATAAAGTACTATTTTTCTTGGAAGTTCAACAAGATGCAATCATGTTGTGTTGTAACATCTTCAAAATCTCGTCGATCTGATTAATTTTACACTTTGTTTAAGGAATTTGGTCCTCATTTGCCGAAGTTATCGAGCTTCAAAGTTTGAAAAGTCACACAAGATGTGTGTTTGAGCACATAAAGTACTATTTTTCTTGGAAGTTCAACAAGATGCAATCATGATGTGTTGTAACATCTCCAAAATCTCGTCGATCTGATTATATTGACACTTTGGTTAAGGAATTTGGTCATCATATGCCGAAGTTATCGAGCTTCAAAGTTTGAAAAGTCACAAAAGATGTGTGTTTGAGCACATATAGTACTATTTTTCTTGGAAGTTCAACAAGATGCAATCATGATGTGTTGTGACATCTTCAAAATCTCGTCGATCTGATTAATTTGACACTTTGTTTAAGGAATTTGGTCCTCATTTGCCGAAGTTATCGAGCTTCAAAGTTTGAAAAGTCACACAAGTTGTGTGTTTGAGCACATAAAGTACTATTTTTCTCGGAAGTTCAACAAGATGCAATCACGATGTGTTGTAACATCTTCAAAATCTCGTCGATCTGATTAATTTGACACTTTGTTTAAGGAATTTGGTCCTCATTTGCCGAATTTATCGAGCTTCAAACTTTGAAAAGTCACACAAGTTGTGTGTTTGAGCACATAAAGTACTATTTTTCTCTGAAGTTCAACAAGATGCAATCATGATGTGTTGTAACATCTTCAAAATCTCGTCGATCTGATTAATTTGACACTTTGTTTAAGGAATTTGGTCCTCATTTGCCGAAGTTATCGAGCTTCAAAGTTTGAAAAGTCACAAAAGATGTGTGTTTGAGCACATAAAGTACTATTTTTCTTGGAAGTTCAACAAGATGCAATCATGATGTGTTGTAACATCTTCAAAATCTCGTCGATCTGATTAATTTGACACTTTGTTTAAGGAATTTGGTCCTCATTTGCCGAAGTTATCGAGCTTCAAAGTTTGAAAAGTCACAAAAGATGTGTGTTTGAGCACATAAAGTACTATTTTTCTCTGAAGTTCAACAAGATGCAATCATGATGTGTTGTAACATCTTCAAAATCTCGTCGATCTGATTAATTTGACACTTTGTTTAAGGAATTTGGTCCTCATTTGCCGAAGTTATCGAGCTTCAAAGTTTGAAAAGTCACAAAAGATGTGTGTTTGAGCACATAAAGTACTATTTTTCTCTGAAGTTCAACAAGATGCAATCATGATGTGTTGTAACATCTTCAAAATCTCGTCGATCTGATTAATTTGACACTTTGTTTAAGGAATTTGGTCCTCATTTGCCGAAGTTATCGAGCTTCAAAGTTTGAAAAGTCACAAAAGATGTGTGTTTGAGCACATAAAGTACTATTTTTCTTGGAAGTTCAAGATGCAATCATGATGTGTTGTAACATCTTCAAAATCTCGTCGATCTGATTAATTTGACACTTTGTTTAAGGAATTTGGTCCTCATTTGCCGAATTTATCGAGCTTCAAACTTTGAAAAGTCACACAAGTTGTGTGTTTGAGCACATAAAGTACTATTTTTCTTGGAAGTTCAACAAGATGCAATCATGTTGTGCTGTAACATCTTCAAAATCTCGTCGATCTGATTAATTTGACACTTTGTTTAAGGAATTTGGTCCTCATTTGCCGAAATTATCGAGCTTCAAATTTTGAAAAGTCACACAAGTTGTGTGTTTGAGCACATAAAGTACTATTTTTCTTGGAAGTTCAACAAGATGCAATCATGTTGTGTTGTAACATCTTCAAAATCTCGTCGATCTGATTAATTTGACACTTTGTTTAAGGAATTTGGTCCTCATTTGCCGAATTTATCGAGCTTCAAACTTTGAAAAGTCACACAAGTTGTGTGTTTGAGCACATAAAGTACTATTTTTCTTGGAAGTTCAACAAGATGCAATCATGTTGTGTTGTAACATCTTCAAAATCTTGTCGATCTGATTAATTTTACACTTTGTTTAAGGAATTTGGTCCTCATTTGCCGAAGTTATCGAGCTTCAAAGTTTGAAAAGTCACACAAGATGTGTGTTTGAGCACATAAAGTACTATTTTTCTTGGAAGTTCAACAAGATGCAATCATGATGTGTTGTAACATCTCCAAAATCTCGTCGATCTGATTATATTGACACTTTGTTTAAGGAATTTGGTCATCATATGCCGAAGTTATCGAGCTTCAAAGTTTGAAAAGTCACAAAAGATGTGTGTTTGAGCACATATAGTACTATTTTTCTTGGAAGTTCAACAAGATGCAATAATGATGTGTTGTAACATCTTCAAAATCTCGTCGATCTGATTAATTTGACACTTTGTTTAAGGAATTTGGTCCTCATTTGCCGAAGTTATCGAGCTTCAAAGTTTGAAAAGTCACAAAAGATGTGTGTTTGAGCACATAAAGTACTATTTTTCTTGGAAGTTCAACAAGATGCAATCATGATGTGTTGTAACATCTTCAAAATCTCGTCGATCTGATTAATTTGACACTTTGTTTAAGGAATTTGGTCCTCATTTGCCGAATTTATCGAGCTTCAAAGTTTGAAAAGTCACACAAGTTGTGTGTTTGAGCACATATAGTACTATTTTTCTTGGAAGTTCAACAAGATGCAATAATGATGTGTTGTAACATCTTCAAAATCTCGTCGATCTGATTAATTTGACACTTTGTTTAAGGAATTTGGTCCTCATTTGCCGAATTTATCGAGCTTCAAAGTTTGAAAAGTCACACAAGTTGTGTGTTTGAGCACATAAAGTACTATTTTTCTTGGAAGTTCAACAAGATGCAATCATGTTGTGTTGTAACATCTTCAAAATCTCGTCGATCTGATTAATTTGACACTTTGTTTAAGGAATTTGGTCCTCATTTGCCGAAGTTATCGAGCTTCAAATTTTGAAAAGTCACACAAGTTGTGTGTTTGAGCACATAAAGTACTATTTTTCTCTGAAGTTCAACAAGATGCAATCATGATGTGTTGTAACATCTTCAAAATCTCGTCGATCTGATTAATTTGACACTTTGTTTAAGGAATTTGGTCCTCATTTGCCGAAGTTATCGAGCTTCAAAGTTTGAAAAGTCACAAAAGATGTGTGTTTGAGCACATAAAGTACTATTTTTCTTGGAAGTTCAACAAGATGCAATCATGATGTGTTGTAACATCTTCAAAATCTCGTCGATCTGATTAATTTGACACTTTGTTTAAGGAATTTGGTCCTCATTTGCCGAAGTTATCGAGCTTCAAAGTTTGAAAAGTCACAAAAGATGTGTGTTTGAGCACATAAAGTACTATTTTTCTCTGAAGTTCAACAAGATGCAATCATGATGTGTTGTAACATCTTCAAAATCTCGTCGATCTGATTAATTTGACACTTTGTTTAAGGAATTTGGTCCTCATTTGCCGACGTTATCGAGCTTCAAATTTTGAAAAGTCACACAAGTTGTGTGTTTGAGCACATAAAGTACTATTTTTCTTGGAAATTCAACAAGATGCAATCATGATGTGTTGTGACATCTTAAAAATCTCGTCGATCTGATTATATTGACACTTTGTTTAAGGAATTTGGTCATCATATGCCGAAGTTATCGAGCTTCAAATTTTGAAAAGTCACACAAGTTGTGTGTTTGAGCACATAAAGTACTATTTTTCTTGGAAGTTCAACAAGATGCAATCATGATGTGTTGTGACATCTTCAAAATCTCGTCGATCTGATTATATTGACACTTTGTTTAAGGAATTTGGTCCTCATTTGCCGAAGTTATCGAGCTTCAAAGTTTGAAAAGTCACAAAAGATGTGTGTTTGAGCACATAAAGTACTATTTTTCTTGGAAATTCAACAAGATGCAATCATGTTGTGTTGTAACATCTTCAAAATCTCGTCGATCTGATTAATTTGACACTTTGTTTAAGGAATTTGGTCCTCATTTGCCGAAGTTATCGAGCTTCAAAGTTTGAAAAGTCACAAAAGATGTGTGTTTGAGCACATAAAGTACTATTTTTCTTGGAAGTTCAACAAGATGCAATCATGATGTGTTGTAACATCTTCAAAATCTCGTCGATCTGATTAATTTGACACTTTGTTTAAGGAATTTGGTCCACATTTTCCGAAGTTATCGAGCTTCAAAGTTTGAAAAGTCACAAAAGATGTGTGTTTGAGCACATAAAGTACTATTTTTCTCTGAAGTTCAACAAGATGCAATCATGATGTGTTGTAACATCTTCAAAATCTCGTCGATCTGATTAATTTGACACTTTGTTTAAGGAATTTGGTCCTCATTTGCCGACGTTATCGAGCTTCAAATTTTGAAAAGTCACACAAGTTGTGTGTTTGAGCACATAAAGTACTATTTTTCTTGGAAATTCAACAAGATGCAATCATGATGTGTTGTGACATCTTAAAAATCTCGTCGATCTGATTATATTGACACTTTGTTTAAGGACTTTGGTCATCATATGCCGAAGTTATCGAGCTTCAAATTTTGAAAAGTCACACAAGTTGTGTGTTTGAGCACATAAAGTACTATTTTTCTTGGAAGTTCAACAAGATGCAATCATGATGTGTTGTGACATCTTCAAAATCTCGTCGATCTGATTATATTGACACTTTGTTTAAGGAATTTGGTCATCATATGCCGAAGTTATCGAGCTTCAAAGTTTGAAAAGTCACAAAAGATGTGTGTTTGAGCACATAAAGTACTATTTTTCTTGGAAGTTCAACAAGATGCAATCATGATGTGTTGTAACATCTTCAAAATCTCGTCGATCTGATTAATTTGACACTTTTTTTAAGGAATTTGGTCTTCATTTGCCGAAGTTATCGAGCTTCAAATTTTGAAAAGTCACACAAGTTGTGTGTTTGAGCACATAAAGTACTATTTTTCTTGGAAGTTCAACAAGATGCAATCATGATGTGTTGTGACATCTTCAAAATCTCGTCGATCTGATTATATTGACACTTTGTTTAAGGAATTTGGTCATCATATGCCGAAGTTATCGAGCTTCAAAGTTTGAAAAGTCACAAAAGATGTGTGTTTGAGCACATAAAGTACTATTTTTCTTGGAAGTTCAACAAGATGCAATCATGTTGTGTTGTAACATCTTCAAAATCTCGTCGATCTGATTAATTTTACACTTTGTTTAAGGAATTTGGTCCTCATTTGCCGAAGTTATCGAGCTTCAAAGTTTGAAAAGTCACACAAGATGTGTGTTTGAGCACATAAAGTACTATTTTTCTTGGAAGTTCAACAAGATGCAATCATGATGTGTTGTAACATCTCCAAAATCTCGTCGATCTGATTATATTGACACTTTGGTTAAGGAATTTGGTCATCATATGCCGAAGTTATCGAGCTTCAAAGTTTGAAAAGTCACAAAAGATGTGTGTTTGAGCACATATAGTACTATTTTTCTTGGAAGTTCAACAAGATGCAATCATGATGTGTTGTAACATCTTCAAAATCTCGTCGATCTGATTAATTTGACACTTTGTTTAAGGAATTTGGTCCTCATTTGCCGAAGTTATCGAGCTTCAAAGTTTGAAAAGTCACAAAAGATGTGTGTTTGAGCACATAAAGTACTATTTTTCTTGGAAGTTCAACAAGATGCAATCATGATGTGTTGTAACATCTTCAAAATCTCGTCGATCTGATTAATTTGACACTTTGTTTAAGGAATTTGGTCCACATTTTCCGAAGTTATCGAGCTTCAAAGTTTGAAAAGTCACAAAAGATGTGTGTTTGAGCACATAAAGTACTATTTTTCTCTGAAGTTCAACAAGATGCAATCATGATGTGTTGTAACATCTTCAAAATCTCGTCGATCTGATTAACTTGACACTTTGTTTAAGGAATTTGGTCCTCATTTGCCGACGTTATCGAGCTTCAAATTTTGAAAAGTCACACAAGTTGTGTGTTTGAGCACATAAAGTACTATTTTTCTTGGAAATTCAACAAGATGCAATCATGATGTGTTGTGACATCTTAAAAATCTCGTCGATCTGATTATATTGACACTTTGTTTAAGGAATTTGGTCATCATATGCCGAAGTTATCGAGCTTCAAATTTTGAAAAGTCACACAAGTTGTGTGTTTGAGCACATAAAGTACTATTTTTCTTGGAAGTTCAACAAGATGCAATCATGATGTGTTGTGACATCTTCAAAATCTCGTCGATCTGATTATATTGACACTTTGTTTAAGGAATTTGGTCATCATATGCCGAAGTTATCGAGCTTCAAAGTTTGAAAAGTCACAAAAGATGTGTGTTTGAGCACATAAAGTACTATTTTTCTTGGAAGTTCAACAAGATGCAATCATGATGTGTTGTAACATCTTCAAAATCTCGTCGATCTGATTAATTTGACACTTTGTTTAAGGAATTTGGTCATCATATGTCGAAGTTATCGAGCTTCAAAGTTTGAAAAGTCACAAAAGATGTGTGTTTGAGCACATAAAGTACTATTTTTCTTGGAAGTTCAACAAGATGCAATCATGATGTGTTGTAACATCTTCAAAATCTCGTCGATCTGATTAATTTGACACTTTGTTTAAGGAATTTGGTCCTCATTTGCCGAAGTTATCGAGCTTCAAAGTTTGAAAAGTCACAAAAGATGTGTGTTTGAGCACATAAAGTACTATTTTTCTTGGAAGTTCAACAAGATGCAATCATGATGTGTTGTAACATCTTCAAAATCTCGTCGATCTGATTAATTTGACACTTTGTTTAAGGAATTTGGTCCACATTTTCCGAAGTTATCGAGCTTCAAAGTTTGAAAAGTCACAAAAGATGTGTGTTTGAGCACATAAAGTACTATTTTTCTCTGAAGTTCAACAAGATGCAATCATGATGTGTTGTAACATCTTCAAAATCTCGTCGATCTGATTAATTTGACACTTTGTTTAAGGAATTTGGTCCTCATTTGCCGACGTTATCGAGCTTCAAATTTTGAAAAGTCACACAAGTTGTGTGTTTGAGCACATAAAGTACTATTTTTCTTGGAAATTCAACAAGATGCAATCATGATGTGTTGTGACATCTTAAAAATCTCGTCGATCTGATTATATTGACACTTTGTTTAAGGACTTTGGTCATCATATGCCGAAGTTATCGAGCTTCAAATTTTGAAAAGTCACACAAGTTGTGTGTTTGAGCACATAAAGTACTATTTTTCTTGGAAGTTCAACAAGATGCAATCATGATGTGTTGTGACATCTTCAAAATCTCGTCGATCTGATTATATTGACACTCTGTTTAAGGAATTTGGTCATCATATGCCGAAGTTATCGAGCTTCAAAGTTTGAAAAGTCACAAAAGATGTGTGTTTGAGCACATAAAGTACTATTTTTCTTGGAAGTTCAACAAGATGCAATCATGATGTGTTGTAACATCTCCAAAATCTCGTCGATCTGATTATATTGACACTTTGTTTAAGGAATTTGGTCATCATATGTCGAAGTTATCGAGCTTCAAAGTTTGAAAAGTCACAAAAGATGTGTGTTTGAGCACATAAAGTACTATTTTTCTTGGAAGTTCAACAAGATGCAATCATGATGTGTTGTAACATCTTCAAAATCTCGTCGATCTGATTAATTTGACACTTTGTTTAAGGAATTTGGTCCTCATTTGCCGAAGTTATCGAGCTTCAAAGTTTGAAAAGTCACAAAAGATGTGTGTTTGAGCACATAAAGTACTATTTTTCTTGGAAGTTCAACAAGATGCAATCATGATGTGTTGTAACATCTTCAAAATCTCGTCGATCTGATTAATTTGACACTTTGTTTAAGGAATTTGGTCCACATTTTCCGAAGTTATCGAGCTTCAAAGTTTGAAAAGTCACAAAAGATGTGTGTTTGAGCACATAAAGTACTATTTTTCTCTGAAGTTCAACAAGATGCAATCATGATGTGTTGTAACATCTTCAAAATCTCGTCGATCTGATTAATTTGACACTTTGTTTAAGGAATTTGGTCCTCATTTGCCGACGTTATCGAGCTTCAAATTTTGAAAAGTCACACAAGTTGTGTGTTTGAGCACATAAAGTACTATTTTTCTTGGAAATTCAACAAGATGCAATCATGATGTGTTGTGACATCTTAAAAATCTCGTCGATCTGATTATATTGACACTTTGTTTAAGGACTTTGGTCATCATATGCCGAAGTTATCGAGCTTCAAATTTTGAAAAGTCACACAAGTTGTGTGTTTGAGCACATAAAGTACTATTTTTCTTGGAAGTTCAACAAGATGCAATCATGATGTGTTGTGACATCTTCAAAATCTCGTCGATCTGATTATATTGACACTTTGTTTAAGGAATTTGGTCATCATATGCCGAAGTTATCGAGCTTCAAAGTTTGAAAAGTCACAAAAGATGTGTGTTTGAGCACATAAAGTACTATTTTTCTTGGAAGTTCAACAAGATGCAATCATGATGTGTTGTAACATCTTCAAAATCTCGTCGATCTGATTAATTTGACACTTTGTTTAAGGAATTTGGTCCTCATTTGCCGAAGTTATCGAGCTTCAAAGTTTGAAAAGTCACAAAAGATGTGTGTTTGAGCACATAAAGTACTATTTTTCTTGGAAGTTCAACAAGATGCAATCATGATGTGTTGTAACATCTTCAAAATCTCGTCGATCTGATTAATTTGACACTTTTTTTAAGGAATTTGGTCCTCATTTGCCGAAGTTATCGAGCTTCAAATTTTGAAAAGTCACACAAGTTGTGTGTTTGAGCACATAAAGTACTATTTTTCTTGGAAGTTCAACAAGATGCAATCATGATGTGTTGTGACATCTTCAAAATCTCGTCGATCTGATTATATTGACACTTTGTTTAAGGAATTTGGTCATCATATGCCGAAGTTATCGAGCTTCAAAGTTTGAAAAGTCACAAAAGATGTGTGTTTGAGCACATAAAGTACTATTTTTCTTGGAAGTTCAACAAGATGCAATCATGTTGTGTTGTAACATCTTCAAAATCTCGTCGATCTGATTAATTTTACACTTTGTTTAAGGAATTTGGTCCTCATTTGCCGAAGTTATCGAGCTTCAAAGTTTGAAAAGTCACACAAGATGTGTGTTTGAGCACATAAAGTACTATTTTTCTTGGAAGTTCAACAAGATGCAATCATGATGTGTTGTAACATCTCCAAAATCTCGTCGATCTGATTATATTGACACTTTGGTTAAGGAATTTGGTCATCATATGCCGAAGTTATCGAGCTTCAAAGTTTGAAAAGTCACAAAAGATGTGTGTTTGAGCACATATAGTACTATTTTTCTTGGAAGTTCAACAAGATGCAATCATGATGTGTTGTGACATCTTCAAAATCTCGTCGATCTGATTAATTTGACACTTTGTTTAAGGAATTTGGTCCTCATTTGCCGAAGTTATCGAGCTTCAAAGTTTGAAAAGTCACAAAAGATGTGTGTTTGAGCACATAAAGTACTATTTTTCTTGGAAGTTCAACAAGATGCAATCATGATGTGTTGTAACATCTTCAAAATCTCGTCGATCTGATTAATTTGACACTTTGTTTAAGGAATTTGGTCATCATATGCCGAAGTTATCGAGCTTCAAAGTTTGAAAAGTCACAAAAGATGTGTGTTTGAGCACATAAAGTACTATTTTTCTCTGAAGTTCAACAAGATGCAATCATGATGTGTTGTAACATCTTCAAAATCTCGTCGATCTGATTAATTTGACACTTTGTTTAAGGAATTTGGTCCTCATTTGCCGAAGTTATCGAGCTTCAAAGTTTGAAAAGTCACAAAAGATGTGTGTTTGAGCACATAAAGTACTATTTTTCTTGGAAGTTCAAGATGCAATCATGATGTGTTGTAACATCTTCAAAATCTCGTCGATCTGATTAATTTGACACTTTGTTTAAGGAATTTGGTCCTCATTTGCCGAATTTATCGAGCTTCAAACTTTGAAAAGTCACACAAGTTGTGTGTTTGAGCACATAAAGTACTATTTTTCTTGGAAGTTCAACAAGATGCAATCATGTTGTGCTGTAACATCTTCAAAATCTCGTCGATCTGATTAATTTGACACTTTGTTTAAGGAATTTGGTCCTCATTTGCCGAAATTATCGAGCTTCAAATTTTGAAAAGTCACACAAGTTGTGTGTTTGAGCACATAAAGTACTATTTTTCTTGGAAGTTCAACAAGATGCAATCATGTTGTGTTGTAACATCTTCAAAATCTCGTCGATCTGATTAATTTGACACTTTGTTTAAGGAATTTGGTCCTCATTTGCCGAATTTATCGAGCTTCAAACTTTGAAAAGTCACACAAGTTGTGTGTTTGAGCACATAAAGTACTATTTTTCTTGGAAGTTCAACAAGATGCAATCATGTTGTGTTGTAACATCTTCAAAATCTTGTCGATCTGATTAATTTTACACTTTGTTTAAGGAATTTGGTCCTCATTTGCCGAAGTTATCGAGCTTCAAAGTTTGAAAAGTCACACAAGATGTGTGTTTGAGCACATAAAGTACTATTTTTCTTGGAAGTTCAACAAGATGCAATCATGATGTGTTGTAACATCTCCAAAATCTCGTCGATCTGATTATATTGACACTTTGTTTAAGGAATTTGGTCATCATATGCCGAAGTTATCGAGCTTCAAAGTTTGAAAAGTCACAAAAGATGTGTGTTTGAGCACATATAGTACTATTTTTCTTGGAAGTTCAACAAGATGCAATAATGATGTGTTGTAACATCTTCAAAATCTCGTCGATCTGATTAATTTGACACTTTGTTTAAGGAATTTGGTCCTCATTTGCCGAAGTTATCGAGCTTCAAAGTTTGAAAAGTCACAAAAGATGTGTGTTTGAGCACATAAAGTACTATTTTTCTTGGAAGTTCAACAAGATGCAATCATGATGTGTTGTAACATCTTCAAAATCTCGTCGATCTGATTAATTTGACACTTTGTTTAAGGAATTTGGTCCTCATTTGCCGAATTTATCGAGCTTCAAAGTTTGAAAAGTCACACAAGTTGTGTGTTTGAGCACATATAGTACTATTTTTCTTGGAAGTTCAACAAGATGCAATAATGATGTGTTGTAACATCTTCAAAATCTCGTCGATCTGATTAATTTGACACTTTGTTTAAGGAATTTGGTCCTCATTTGCCGAATTTATCGAGCTTCAAAGTTTGAAAAGTCACACAAGTTGTGTGTTTGAGCACATAAAGTACTATTTTTCTTGGAAGTTCAACAAGATGCAATCATGTTGTGTTGTAACATCTTCAAAATCTCGTCGATCTGATTAATTTGACACTTTGTTTAAGGAATTTGGTCCTCATTTGCCGAAGTTATCGAGCTTCAAATTTTGAAAAGTCACACAAGTTGTGTGTTTGAGCACATAAAGTACTATTTTTCTCGGAAGTTCAACAAGATGCAATCACGATGTGTTGTAACATCTTCAAAATCTCGTCGATCTGATTAATTTGACACTTTGTTTAAGGAATTTGGTCCTCATTTGCCGAATTTATCGAGCTTCAAACTTTGAAAAGTCACACAAGTTGTGTGTTTGAGCACATAAAGTACTATTTTTCTCTGAAGTTCAACAAGATGCAATCATGATGTGTTGTAACATCTTCAAAATCTCGTCGATCTGATTAATTTGACACTTTGTTTAAGGAATTTGGTCCTCATTTGCCGAAGTTATCGAGCTTCAAAGTTTGAAAAGTCACAAAAGATGTGTGTTTGAGCACATAAAGTACTATTTTTCTTGGAAGTTCAACAAGATGCAATCATGATGTGTTGTAACATCTTCAAAATCTCGTCGATCTGATTAATTTGACACTTTGTTTAAGGAATTTGGTCCTCATTTGCCGAAGTTATCGAGCTTCAAAGTTTGAAAAGTCACAAAAGATGTGTGTTTGAGCACATAAAGTACTATTTTTCTCTGAAGTTCAACAAGATGCAATCATGATGTGTTGTAACATCTTCAAAATCTCGTCGATCTGATTAATTTGACACTTTGTTTAAGGAATTTGGTCCTCATTTGCCGACGTTATCGAGCTTCAAATTTTGAAAAGTCACACAAGTTGTGTGTTTGAGCACATAAAGTACTATTTTTCTTGGAAATTCAACAAGATGCAATCATGATGTGTTGTGACATCTTAAAAATCTCGTCGATCTGATTATATTGACACTTTGTTTAAGGAATTTGGTCATCATATGCCGAAGTTATCGAGCTTCAAATTTTGAAAAGTCACACAAGTTGTGTGTTTGAGCACATAAAGTACTATTTTTCTTGGAAGTTCAACAAGATGCAATCATGATGTGTTGTGACATCTTCAAAATCTCGTCGATCTGATTATATTGACACTTTGTTTAAGGAATTTGGTCCTCATTTGCCGAAGTTATCGAGCTTCAAAGTTTGAAAAGTCACAAAAGATGTGTGTTTGAGCACATAAAGTACTATTTTTCTTGGAAATTCAACAAGATGCAATCATGTTGTGTTGTAACATCTTCAAAATCTCGTCGATCTGATTAATTTGACACTTTGTTTAAGGAATTTGGTCCTCATTTGCCGAAGTTATCGAGCTTCAAAGTTTGAAAAGTCACAAAAGATGTGTGTTTGAGCACATAAAGTACTATTTTTCTTGGAAGTTCAACAAGATGCAATCATGATGTGTTGTAACATCTTCAAAATCTCGTCGATCTGATTAATTTGACACTTTGTTTAAGGAATTTGGTCCACATTTTCCGAAGTTATCGAGCTTCAAAGTTTGAAAAGTCACAAAAGATGTGTGTTTGAGCACATAAAGTACTATTTTTCTCTGAAGTTCAACAAGATGCAATCATGATGTGTTGTAACATCTTCAAAATCTCGTCGATCTGATTAATTTGACACTTTGTTTAAGGAATTTGGTCCTCATTTGCCGACGTTATCGAGCTTCAAATTTTGAAAAGTCACACAAGTTGTGTGTTTGAGCACATAAAGTACTATTTTTCTTGGAAATTCAACAAGATGCAATCATGATGTGTTGTGACATCTTAAAAATCTCGTCGATCTGATTATATTGACACTTTGTTTAAGGACTTTGGTCATCATATGCCGAAGTTATCGAGCTTCAAATTTTGAAAAGTCACACAAGTTGTGTGTTTGAGCACATAAAGTACTATTTTTCTTGGAAGTTCAACAAGATGCAATCATGATGTGTTGTGACATCTTCAAAATCTCGTCGATCTGATTATATTGACACTTTGTTTAAGGAATTTGGTCATCATATGCCGAAGTTATCGAGCTTCAAAGTTTGAAAAGTCACAAAAGATGTGTGTTTGAGCACATAAAGTACTATTTTTCTTGGAAGTTCAACAAGATGCAATCATGATGTGTTGTAACATCTTCAAAATCTCGTCGATCTGATTAATTTGACACTTTGTTTAAGGAATTTGGTCCTCATTTGCCGAAGTTATCGAGCTTCAAAGTTTGAAAAGTCACAAAAGATGTGTGTTTGAGCACATAAAGTACTATTTTTCTTGGAAGTTCAACAAGATGCAATCATGATGTGTTGTAACATCTTCAAAATCTCGTCGATCTGATTAATTTGACACTTTTTTTAAGGAATTTGGTCTTCATTTGCCGAAGTTATCGAGCTTCAAATTTTGAAAAGTCACACAAGTTGTGTGTTTGAGCACATAAAGTACTATTTTTCTTGGAAGTTCAACAAGATGCAATCATGATGTGTTGTGACATCTTCAAAATCTCGTCGATCTGATTATATTGACACTTTGTTTAAGGAATTTGGTCATCATATGCCGAAGTTATCGAGCTTCAAAGTTTGAAAAGTCACAAAAGATGTGTGTTTGAGCACATAAAGTACTATTTTTCTTGGAAGTTCAACAAGATGCAATCATGTTGTGTTGTAACATCTTCAAAATCTCGTCGATCTGATTAATTTTACACTTTGTTTAAGGAATTTGGTCCTCATTTGCCGAAGTTATCGAGCTTCAAAGTTTGAAAAGTCACACAAGATGTGTGTTTGAGCACATAAAGTACTATTTTTCTTGGAAGTTCAACAAGATGCAATCATGATGTGTTGTAACATCTCCAAAATCTCGTCGATCTGATTATATTGACACTTTGGTTAAGGAATTTGGTCATCATATGCCGAAGTTATCGAGCTTCAAAGTTTGAAAAGTCACAAAAGATGTGTGTTTGAGCACATATAGTACTATTTTTCTTGGAAGTTCAACAAGATGCAATCATGATGTGTTGTAACATCTTCAAAATCTCGTCGATCTGATTAATTTGACACTTTGTTTAAGGAATTTGGTCCTCATTTGCCGAAGTTATCGAGCTTCAAAGTTTGAAAAGTCACAAAAGATGTGTGTTTGAGCACATAAAGTACTATTTTTCTTGGAAGTTCAACAAGATGCAATCATGATGTGTTGTAACATCTTCAAAATCTCGTCGATCTGATTAATTTGACACTTTGTTTAAGGAATTTGGTCCACATTTTCCGAAGTTATCGAGCTTCAAAGTTTGAAAAGTCACAAAAGATGTGTGTTTGAGCACATAAAGTACTATTTTTCTCTGAAGTTCAACAAGATGCAATCATGATGTGTTGTAACATCTTCAAAATCTCGTCGATCTGATTAATTTGACACTTTGTTTAAGGAATTTGGTCCTCATTTGCCGACGTTATCGAGCTTCAAATTTTGAAAAGTCACACAAGTTGTGTGTTTGAGCACATAAAGTACTATTTTTCTTGGAAATTCAACAAGATGCAATCATGATGTGTTGTGACATCTTAAAAATCTCGTCGATCTGATTATATTGACACTTTGTTTAAGGAATTTGGTCATCATATGCCGAAGTTATCGAGCTTCAAATTTTGAAAAGTCACACAAGTTGTGTGTTTGAGCACATAAAGTACTATTTTTCTTGGAAGTTCAACAAGATGCAATCATGATGTGTTGTGACATCTTCAAAATCTCGTCGATCTGATTATATTGACACTTTGTTTAAGGAATTTGGTCATCATATGCCGAAGTTATCGAGCTTCAAAGTTTGAAAAGTCACAAAAGATGTGTGTTTGAGCACATAAAGTACTATTTTTCTTGGAAGTTCAACAAGATGCAATCATGATGTGTTGTAACATCTTCAAAATCTCGTCGATCTGATTAATTTGACACTTTGTTTAAGGAATTTGGTCCTCATTTGCCGAAGTTATCGAGCTTCAAAGTTTGAAAAGTCACAAAAGATGTGTGTTTGAGCACATAAAGTACTATTTTTCTTGCAAGTTCAACAAGATGCAATCATGATGTGTTGTAACATCTTCAAAATCTCGTCGATCTGATTAATTTGACACTTTTTTTAAGGAATTTGGTCCTCATTTGCCGAAGTTATCGAGCTTCAAATTTTGAAAAGTCACACAAGTTGTGTGTTTGAGCACATAAAGTACTATTTTTCTTGGAAGTTCAACAAGATGCAATCATGATGTGTTGTGACATCTTCAAAATCTCGTCGATCTGATTATATTGACACTTTGTTTAAGGAATTTGGTCATCATATGCCGAAGTTATCGAGCTTCAAAGTTTGAAAAGTCACAAAAGATGTGTGTTTGAGCACATAAAGTACTATTTTTCTTGGAAGTTCAACAAGATGCAATCATGATGTGTTGTAACATCTTCAAAATCTCGTCGATCTGATTAATTTGACACTTTGTTTAAGGAATTTGGTCCTCATTTGCCGAATTTATCGAGCTTCAAACTTTGAAAAGTCACACAAGTTGTGTGTTTGAGCACATAAAGTACTATTTTTCTCTGAAGTTCAACAAGATGCAATCATGATGTGTTGTAACATCTTCAAAATCTCGTCGATCTGATTAATTTTACACTTTGTTTAAGGAATTTGGTCCTCATTTGCCGACGTTATCGAGCTTCAAATTTTGAAAAGTCACACAAGTTGTGTGTTTGAGCACATAAAGTACTATTTTTCTTGGAAATTCAACAAGATGCAATCATGATGTGTTGTGACATCTTAAAAATCTCGTCGATCTGATTATATTGACACTTTGTTTAAGGAATTTGGTCATCATATGCCGAAGTTATCGAACTTCAAATTTTGAAAAGTCACACAAGTTGTGTGTTTGAGCACATAAAGTACTATTTTTCTTGGAAGTTCAACAAGATGCAATCATGATGTGTTGTAACATCTTCAAAATCTCGTCGATCTGATTAATTTGACACTTTGTTTAAGGAATTTGGTCCACATTTTCCGAAGTTATCGAGCTTCAAAGTTTGAAAAGTCACAAAAGATGTGTGTTTGAGCACATAAAGTACTATTTTTCTCTGAAGTTCAACAAGATGCAATCATGATGTGTTGTAACATCTTCAAAATCTCGTCGATCTGATTAATTTGACACTTTGTTTAAGGAATTTGGTCCTCATTTGCCGAAGTTATCGAGCTTCAAAGTTTGAAAAGTCACAAAAGATGTGTGTTTGAGCACATAAAGTACTATTTTTCTCTGAAGTTCAACAAGATGCAATCATGATGTGTTGTAACATCTTCAAAATCTCGTCGATCTGATTAATTTGACACTTTGTTTAAGGAATTTGGTCCTCATTTGCCGAAGTTATCGAGCTTCAAAGTTTGAAAAGTCACAAAAGATGTGTGTTTGAGCACATAAAGTACTATTTTTCTTGGAAGTTCAACAAGATGCAATCATGATGTGTTGAAACATCTTCAAAATCTCGTCGATCTGATTAATTTGACACTTTGTTTAAGGAATTTGGTCCACATTTTCCGAAGTTATCGAGCTTCAAAGTTTGAAAAGTCACAAAAGATGTGTGTTTGAGCACATATAGTACTATTTTTCTTGGAAGTTCAACAAGATGCAATCATGATGTGTTGTAACATCTTCAAAATCTCGTCGATCTGATTAATTTGACACTTTGTTTAAGGAATTTGGTCCTCATTTGCCGAAGTTATCGAGCTTCAAAGTTTGAAAAGTCACAAAAGATGTGTGTTTGAGCACATAAAGTACTATTTTTCTTGGAAGTTCAACAAGATGCAATCATGATGTGTTGTAACATCTTCAAAATCTCGTCGATCTGATTAATTTGACACTTTGTTTAAGGAATTTGGTCCTCATTTGCCGACGTTATCGAGCTTCAAATTTTGAAAAGTCACACAAGTTGTGTGTTTGAGCACATAAAGTACTATTTTTCTTGGAAGTTCAACAAGATGCAATCATGATGTGTTGTAACATCTTCAAAATCTCGTCGATCTGATTAATTTGACACTTTGTTTAAGGAATTTGGTCCTCATTTGCCGAAGTTATCGAGCTTCAAATTTTGAAAAGTCACACAAGTTGTGTGTTTGAGCACATAAAGTACTATTTTTCTGGGAAATTCAACAAGATGCAATCATGTTGTGTTGTAACATCTTCAAAATCTCGTCGATCTGATTAATTTGACACTTTGTTTAAGGAATTTGGTCCTCATGTGCCGAAGTTATCGAGCTTCAAAGTTTGAAAAGTCACAAAAGATGTGTGTTTGAGCACATAAAGTACTATTTTTCTTGGAAGTTCAACAAGATGCAATCATGATGTGTTGTAACATCTTCAAAATCTCGTCGATCTGATTAATTTGACACTTTGTTTAAGGAATTTGGTCCTCATTTGCCGAAGTTATCGAGCTTCAAAGTTTGAAAAGTCACAAAAGATGTGTGTTTGAGCACATAAAGTACTATTTTTCTTGGAAGTTCAACAAGATGCAATCATGATGTGTTGTAACATCTTCAAAATCTCGTCGATCTGATTAATTTGACACTTTGTTTAAGGAATTTGGTCCTCATTTGCCGAAGTTATCGAGCTTCAAATTTTGAAAAGTCACACAAGTTGTGTGTTTGAGCACATAAAGTACTATTTTTCTGGGAAATTCAACAAGATGCAATCATGTTGTGTTGTAACATCTTCAAAATCTCGTCGATCTGATTAATTTGACACTTTGTTTAAGGAATTTGGTCCTCATGTGCCGAAGTTATCGAGCTTCAAAGTTTGAAAAGTCACAAAAGATGTGTGTTTGAGCACATAAAGTACTATTTTTCTTGGAAGTTCAACAAGATGCAATCATGATGTGTTGTAACATCTTCAAAATCTCGTCGATCTGATTAATTTGACACTTTGTTTAAGGAATTTGGTCCACATTTTCCGAAGTTATCGAGCTTCAAAGTTTGAAAAGTCACAAAAGATGTGTGTTTGAGCACATAAAGTACTATTTTTCTCTGAAGTTCAACAAGATGCAATCATGATGTGTTGTAACATCTTCAAAATCTCGTCGATCTGATTAATTTGACACTTTGTTTAAGGAATTTGGTCCTCATTTGCCGACGTTATCGAGCTTCAAATTTTGAAAAGTCACACAAGTTGTGTGTTTGAGCACATAAAGTACTATTTTTCTTGGAAATTCAACAAGATGCAATCATGATGTGTTGTGACATCTTAAAAATCTCGTCGATCTGATTATATTGACACTTTGTTTATGGAATTTGGTCATCATATGCCGAAGTTATCGAGCTTCAAATTTTGAAAAGTCACACAAGTTGTGTGTTTGAGCACATAAAGTACTATTTTTCTTGGAAGTTCAACAAGATGCAATCATGATGTGTTGTGACATCTTCAAAATCTCGTCGATCTGATTATATTGACACTTTGTTTAAGGAATTTGGTCCTCATTTGCCGAAGTTATCGAGCTTCAAAGTTTGAAAAGTCACAAAAGATGTGTGTTTGAGCACATAAAGTACTATTTTTCTTGGAAGTTCAACAAGATGCAATCATGATGTGTTGTAACATCTTCAAAATCTCGTCGATCTGATTAATTTGACACTTTGTTTAAGGAATTTGGTCCTCATTTGCCGAAGTTATCGAGCTTCAAAGTTTGAAAAGTCACAAAAGATGTGTGTTTGAGCACATAAAGTACTATTTTTCTTGGAAGTTCAACAAGATGCAATCATGATGTGTTGTAACATCTTCAAAATCTCGTCGATCTGATTAATTTGACACTTTTTTTAAGGAATTTGGTCCTCATTTGCCGAAGTTATCGAGCTTCAAAGTTTGAAAAGTCACAAAAGATGTGTGTTTGAGCACATAAAGTACTATTTTTCTTGGAAGTTCAACAAGATGCAATCATGATGTGTTGTAACATCTTCAAAATCTCGTCGATCTGATTAATTTGACACTTTGTTTAAGGAATTTGGTCCTCATTTGCCGACGTTATCGAGCTTCAAATTTTGAAAAGTCACACAAGTTGTGTGTTTGAGCACATAAAGTACTATTTTTCTTGGAAATTCAACAAGATGCAATCATGATGTGTTGTGACATCTTAAAAATCTCGTCGATCTGATTATATTGACACTTTGTTTAAGGAATTTGGTCATCATATGCCGAAGTTATCGAGCTTCAAATTTTGAAAAGTCACACAAGTTGTGTGTTTGAGCACATAAAGTACTATTTTTCTTGGAAGTTCAACAAGATGCAATCATGATGTGTTGTGACATCTTCAAAATCTCGTCGATCTGATTATATTGACACTTTGTTTAAGGAATTTGGTCATCATATGCCGAAGTTATCGAGCTTCAAAGTTTGAAAAGTCACAAAAGATGTGTGTTTGAGCACATAAAGTACTATTTTTCTTGGAAGTTCAACAAGATGCAATCATGATGTGTTGTAACATCTTCAAAATCTCGTCGATCTGATTAATTTGACACTTTGTTTAAGGAATTTGGTCCTCATTTGCCGAAGTTATCGAGCTTCAAAGTTTGAAAAGTCACAAAAGATGTGTGTTTGAGCACATAAAGTACTATTTTTCTTGGAAGTTCAACAAGATGCAATCATGATGTGTTGTAACATCTTCAAAATCTCGTCGATCTGATTAATTTGACACTTTTTTTAAGGAATTTGGTCCTCATTTGCCGAAGTTATCGAGCTTCAAATTTTGAAAAGTCACACAAGTTGTGTGTTTGAGCACATAAAGTACTATTTTTCTTGGAAGTTCAACAAGATGCAATCATGATGTGTTGTGACATCTTCAAAATCTCGTCGATCTGATTATATTGACACTTTGTTTAAGGAATTTGGTCATCATATGCCGAAGTTATCGAGCTTCAAAGTTTGAAAAGTCACAAAAGATGTGTGTTTGAGCACATAAAGTACTATTTTTCTTGGAAGTTCAACAAGATGCAATCATGATGTGTTGTAACATCTCCAAAATCTCGTCGATCTGATTATATTGACACTTTGTTTAAGGAATTTGGTCATCATATGTCGAAGTTATCGAGCTTCAAAGTTTGAAAAGTCACAAAAGATGTGTGTTTGAGCACATAAAGTACTATTTTTCTTGGAAGTTCAACAAGATGCAATCATGATGTGTTGTAACATCTTCAAAATCTCGTCGATCTGATTAATTTTACACTTTGTTTAAGGAATTTGGTCCTCATTTGCCGACGTTATCGAGCTTCAAATTTTGAAAAGTCACACAAGTTGTGTGTTTGAGCACATAAAGTACTATTTTTCTTGGAAATTCAACAAGATGCAATCATGATGTGTTGTGACATCTTAAAAATCTCGTCGATCTGATTATATTGACACTTTGTTTAAGGAATTTGGTCATCATATGCCGAAGTTATCGAGCTTCAAATTTTGAAAAGTCACACAAGTTGTGTGTTTGAGCACATAAAGTACTATTTTTCTTGGAAGTTCAACAAGATGCAATCATGATGTGTTGTGACATCTTCAAAATCTCGTCGATCTGATTATATTGACACTTTGTTTAAGGAATTTGGTCATCATATGCCGAAGTTATCGAGCTTCAAAGTTTGAAAAGTCACAAAAGATGTGTGTTTGAGCACATAAAGTACTATTTTTCTTGGAAGTTCAACAAGATGCAATCATGATGTGTTGTGACATCTTCAAAATCTCGTCGATCTGATTATATTGACACTTTGTTTAAGGAATTTGGTCATCATATGCCGAAGTTATCGAGCTTCAAAGTTTGAAAAGTCACAAAAGATGTGTGTTTGAGCACATAAAGTACTATTTTTCTTGGAAGTTCAACAAGATGCAATCATGTTGTGTTGTAACATCTTCAAAATCTCGTCGATCTGATTAATTTGACACTTTGTTTAAGGAATTTGGTCCTCATTTGCCGAAGTTATCGAGCTTCAAAGTTTGAAAAGTCACAAAAGATGTGTGTTTGAGCACATAAAGTACTATTTTTCTTGGAAATTCAACAAGATGCAATCATGATGTGTTGTGACATCTTAAAAATCTCGTCGATCTGATTATATTGACACTTTGTTTAAGGAATTTGGTCATCATTTGCCGAAGTTATCGAGCTTCAAAGTTTGAAAAGTCACAAAAGATGTGTGTTTGAGCACATAAAGTACTATTTTTCTTGGAAGTTCAACAAGATGCAATCATGATGTGTTGTAACATCTTCAAAATCTCGTCGATCTGATTAATTTGACACTTTGTTTAAGGAATTTGGTCCTCATTTGCCGACGTTATCGAGCTTCAAATTTTGAAAAGTCACACAAGTTGTGTGTTTGAGCACATAAAGTACTATTTTTCTTGGAAGTTCAACAAGATGCAATCATGATGTGTTGTAACATCTTCAAAATCTCGTCGATCTGATTAATTTGACACTTTGTTTAAGGAATTTGGTCCTCATTTGCCGACGTTATCGAGCTTCAAATTTTGAAAAGTCACACAAGTTGTGTGTTTGAGCACATAAAGTACTATTTTTCTTGGAAATTCAACAAGATGCAATCATGTTGTGTTGTAACATCTTCAAAATCTCGTCGATCTGATTAATTTGACACTTTGTTTAAGGAATTTGGTCCTCATTTGCCGAAGTTATCGAGCTTCAAAGTTTGAAAAGTCACAAAAGATGTGTGTTTGAGCACATAAAGTACTATTTTTCTTGGAAGTTCAACAAGATGCAATCATGATGTGTTGTAACATCTTCAAAATCTCGTCGATCTGATTAATTTGACACTTTGTTTAAGGAATTTGGTCCTCATTTGCCGAAGTTATCGAGCTTCAAAGTTTGAAAAGTCACAAAAGATGTGTGTTTGAGCACATAAAGTACTATTTTTCTTGGAAGTTCAACAAGATGCAATCATGATGTGTTGTAACATCTTCAAAATCTCGTCGATCTGATTAATTTGACACTTTTTTTAAGGAATTTGGTCCTCATTTGCCGAATTTATCGAGCTTCAAAGTTTGAAAAGTCACACAAGTTGTGTGTTTGAGCACATAAAGTACTATATTTCTTGGAAGTTCAACAAGATGCAATCATGTTGTGTTGTAACATCTTCAAAATCTCGTCGATCTGATTAATTTGACACTTTGTTTAAGGAATTTGGTCCTCATTTGCCGAAGTTATCGAGCTTCAAATTTTGAAAAGTCACACAAGTTGTGTGTTTGAGCACATAAAGTACTATTTTTCTCGGAAGTTCAACAAGATGCAATCACGATGTGTTGTAACATCTTCAAAATCTCGTCGATCTGATTAATTTGACACTTTGTTTAAGGAATTTGGTCCTCATTTGCCGAATTTATCGAGCTTCAAACTTTGAAAAGTCACACAAGTTGTGTGTTTGAGCACATAAAGTACTATTTTTCTCTGAAGTTCAACAAGATGCAATCATGATGTGTTGTAACATCTTCAAAATCTCGTCGATCTGATTAATTTGACACTTTGTTTAAGGAATTTGGTCCTCATTTGCCGAAGTTATCGAGCTTCAAAATTTGAAAAGTCACAAAAGATGTGTGTTTGAGCACATAAAGTACTATTTTTCTTGGAAGTTCAACAAGATGCAATCATGATGTGTTGTAACATCTTCAAAATCTCGTCGATCTGATTAATTTGACACTTTGTTTAAGGAATTTGGTCCTCATTTGCCGAAGTTATCGAGCTTCAAAGTTTGAAAAGTCACAAAAGATGTGTGTTTGAGCACATAAAGTACTATTTTTCTCTGAAGTTCAACAAGATGCAATCATGATGTGTTGTAACATCTTCAAAATCTCGTCGATCTGATTAATTTGACACTTTGTTTAAGGAATTTGGTCCTCATTTGCCGACGTTATCGAGCTTCAAATTTTGAAAAGTCACACAAGTTGTGTGTTTGAGCACATAAAGTACTATTTTTCTTGGAAATTCAACAAGATGCAATCATGATGTGTTGTGACATCTTAAAAATCTCGTCGATCTGATTATATTGACACTTTGTTTATGGAATTTGGTCATCATATGCCGAAGTTATCGAGCTTCAAATTTTGAAAAGTCACACAAGTTGTGTGTTTGAGCACATAAAGTACTATTTTTCTTGGAAGTTCAACAAGATGCAATCATGATGTGTTGTGACATCTTCAAAATCTCGTCGATCTGATTATATTGACACTTTGTTTAAGGAATTTGGTCCTCATTTGCCGAAGTTATCGAGCTTCAAAGTTTGAAAAGTCACAAAAGATGTGTGTTTGAGCACATAAAGTACTATTTTTCTTGGAAGTTCAACAAGATGCAATCATGATGTGTTGTAACATCTTCAAAATCTCGTCGATCTGATTAATTTGACACTTTGTTTAAGGAATTTGGTCCTCATTTGCCGAAGTTATCGAGCTTCAAAGTTTGAAAAGTCACAAAAGATGTGTGTTTGAGCACATAAAGTACTATTTTTCTTGGAAGTTCAACAAGATGCAATCATGATGTGTTGTAACATCTTCAAAATCTCGTCGATCTGATTAATTTGACACTTTGTTTAAGGAATTTGGTCCTCATTTGCCGAAGTTATCGAGCTTCAAAGTTTGAAAAGTCACAAAAGATGTGTGTTTGAGCACATAAAGTACTATTTTTCTTGGAAGTTCAACAAGATGCAATCATGATGTGTTGTAACATCTTCAAAATCTCGTCGATCTGATTAATTTGACACTTTGTTTAAGGAATTTGGTCCTCATTTGCCGACGTTATCGAGCTTCAAATTTTGAAAAGTCACACAAGTTGTGTGTTTGAGCACATAAAGTACTATTTTTCTTGGAAATTCAACAAGATGCAATCATGATGTGTTGTGACATCTTAAAAATCTCGTCGATCTGATTATATTGACACTTTGTTTAAGGAATTTGGTCATCATATGCCGAAGTTATCGAGCTTCAAATTTTGAAAAGTCACACAAGTTGTGTGTTTGAGCACATAAAGTACTATTTTTCTTGGAAGTTCAACAAGATGCAATCATGATGTGTTGTGACATCTTCAAAATCTCGTCGATCTGATTATATTGACACTTTGTTTAAGGAATTTGGTCATCATATGCCGAAGTTATCGAGCTTCAAAGTTTGAAAAGTCACAAAAGATGTGTGTTTGAGCACATAAAGTACTATTTTTCTTGGAAGTTCAACAAGATGCAATCATGATGTGTTGTAACATCTTCAAAATCTCGTCGATCTGATTAATTTGACACTTTGTTTAAGGAATTTGGTCCTCATTTGCCGAAGTTATCGAGCTTCAAAGTTTGAAAAGTCACAAAAGATGTGTGTTTGAGCACATAAAGTACTATTTTTCTTGGAAGTTCAACAAGATGCAATCATGATGTGTTGTAACATCTTCAAAATCTCGTCGATCTGATTAATTTGACACTTTGTTTAAGGAATTTGGTCCTCATTTGCCGAAGTTATCGAGCTTCAAAGTTTGAAAAGTCACAAAAGATGTGTGTTTGAGCACATAAAGTACTATTTTTCTTGGAAGTTCAACAAGATGCAATCATGATGTGTTGTAACATCTTCAAAATCTCGTCGATCTGATTAATTTGACACTTTGTTTAAGGAATTTGGTCCTCATTTGCCGACGTTATCGAGCTTCAAATTTTGAAAAGTCACACAAGTTGTGTGTTTGAGCACATAAAGTACTATTTTTCTTGGAAATTCAACAAGATGCAATCATGATGTGTTGTGACATCTTAAAAATCTCGTCGATCTGATTATATTGACACTTTGTTTAAGGAATTTGGTCATCATATGCCGAAGTTATCGAGCTTCAAATTTTGAAAAGTCACACAAGTTGTGTGTTTGAGCACATAAAGTACTATTTTTCTTGGAAGTTCAACAAGATGCAATCATGATGTGTTGTGACATCTTCAAAATCTCGTCGATCTGATTATATTGACACTTTGTTTAAGGAATTTGGTCATCATATGCCGAAGTTATCGAGCTTCAAAGTTTGAAAAGTCACAAAAGATGTGTGTTTGAGCACATAAAGTACTATTTTTCTTGGAAGTTCAACAAGATGCAATCATGATGTGTTGTAACATCTTCAAAATCTCGTCGATCTGATTAATTTGACACTTTGTTTAAGGAATTTGGTCCTCATTTGCCGAAGTTATCGAGCTTCAAAGTTTGAAAAGTCACAAAAGATGTGTGTTTGAGCACATAAAGTACTATTTTTCTTGGAAGTTCAACAAGATGCAATCATGATGTGTTGTAACATCTTCAAAATCTCGTCGATCTGATTAATTTGACACTTTTTTTAAGGAATTTGGTCCTCATTTGCCGAAGTTATCGAGCTTCAAATTTTGAAAAGTCACACAAGTTGTGTGTTTGAGCACATAAAGTACTATTTTTCTTGGAAGTTCAACAAGATGCAATCATGATGTGTTGTGACATCTTCAAAATCTCGTCGATCTGATTATATTGACACTTTGTTTAAGGAATTTGGTCATCATATGCCGAAGTTATCGAGCTTCAAAGTTTGAAAAGTCACAAAAGATGTGTGTTTGAGCACATAAAGTACTATTTTTCTTGGAAGTTCAACAAGATGCAATCATGATGTGTTGTAACATCTCCAAAATCTCGTCGATCTGATTATATTGACACTTTGTTTAAGGAATTTGGTCATCATATGTCGAAGTTATCGAGCTTCAAAGTTTGAAAAGTCACAAAAGATGTGTGTTTGAGCACATAAAGTACTATTTTTCTTGGAAGTTCAACAAGATGCAATCATGATGTGTTGTAACATCTTCAAAATCTCGTCGATCTGATTAATTTTACACTTTGTTTAAGGAATTTGGTCCTCATTTGCCGACGTTATCGAGCTTCAAATTTTGAAAAGTCACACAAGTTGTGTGTTTGAGCACATAAAGTACTATTTTTCTTGGAAATTCAACAAGATGCAATCATGATGTGTTGTGACATCTTAAAAATCTCGTCGATCTGATTATATTGACACTTTGTTTAAGGAATTTGGTCATCATATGCCGAAGTTATCGAGCTTCAAATTTTGAAAAGTCACACAAGTTGTGTGTTTGAGCACATAAAGTACTATTTTTCTTGGAAGTTCAACAAGATGCAATCATGATGTGTTGTGACATCTTCAAAATCTCGTCGATCTGATTATATTGACACTTTGTTTAAGGAATTTGGTCATCATATGCCGAAGTTATCGAGCTTCAAAGTTTGAAAAGTCACAAAAGATGTGTGTTTGAGCACATAAAGTACTATTTTTCTTGGAAGTTCAACAAGATGCAATCATGATGTGTTGTAACATCTTCAAAATCTCGTCGATCTGATTAATTTGACACTTTGTTTAAGGAATTTGGTCCTCATTTGCCGAAGTTATCGAGCTTCAAAGTTTGAAAAGTCACAAAAGATGTGTGTTTGAGCACATAAAGTACTATTTTTCTTGGAAGTTCAACAAGATGCAATCATGATGTGTTGTGACATCTTCAAAATCTCGTCGATCTGATTATATTGACACTTTGTTTAAGGAATTTGGTCATCATATGCCGAAGTTATCGAGCTTCAAAGTTTGAAAAGTCACAAAAGATGTGTGTTTGAGCACATAAAGTACTATTTTTCTTGGAAGTTCAACAAGATGCAATCATGTTGTGTTGTAACATCTTCAAAATCTCGTCGATCTGATTAATTTTACACTTTGTTTAAGGAATTTGGTCCTCATTTGCCGAAGTTATCGAGCTTCAAAGTTTGAAAAGTCACACAAGATGTGTGTTTGAGCACATAAAGTACTATTTTTCTTGGAAGTTCAACAAGATGCAATCATGATGTGTTGTAACATCTCCAAAATCTCGTCGATCTGATTATATTGACACTTTGGTTAAGGAATTTGGTCATCATATGCCGAAGTTATCGAGCTTCAAAGTTTGAAAAGTCACAAAAGATGTGTGTTTGAGCACATATAGTACTATTTTTCTTGGAAGTTCAACAAGATGCAATCATGATGTGTTGTAACATCTTCAAAATCTCGTCGATCTGATTAATTTGACACTTTGTTTAAGGAATTTGGTCCTCATTTGCCGAAGTTATCGAGCTTCAAAGTTTGAAAAGTCTCAAAAGATGTGTGTTTGAGCACATAAAGTACTATTTTTCTTGGAAGTTCAACAAGATGCAATCATGATGTGTTGTAACATCTTCAAAATCTCGTCGATCTGATTAATTTGACACTTTGTTTAAGGAATTTGGTCCACATTTTCCGAAGTTATCGAGCTTCAAAGTTTGAAAAGTCACAAAAGATGTGTGTTTGAGCACATAAAGTACTATTTTTCTCTGAAGTTCAACAAGATGCAATCATGATGTGTTGTAACATCTTCAAAATCTCGTCGATCTGATTAATTTGACACTTTGTTTAAGGAATTTGGTCCTCATTTGCCGAAGTTATCGAGCTTCAAAGTTTGAAAAGTCACAAAAGATGTGTGTTTGAGCACATAAAGTACTATTTTTCTCTGAAGTTCAACAAGATGCAATCATGATGTGTTGTAACATCTTCAAAATCTCGTCGATCTGATTAATTTGACACTTTGTTTAAGGAATTTGGTCCTCATTTGCCGAAGTTATCGAGCTTCAAAGTTTGAAAAGTCACAAAAGATGTGTGTTTGAGCACATAAAGTACTATTTTTCTTGGAAGTTCAACAAGATGCAATCATGATGTGTTGTAACATCTTCAAAATCTCGTCGATCTGATTAATTTGACACTTTGTTTAAGGAATTTGGTCCACATTTTCCGAAGTTATCGAGCTTCAAAGTTTGAAAAGTCACAAAAGATGTGTGTTTGAGCACATATAGTACTATTTTTCTTGGAAGTTCAACAAGATGCAATCATGATGTGTTGTAACATCTTCAAAATCTCGTCGATCTGATTAATTTGACACTTTGTTTAAGGAATTTGGTCCTCATTTGCCGAAGTTATCGAGCTTCAAAGTTTGAAAAGTCACAAAAGATGTGTGTTTGAGCACATAAAGTACTATTTTTCTTGGAAGTTCAACAAGATGCAATCATGATGTGTTGTAACATCTTCAAAATCTCGTCGATCTGATTAATTTGACACTTTGTTTAAGGAATTTGGTCCTCATTTGCCGACGTTATCGAGCTTCAAATTTTGAAAAGTCACACAAGTTGTGTGTTTGAGCACATAAAGTACTATTTTTCTTGGAAATTCAACAAGATGCAATCATGATGTGTTGTGACATCTTAAAAATCTCGTCGATCTGATTATATTGACACTTTGTTTAAGGAATTTGGTCATCATATGCCGAAGTTATCGAGCTTCAAATTTTGAAAAGTCACACAAGTTGTGTGTTTGAGCACATAAAGTACTATTTTTCTTGGAAGTTCAACAAGATGCAATCATGATGTGTTGTGACATCTTCAAAATCTCGTCGATCTAATTATATTGACACTTTGTTTAAGGAATTTGGTCATCATATGCCGAAGTTATCGAGCTTCAAAGTTTGAAAAGTCACAAAAGATGTGTGTTTGAGCACATAAAGTACTATTTTTCTTGGAAGTTCAACAAGATGCAATCATGATGTGTTGTAACATCTTCAAAATCTCGTCGATCTGATTAATTTGACACTTTGTTTAAGGAATTTGGTCCTCATTTGCCGAAGTTATCGAGCTTCAAAGTTTGAAAAGTCACAAAAGATGTGTGTTTGAGCACATAAAGTACTATTTTTCTTGGAAGTTCAACAAGATGCAATCATGATGTGTTGTAACATCTTCAAAATCTCGTCGATCTGATTAATTTGACACTTTGTTTAAGGAATTTGGTCCTCATTTGCCGAAGTTATCGAGCTTCAAAGTTTGAAAAGTCACAAAAGATGTGTGTTTGAGCACATAAAGTACTATTTTTCTTGGAAGTTCAACAAGATGCAATCATGATGTGTTGTAACATCTTCAAAATCTCGTCGATCTGATTAATTTGACACTTTTTTTAAGGAATTTGGTCCTCATTTGCCGAATTTATCGAGCTTCAAAGTTTGAAAAGTCACACAAGTTGTGTGTTTGAGCACATAAAGTACTATATTTCTTGGAAGTTCAACAAGATGCAATCATGTTGTGTTGTAACATCTTCAAAATCTCGTCGATCTGATTAATTTGACACTTTGTTTAAGGAATTTGGTCCTCATTTGCCGAAGTTATCGAGCTTCAAATTTTGAAAAGTCACACAAGTTGTGTGTTTGAGCACATAAAGTACTATTTTTCTCGGAAGTTCAACAAGATGCAATCACGATGTGTTGTAACATCTTCAAAATCTCGTCGATCTGATTAATTTGACACTTTGTTTAAGGAATTTGGTCCTCATTTGCCGAATTTATCGAGCTTCAAACTTTGAAAAGTCACACAAGTTGTGTGTTTGAGCACATAAAGTACTATTTTTCTCTGAAGTTCAACAAGATGCAATCATGATGTGTTGTAACATCTTCAAAATCTCGTCGATCTGATTAATTTGACACTTTGTTTAAGGAATTTGGTCCTCATTTGCCGAAGTTATCGAGCTTCAAAGTTTGAAAAGTCACAAAAGATGTGTGTTTGAGCACATAAAGTACTATTTTTCTTGGAAGTTCAACAAGATGCAATCATGATGTGTTGTAACATCTTCAAAATCTCGTCGATCTGATTAATTTGACACTTTGTTTAAGGAATTTGGTCCTCATTTGCCGAAGTTATCGAGCTTCAAAGTTTGAAAAGTCACAAAAGATGTGTGTTTGAGCACATAAAGTACTATTTTTCTTGGAAGTTCAACAAGATGCAATCATGATGTGTTGTAACATCTTCAAAATCTCGTCGATCTGATTAATTTGACACTTTGTTTAAGGAATTTGGTCCTCATTTGCCGAAGTTATCGAGCTTCAAAGTTTGAAAAGTCACAAAAGATGTGTGTTTGAGCACATAAAGTACTATTTTTCTTGGAAGTTCAACAAGATGCAATCATGATGTGTTGTAACATCTTCAAAATCTCGTCGATCTGATTAATTTGACACTTTTTTTAAGGAATTTGGTCCTCATTTGCCGAATTTATCGAGCTTCAAAGTTTGAAAAGTCACACAAGTTGTGTGTTTGAGCACATAAAGTACTATATTTCTTGGAAGTTCAACAAGATGCAATCATGTTGTGTTGTAACATCTTCAAAATCTCGTCGATCTGATTAATTTGACACTTTGTTTAAGGAATTTGGTCCTCATTTGCCGAAGTTATCGAGCTTCAAATTTTGAAAAGTCACACAAGTTGTGTGTTTGAGCACATAAAGTACTATTTTTCTCGGAAGTTCAACAAGATGCAATCACGATGTGTTGTAACATCTTCAAAATCTCGTCGATCTGATTAATTTGACACTTTGTTTAAGGAATTTGGTCCTCATTTGCCGAATTTATCGAGCTTCAAACTTTGAAAAGTCACACAAGTTGTGTGTTTGAGCACATAAAGTACTATTTTTCTCTGAAGTTCAACAAGATGCAATCATGATGTGTTGTAACATCTTCAAAATCTCGTCGATCTGATTAATTTGACACTTTGTTTAAGGAATTTGGTCCTCATTTGCCGAAGTTATCGAGCTTCAAAGTTTGAAAAGTCACAAAAGATGTGTGTTTGAGCACATAAAGTACTATTTTTCTTGGAAGTTCAACAAGATGCAATCATGATGTGTTGTAACATCTTCAAAATCTCGTCGATCTGATTAATTTGACACTTTGTTTAAGGAATTTGGTCCTCATTTGCCGAAGTTATCGAGCTTCAAAGTTTGAAAAGTCACAAAAGATGTGTGTTTGAGCACATAAAGTACTATTTTTCTCTGAAGTTCAACAAGATGCAATCATGATGTGTTGTAACATCTTCAAAATCTCGTCGATCTGATTAATTTGACACTTTGTTTAAGGAATTTGGTCCTCATTTGCCGACGTTATCGAGCTTCAAATTTTGAAAAGTCACACAAGTTGTGTGTTTGAGCACATAAAGTACTATTTTTCTTGGAAATTCAACAAGATGCAATCATGATGTGTTGTGACATCTTAAAAATCTCGTCGATCTGATTATATTGACACTTTGTTTAAGGAATTTGGTCATCATATGCCGAAGTTATCGAGCTTCAAATTTTGAAAAGTCACACAAGTTGTGTGTTTGAGCACATAAAGTACTATTTTTCTTGGAAGTTCAACAAGATGCAATCATGATGTGTTGTGACATCTTCAAAATCTCGTCGATCTGATTATATTGACACTTTGTTTAAGGAATTTGGTCCTCATTTGCCGAAGTTATCGAGCTTCAAAGTTTGAAAAGTCACAAAAGATGTGTGTTTGAGCACATAAAGTACTATTTTTCTTGGAAATTCAACAAGATGCAATCATGTTGTGTTGTAACATCTTCAAAATCTCGTCGATCTGATTAATTTGACACTTTGTTTAAGGAATTTGGTCCTCATTTGCCGAAGTTATCGAGCTTCAAAGTTTGAAAAGTCACAAAAGATGTGTGTTTGAGCACATAAAGTACTATTTTTCTTGGAAGTTCAACAAGATGCAATCATGATGTGTTGTAACATCTTCAAAATCTCGTCGATCTGATTAATTTGACACTTTGTTTAAGGAATTTGGTCCTCATTTGCCGAAGTTATCGAGCTTCAAAGTTTGAAAAGTCACAAAAGATGTGTGTTTGAGCACATAAAGTACTATTTTTCTTGGAAGTTCAACAAGATGCAATCATGATGTGTTGTAACATCTTCAAAATCTCGTCGATCTGATTAATTTGACACTTTTTTTAAGGAATTTGGTCCTCATTTGCCGAATTTATCGAGCTTCAAAGTTTGAAAAGTCACACAAGTTGTGTGTTTGAGCACATAAAGTACTATATTTCTTGGAAGTTCAACAAGATGCAATCATGTTGTGTTGTAACATCTTCAAAATCTCGTCGATCTGATTAATTTGACACTTTGTTTAAGGAATTTGGTCCTCATTTGCCGAAGTTATCGAGCTTCAAATTTTGAAAAGTCACACAAGTTGTGTGTTTGAGCACATAAAGTACTATTTTTCTCGGAAGTTCAACAAGACGCAATCACGATGTGTTGTAACATCTTCAAAATCTCGTCGATCTGATTAATTTGACACTTTGTTTAAGGAATTTGGTCCTCATTTGCCGAATTTATCGAGCTTCAAACTTTGAAAAGTCACACAAGTTGTGTGTTTGAGCACATAAAGTACTATTTTTCTCTGAAGTTCAACAAGATGCAATCATGATGTGTTGTAACATCTTCAAAATCTCGTCGATCTGATTAATTTGACACTTTGTTTAAGGAATTTGGTCCTCATTTGCCGAAGTTATCGAGCTTCAAAGTTTGAAAAGTCACAAAAGATGTGTGTTTGAGCACATAAAGTACTATTTTTCTTGGAAGTTCAACAAGATGCAATCATGATGTGTTGTAACATCTTCAAAATCTCGTCGATCTGATTAATTTGACACTTTGTTTAAGGAATTTGGTCCTCATTTGCCGAAGTTATCGAGCTTCAAAGTTTGAAAAGTCACAAAAGATGTGTGTTTGAGCACATAAAGTACTATTTTTCTCTGAAGTTCAACAAGATGCAATCATGATGTGTTGTAACATCTTCAAAATCTCGTCGATCTGATTAATTTGACACTTTGTTTAAGGAATTTGGTCCTCATTTGCCGACGTTATCGAGCTTCAAATTTTGAAAAGTCACACAAGTTGTGTGTTTGAGCACATAAAGTACTATTTTTCTTGGAAATTCAACAAGATGCAATCATGATGTGTTGTGACATCTTAAAAATCTCGTCGATCTGATTATATTGACACTTTGTTTAAGGAATTTGGTCATCATATGCCGAAGTTATCGAGCTTCAAATTTTGAAAAGTCACACAAGTTGTGTGTTTGAGCACATAAAGTACTATTTTTCTTGGAAGTTCAACAAGATGCAATCATGATGTGTTGTGACATCTTCAAAATCTCGTCGATCTGATTATATTGACACTTTGTTTAAGGAATTTGGTCCTCATTTGCCGAAGTTATCGAGCTTCAAAGTTTGAAAAGTCACAAAAGATGTGTGTTTGAGCACATAAAGTACTATTTTTCTTGGAAATTCAACAAGATGCAATCATGTTGTGTTGTAACATCTTCAAAATCTCGTCGATCTGATTAATTTGACACTTTGGTTAAGGAATTTGGTCCTCATTTGCCGAAGTTATCGAGCTTCAAAGTTTGAAAAGTCACAAAAGATGTGTGTTTGAGCACATAAAGTACTATTTTTCTTGGAAGTTCAACAAGATGCAATCATGATGTGTTGTAACATCTTCAAAATCTCGTCGATCTGATTAATTTGACACTTTGTTTAAGGAATTTGGTCCTCATTTGCCGACGTTATCGAGCTTCAAATTTTGAAAAGTCACACAAGTTGTGTGTTTGAGCACATAAAGTACTATTTTTCTTGGAAATTCAACAAGATGCAATCATGATGTGTTGTGACATCTTAAAAATCTCGTCGATCTGATTATATTGACACTTTGTTTAAGGAATTTGGTCATCATATGCCGAAGTTATCGAGCTTCAAATTTTGAAAAGTCACACAAGTTGTGTGTTTGAGCACATAAAGTACTATTTTTCTTGGAAGTTCAACAAGATGCAATCATGATGTGTTGTGACATCTTCAAAATCTCGTCGATCTGATTATATTGACACTTTGTTTAAGGAATTTGGTCATCATATGCCGAAGTTATCGAGCTTCAAAGTTTGAAAAGTCACAAAAGATGTGTGTTTGAGCACATAAAGTACTATTTTTCTTGGAAGTTCAACAAGATGCAATGATGATGTGTTGTAACATCTTCAAAATCTCGTCGATCTGATTAATTTGACACTTTGTTTAAGGAATTTGGTCCTCATTTGCCGAAGTTATCGAGCTTCAAAGTTTGAAAAGTCACAAAAGATGTGTGTTTGAGCACATAAAGTACTATTTTTCTTGGAAGTTCAACAAGATGCAATCATGATGTGTTGTAACATCTTCAAAATCTCGTCGATCTGATTAATTTGACACTTTTTTTAAGGAATTTGGTCCTCATTTGCCGAAGTTATCGAGCTTCAAATTTTGAAAAGTCACACAAGTTGTGTGTTTGAGCACATAAAGTACTATTTTTCTTGGAAGTTCAACAAGATGCAATCATGATGTGTTGTGACATCTTCAAAATCTCGTCGATCTGATTATATTGACACTTTGTTTAAGGAATTTGGTCATCATATGCCGAAGTTATCGAGCTTCAAAGTTTGAAAAGTCACAAAAGATGTGTGTTTGAGCACATAAAGTACTATTTTTCTTGGAAGTTCAACAAGATGCAATCATGTTGTGTTGTAACATCTTCAAAATCTCGTCGATCTGATTAATTTTACACTTTGTTTAAGGAATTTGGTCCTCATTTGCCGAAGTTATCGAGCTTCAAAGTTTGAAAAGTCACACAAGATGTGTGTTTGAGCACATAAAGTACTATTTTTCTTGGAAGTTCAACAAGATGCAATCATGATGTGTTGTAACATCTCCAAAATCTCGTCGATCTGATTATATTGACACTTTGGTTAAGGAATTTGGTCATCATATGCCGAAGTTATCGAGCTTCAAAGTTTGAAAAGTCACAAAAGATGTGTGTTTGAGCACATATAGTACTATTTTTCTTGGAAGTTCAACAAGATGCAATCATGATGTGTTGTAACATCTTCAAAATCTCGTCGATCTGATTAATTTGACACTTTGTTTAAGGAATTTGGTCCTCATTTGCCGAAGTTATCGAGCTTCAAAGTTTGAAAAGTCACAAAAGATGTGTGTTTGAGCACATAAAGTACTATTTTTCTTGGAAGTTCAAGATGCAATCATGATGTGTTGTAACATCTTCAAAATCTCGTCGATCTGATTAATTTGACACTTTGTTTAAGGAATTTGGTCCTCATTTGCCGAAGTTATCGAGCTTCAAATTTGAAAAGTCACACAAGTTGTGTGTTTGAGCACATAAAGTACTATTTTTCTTGGAAGTTCAACAAGATGCAATCATGATGTGTTGTGACATCTTCAAAATCTCGTCGATCTGATTATATTGACACTTTGTTTAAGGAATTTGGTCATCATATGCCGAAGTTATCGAGCTTCAAAGTTTGAAAAGTCACAAAAGATGTGTGTTTGAGCACATAAAGTACTATTTTTCTTGGAAGTTCAACAAGATCCAATCATGATGTGTTGTGACATCTTCAAAATCTCGTCGATCTGATTATATTGACACTTTGTTTAAGGAATTTGGTCATCATATGTCGAAGTTATCGAGCTTCAAAGTTTGAAAAGTCACAAAAGATGTGTGTTTGAGCACATAAAGTACTATTTTTCTTGGAAGTTCAACAAGATGCAATCATGATGTGTTGTAACATCTTCAAAATCTCGTCGATCTGATTAATTTGACACTTTGTTTAAGGAATTTGGTCCTCATTTGCCGAAGTTATCGAGCTTCAAAGTTTGAAAAGTCACAAAAGATGTGTGTTTGAGCACATATAGTACTATTTTTCTTGGAAGTTCAACAAGATGCAATCATGATGTGTTGTAACATCTTCAAAATCTCGTCGATCTGATTAATTTGACACTTTGTTTAAGGAATTTGGTCCTCATTTGCCGAAGTTATCGAGCTTCAAAGTTTGAAAAGTCACAAAAGATGTGTGTTTGAGCACATAAAGTACTATTTTTCTTGGAAGTTCAAGATGCAATCATGATGTGTTGTAACATCTTCAAAATCTCGTCGATCTGATTAATTTGACACTTTGTTTAAGGAATTTGGTCCTCATTTGCCGAAGTTATCGAGCTTCAAATTTGAAAAGTCACACAAGTTGTGTGTTTGAGCACATAAAGTACTATTTTTCTCGGAAGTTCAACAAGATGCAATCATGATGTGTTGAAACATCTTCAAAATCTCGTCGATCTAATTAATTTGACACTTTGTTTAAGGAATTTGGTCCACATTTTCCGAAGTTATCGAGCTTCAAAGTTTGAAAAGTCACAAAAGATGTGTGTTTGAGCACATAAAGTACTATTTTTCTCTGAAGTTCAACAAGATGCAATCATGATGTGTTGTAACATCTTCAAAATCTCGTCGATCTGATTAATTTGACACTTTGTTTAAGGAATTTGGTCCTCATTTGCCGACGTTATCGAGCTTCAAATTTTGAAAAGTCACACAAGTTGTGTGTTTGAGCACATAAAGTACTATTTTTCTTGGAAATTCAACAAGATGCAATCATGATGTGTTGTGACATCTTAAAAATCTCGTCGATCTGATTATATTGACACTTTGTTTAAGGAATTTGGTCATCATATGCCGAAGTTATCGAGCTTCAAATTTTGAAAAGTCACACAAGTTGTGTGTTTGAGCACATAAAGTACTATTTTTCTTGGAAGTTCAACAAGATGCAATCATGATGTGTTGTGACATCTTCAAAATCTCGTCGATCTGATTATATTGACACTTTGTTTAAGGAATTTGGTCATCATATGCCGAAGTTATCGAGCTTCAAAGTTTGAAAAGTCACAAAAGATGTGTGTTTGAGCACATAAAGTACTATTTTTCTTGGAAGTTCAACAAGATGCAATCATGATGTGTTGTAACATCTTCAAAATCTCGTCGATCTGATTAATTTGACACTTTGTTTAAGGAATTTGGTCCTCATTTGCCGAAGTTATCGAGCTTCAAAGTTTGAAAAGTCACAAAAGATGTGTGTTTGAGCACATAAAGTACTATTTTTCTCTGAAGTTCAACAAGATGCAATCATGATGTGTTGTAACATCTTCAAAATCTCGTCGATCTGATTAATTTGACACTTTGTTTAAGGAATTTGGTCCTCATTTGCCGAAGTTATCGAGCTTCAAAGTTTGAAAAGTCACAAAAGATGTGTGTTTGAGCACATAAAGTACTATTTTTCTTGGAAGTTCAACAAGATGCAATCATGATGTGTTGTAACATCTTCAAAATCTCGTCGATCTGATTAATTTGACACTTTGTTTAAGGAATTTGGTCATCATATGCCGAAGTTATCGAGCTTCAAAGTTTGAAAAGTCACAAAAGATGTGTGTTTGAGCACATAAAGTACTATTTTTCTTGGAAGTTCAACAAGATGCAATCATGATGTGTTGTAACATCTTCAAAATCTCGTCGATCTGATTAATTTGACACTTTGTTTAAGGAATTTGGTCCTCATTTGCCGAAGTTATCGAGCTTCAAAGTTTGAAAAGTCACAAAAGATGTGTGTTTGAGCACATAAAGTACTATTTTTCTCTGAAGTTCAACAAGATGCAATCATGATGTGTTGTAACATCTTCAAAATCTCGTCGATCTGATTAATTTGACACTTTGTTTAAGGAATTTGGTCCTCATTTGCCGACGTTATCGAGCTTCAAATTTTGAAAAGTCACACAAGTTGTGTGTTTGAGCACATAAAGTACTATTTTTCTTGGAAATTCAACAAGATGCAATCATGATGTGTTGTGACATCTTAAAAATCTCGTCGATCTGATTATATTGACACTTTGTTTAAGGAATTTGGTCATCATATGCCGAAGTTATCGAGCTTCAAATTTTGAAAAGTCACACAAGTTGTGTGTTTGAGCACATAAAGTACTATTTTTCTTGGAAGTTCAACAAGATGCAATCATGATGTGTTGTGACATCTTCAAAATCTCGTCGATCTGATTATATTGACACTTTGTTTAAGGAATTTGGTCATCATATGCCGAAGTTATCGAGCTTCAAAGTTTGAAAAGTCACAAAAGATGTGTGTTTGAGCACATAAAGTACTATTTTTCTTGGAAGTTCAACAAGATGCAATCATGATGTGTTGTAACATCTTCAAAATCTCGTCGATCTGATTAATTTGACACTTTGTTTAAGGAATTTGGTCCTCATTTGCCGAAGTTATCGAGCTTCAAAGTTTGAAAAGTCACAAAAGATGTGTGTTTGAGCACATAAAGTACTATTTTTCTTGGAAGTTCAACAAGATGCAATCATGATGTGTTGTAACATCTTCAAAATCTCGTCGATCTGATTAATTTGACACTTTTTTTAAGGAATTTGGTCCTCATTTGCCGAAGTTATCGAGCTTCAAATTTTGAAAAGTCACACAAGTTGTGTGTTTGAGCACATAAAGTACTATTTTTCTTGGAAGTTCAACAAGATGCAATCATGATGTGTTGTGACATCTGCAAAATCTCGTCGATCTGATTATATTGACACTTTGTTTAAGGAATTTGGTCATCATATGCCGAAGTTATCGAGCTTCAAAGTTTGAAAAGTCACAAAAGATGTGTGTTTGAGCACATAAAGTACTATTTTTCTTGGAAGTTCAACAAGATGCAATCATGATGTGTTGTAACATCTCCAAAATCTCGTCGATCTGATTATATTGACACTTTGTTTAAGGAATTTGGTCATCATATGTCGAAGTTATCGAGCTTCAAAGTTTGAAAAGTCACAAAAGATGTGTGTTTGAGCACATAAAGTACTATTTTTCTTGGAAGTTCAACAAGATGCAATCATGATGTGTTGTAACATCTTCAAAATCTCGTCGATCTGATTAATTTGACACTTTGTTTAAGGAATTTGGTCCTCATTTGCCGAAGTTATCGAGCTTCAAAGTTTGAAAAGTCACAAAAGATGTGTGTTTGAGCACATAAAGTACTATTTTTCTTGGAAGTTCAAGATGCAATCATGATGTGTTGTAACATCTTCAAAATCTCGTCGATCTGATTAATTTGACACTTTGTTTAAGGAATTTGGTCCTCATTTGCCGAAGTTATCGAGCTTCAAAGTTTGAAAAGTCGCACAAGTTGTGTGTTTGAGCACATAAAGTACTATTTTTCTTGGAAGTTCAACAAGATGCAATCATGTTGTGTTGTAACATCTTCAAAATCTCGTCGATCTGATTACTTTTACACTTTGTTTAAGGAATTTGGTCCTCATTTGCCGAAGTTATCGAGCTTCAAAGTTTGAAAAGTCACACAAGATGTGTGTTTGAGCACATAAAGTACTATTTTTCTTGGAAGTTCAACAAGATGCAATCATGATGTGTTGTAACATCTCCAAAATCTCGTCGATCTGATTATATTGACACTTTGTTTAAGGAATTTGGTCCTCATATGCCGAAGTTATCGAGCTTCAAAGTTTGAAAAGTCCCTCAAGTTGTGTGTTTGAGCACATAAAGTACTATTTTTCTCGGAAGTTCAACAAGATGCAATCATGATGTGTTGTAACATCTTCAAAATCTCGTCGATCTGATTAATTTGACACTTTGTTTAAGGAATTTGGTCCTCATTTGCCGAAGTTATCGAGCTTCAAAGTTTGAAAAGTCACAAAAGATGTGTGTTTGAGCACATAAAGTACTATTTTTCTTGGAAGTTCAACAAGATGCAATCATGATGTGTTGTGACATCTTCAAAATCTCGTCGATCTGATTAATTTGACACTTTGTTTAAGGAATTTGGTCCTCATTTGCCGAAGTTATCGAGCTTCAAATTTTGAAAAGTCACACAAGTTGTGTGTTTGAGCACATAAAGTACTATTTTTCTGGGAAATTCAACAAGATGCAATCATGATGTGTTGTAACATCTTCAAAATCTCGTCGATCTGATTAATTTGACACTTTGTTTAAGGAATTTGGTCCTCATTTGCCGAAGTTATCGAGCTTCAAAGTTTGAAAAGTCGCACAAGTTGTGTGTTTGAGCACATAAAGTACTATTTTTCTTGGAAGTTCAACAAGATGCAATCATGTTGTGTTGTAACATCTTCAAAATCTCGTCGATCTGATTAATTTTACACTTTGTTTAAGGAATTTGGTCCTCATTTGCCGAAGTTATCGAGCTTCAAAGTTTGAAAAGTCACAAAAGATGTGTGTTTGAGCACATAAAGTACTATTTTTCTTGGAAGTTCAACAAGATGCAATCATGATGTGTTGTGACATCTTCAAAATCTCGTCGATCTGATTATATTGACACTTTGTTTAAGGAATTTGGTCCTCATATGCCGAAGTTATCGAGCTTCAAAGTTTGAAAAGTCACTCAAGTTGTGTGTTTGAGCACATAAAGTACTATTTTTCTCGGAAGTTCAACAAGAAGCAATCATGATGTGTTGTAACATCTTCAAAATCTCGTCGATCTGATTAATTTGACACTTTGTTTAAGGAATTTGGTCCTAATTTGCCGAAGTTATCGAGCTTCAAAGTTTGAAAAGTCACAAAAGATGTGTGTTTGAGCACATAAAGTACTATTTTTCTTGGAAGTTCAACAAGATGCAATCATGATGTGTTGTAACATCTTCAAAATCTCGTCGATCTGATTAATTTGACACTTTTTTTAAGGAATTTGGTCCTCATTTGCCGAATTTATCGAGCTTCAAAGTTTGAAAAGTCACACAAGTTGTGTGTTTGAGCACATAAAGTACTATTTTTCTTGGAAGTTCAACAAGATGCAATCATGTTGTGTTGTAACATCTTCAAAATTTCATCGATCTGATTAATTTGACACTTTGTTTAAGGAATTTGGTCCTAATTTGCCGAAGTTATCGAGCTTCAAAGTTTGAAAAGTCGCACAAGTTGTGTGTTTGAGCACATAAAGTACTATTTTTCTTGGAAGTTCAACAAGATGCAATAATGTTGTGTTGTAACATCTTCAAAATCTCGTCGATCTGATTAATTTGACACTTTGTTTAAGGAATTTGGTCCTTATTTGCCGAAGTTATCGAGCTTCAAATTTTGAAAAGTCACACAAGTTGTGTGTTTGAGCACATAAAGTACTATTTTTCTCGGAAGTTCAACAAGATGCAATCACGATGTGTTGTAACATCTTCAAAATCTCGTCGATCTGATTAATTTGACACTTTGTTTAAGGAATTTGGTCCTCATTTGCCGAATTTATCGAGCTTCAAACTTTGAAAAGTCACACAAGTTGTGTGTTTGAGCACATAAAGTACTATTTTTCTCTGAAGTTCAACAAGATGCAATCATGATGTGTTGTAACATCTTCAAAATCTCGTCGATCTGATTAATTTGACACTTTGTTTAAGGAATTTGGTCCTCATTTGCCGAAGTTATCGAGCTTCAAAGTTTGAAAAGTCACAAAAGATGTGTGTTTGAGCACATAAAGTACTATTTTTCTTGGAAGTTCAACAAGATGCAATCATGATGTGTTGTAACATCTTCAAAATCTCGTCGATCTGATTAATTTGACACTTTGTTTAAGGAATTTGGTCCTCATTTGCCGAAGTTATCGAGCTTCAAATTTTGAAAAGTCACACAAGTTGTGTGTTTGAGCACATAAAGTACTATTTTTCTCGGAAGTTCAACAAGATGCAATCATGATGTGTTGTGACATCTTCAAAATCTCGTCGATCTGATTATATTGACACTTTGTTTAAGGAATTTGGTCCTCATTTGCCGAAGTTATCGAGCTTCAAATTTGAAAAGTCACACAAGTTGTGTGTTTGAGCACATAAAGTACTATTTTTCTTGGAAGTTCAACAAGATGCAATCATGATGTGTTGTGACATCTTCAAAATCTCGTCGATCTGATTATATTGACACTTTGTTTAAGGAATTTGGTCCTCATTTGCCGAAGTTATCGAGCTTCAAAGTTTGAAAAGTCACAAAAGATGTGTGTTTGAGCACATAAAGTACTATTTTTCTTGGAAGTTCAACAAGATGCAATCATGATGTGTTGTAACATCTTCAAAATCTCGTCGATCTGATTAATTTGACACTTTGTTTAAGGAATTTGGTCCTCATTTGCCGAAGTTATCGAGCTTCAAATTTTGAAAAGTCACACAAGTTGTGTGTTTGAGCACATAAAGTACTATTTTTCTTGGAAGTTCAACAAGATGCAATCATGATGTGTTGAAACATCTTCAAAATCTCGTCGATCTAATTAATTTGACACTTTGTTTAAGGAATTTGGTCCACATTTTCCGAAGTTATCGAGCTTCAAATTTTGAAAAGTCACACAAGTTGTGTGTTTGAGCACATAAAGTACTATTTTTCTTGGAAGTTCAAGATGCAATCATGATGTGTTGTAACATCTTCAAAATCTCGTCGATCTGATTAATTTGACACTTTGTTTAAGGAATTTGGTCCTCATTTGCCGAAGTTATCGAGCTTCAAAGTTTGAAAAGTCGCACAAGTTGTGTGTTTGAGCACATAAAGTACTATTTTTCTTGGAAGTTCAACAAGATGCAATCATGTTGTGTTGTAACATCTTCAAAATCTCGTCGATCTGATTAATTTTACACTTTGTTTAAGGAATTTGGTCCTCATTTGCCGAAGTTATCGAGCTTCAAAGTTTGAAAAGTCACAAAAGATGTGTGTTTGAGCACATAAAGTACTATTTTTCTTGGAAGTTCAACAAGATGCAATCATGATGTGTTGTGACATCTTCAAAATCTCGTCGATCTGATTATATTGACACTTTGTTTAAGGAATTTGGTCCTCATATGCCGAAGTTATCGAGCTTCAAAGTTTGAAAAGTCACTCAAGTTGTGTGTTTGAGCACATAAAGTACTATTTTTCTCGGAAGTTCAACAAGAAGCAATCATGATGTGTTGTAACATCTTCAAAATCTCGTCGATCTGATTAATTTGACACTTTGTTTAAGGAATTTGGTCCTAATTTGCCGAAGTTATCGAGCTTCAAAGTTTGAAAAGTCACAAAAGATGTGTGTTTGAGCACATAAAGTACTATTTTTCTTGGAAGTTCAACAAGATGCAATCATGATGTGTTGTAACATCTTCAAAATCTCGTCGATCTGATTAATTTGACACTTTTTTTAAGGAATTTGGTCCTCATTTGCCGAATTTATCGAGCTTCAAAGTTTGAAAAGTCACACAAGTTGTGTGTTTGAGCACATAAAGTACTATTTTTCTTGGAAGTTCAACAAGATGCAATCATGTTGTGTTGTAACATCTTCAAAATTTCATCGATCTGATTAATTTGACACTTTGTTTAAGGAATTTGGTCCTAATTTGCCGAAGTTATCGAGCTTCAAAGTTTGAAAAGTCGCACAAGTTGTGTGTTTGAGCACATAAAGTACTATTTTTCTTGGAAGTTCAACAAGATGCAATCATGTTGTGTTGTAACATCTTCAAAATCTCGTCGATCTGATTAATTTGACACTTTGTTTAAGGAATTTGGTCCTCATTTGCCGAAGTTATCGAGCTTCAAATTTTGAAAAGTCACACAAGTTGTGTGTTTGAGCACATAAAGTACTATTTTTCTCGGAAGTTCAACAAGATGCAATCACGATGTGTTGTAACATCTTCAAAATCTCGTCGATCTGATTAATTTGACACTTTGTTTAAGGAATTTGGTCCTCATTTGCCGAATTTATCGAGCTTCAAACTTTGAAAAGTCACACAAGTTGTGTGTTTGAGCACATAAAGTACTATTTTTCTCTGAAGTTCAACAAGATGCAATCATGATGTGTTGTAACATCTTCAAAATCTCGTCGATCTGATTAATTTGACACTTTGTTTAAGGAATTTGGTCCTCATTTGCCGAAGTTATCGAGCTTCAAAGTTTGAAAAGTCACAAAAGATGTGTGTTTGAGCACATAAAGTACTATTTTTCTTGGAAGTTCAACAAGATGCAATCATGATGTGTTGTAACATCTTCAAAATCTCGTCGATCTGATTAATTTGACACTTTGTTTAAGGAATTTGGTCCTCATTTGCCGAAGTTATCGAGCTTCAAATTTTGAAAAGTCACACAAGTTGTGTGTTTGAGCACATAAAGTACTATTTTTCTGGGAAATTCAACAAGATGCAATCATGTTGTGTTGTAACATCTTCAAAATCTCGTCGATCTGATTAATTTGACACTTTGTTTAAGGAATTTGGTCCTCATGTGCCGAAGTTATCGAGCTTCAAAGTTTGAAAAGTCACAAAAGATGTGTGTTTGAGCACATAAAGTACTATTTTTCTTGGAAGTTCAACAAGATGCAATCATGATGTGTTGTAACATCTTCAAAATCTCGTCGATCTGATTAATTTGACACTTTGTTTAAGGAATTTGGTCCACATTTTCCGAAGTTATCGAGCTTCAAAGTTTGAAAAGTCACAAAAGATGTGTGTTTGAGCACATAAAGTACTATTTTTCTCTGAAGTTCAACAAGATGCAATCATGATGTGTTGTAACATCTTCAAAATCTCGTCGATCTGATTATATTGACACTTTGTTTAAGGAATTTGGTCATCATATGCCGAAGTTATCGAGCTTCAAATTTTGAAAGTCACACAAGTTGTGTGTTTGAGCACATAAAGTACTATTTTTCTTGGAAGTTCAACAAGATGCAATCATGATGTGTTGTGACATCTTCAAAATCTCGTCGATCTGATTATATTGACACTTTGTTTAAGGAATTTGGTCATCATATGCCGAAGTTATCGAGCTTCAAAGTTTGAAAAGTCACAAAAGATGTGTGTTTGAGCACATAAAGTACTATTTTTCTTGGAAGTTCAACAAGATGCAATCATGATGTGTTGTAACATCTTCAAAATCTCGTCGATCTGATTAATTTGACACTTTTTTTAAGGAATTTGGTCCTCATTTGCCGAAGTTATCGAGCTTCAAATTTTGAAAAGTCACACAAGTTGTGTGTTTGAGCACATAAAGTACTATTTTTCTTGGAAGTTCAACAAGATGCAATCATGATGTGTTGTGACATCTTCAAAATCTCGTCGATCTGATTAATTTGACACTTTGTTTAAGGAATTTGGTCCTCATGTGCCGAAGTTATCGAGCTTCAAAGTTTGAAAAGTCACAAAAGATGTGTGTTTGAGCACATAAAGTACTATTTTTCTTGGAAGTTCAACAAGATGCAATCATGATGTGTTGTAACATCTTCAAAATCTCGTCGATCTGATTAATTTGACACTTTTTTTAAGGAATTTGGTCCTCATTTGCCGAATTTATCGAGCTTCAAAGTTTGAAAAGTCACACAAGTTGTGTGTTTGAGCACATAAAGTACTATTTTTCTTGGAAGTTCAACAAGATGCAATCATGATGTGTTGTAACATCTTCAAAATCTCGTCGATCTGATTAATTTGACACTTTGTTTAAGGAATTTGGTCCACATTTTCCGAAGTTATCGAGCTTCAAAGTTTGAAAAGTCACAAAAGATGTGTGTTTGAGCACATAAAGTACTATTTTTCTTGGAAGTTCAACAAGATGCAATCATGATGTGTTGTGACATCTTCAAAATCTCGTCGATCTGATTATATTGACACTTTGTTTAAGGAATTTGGTCCTCATATGCCGAAGTTATCGAGCTTCAAAGTTTGAAAAGTCACTCAAGTTGTGTGTTTGAGCACATAAAGTACTATTTTTCTCGGAAGTTCAACAAGAAGCAATCATGATGTGTTGTAACATCTTCAAAATCTCGTCGATCTGATTAATTTGACACTTTGTTTAAGGAATTTGGTCCTAATTTGCCGAAGTTATCGAGCTTCAAAGTTTGAAAAGTCACAAAAGATGTGTGTTTGAGCACATAAAGTACTATTTTTCTTGGAAGTTCAACAAGATGCAATCATGATGTGTTGTAACATCTTCAAAATCTCGTCGATCTGATTAATTTGACACTTTTTTTAAGGAATTTGGTCCTCATTTGCCGAATTTATCGAGCTTCAAAGTTTGAAAAGTCACACAAGTTGTGTGTTTGAGCACATAAAGTACTATTTTTCTTGGAAGTTCAACAAGATGCAATCATGTTGTGTTGTAACATCTTCAAAATTTCATCGATCTGATTAATTTGACACTTTGTTTAAGGAATTTGGTCCTAATTTGCCGAAGTTATCGAGCTTCAAATTTTGAAAAGTCACACAAGTTGTGTGTTTGAGCACATAAAGTACTATTTTTCTCGGAAGTTCAACAAGATGCAATCACGATGTGTTGTAACATCTTCAAAATCTCGTCGATCTGATTAATTTGACACTTTGTTTAAGGAATTTGGTCCTCATTTGCCGAATTTATCGAGCTTCAAACTTTGAAAAGTCACACAAGTTGTGTGTTTGAGCACATAAAGTACTATTTTTCTCTGAAGTTCAACAAGATGCAATCATGATGTGTTGTAACATCTTCAAAATCTCGTCGATCTGATTAATTTGACACTTTGTTTAAGGAATTTGGTCCTCATTTGCCGAAGTTATCGAGCTTCAAAGTTTGAAAAGTCACAAAAGATGTGTGTTTGAGCACATAAAGTACTATTTTTCTTGGAAGTTCAACAAGATGCAATCATGATGTGTTGTAACATCTTCAAAATCTCGTCGATCTGATTAATTTGACACTTTGTTTAAGGAATTTGGTCCTCATTTGCCGAAGTTATCGAGCTTCAAATTTTGAAAAGTCACACAAGTTGTGTGTTTGAGCACATAAAGTACTATTTTTCTGGGAAATTCAACAAGATGCAATCATGTTGTGTTGTAACATCTTCAAAATCTCGTCGATCTGATTAATTTGACACTTTGTTTAAGGAATTTGGTCCTCATGTGCCGAAGTTATCGAGCTTCAAAGTTTGAAAAGTCACAAAAGATGTGTGTTTGAGCACATAAAGTACTATTTTTCTTGGAAGTTCAACAAGATGCAATCATGATGTGTTGTAACATCTTCAAAATCTCGTCGATCTGATTAATTTGACACTTTGTTTAAGGAATTTGGTCCACATTTTCCGAAGTTATCGAGCTTCAAAGTTTGAAAAGTCACAAAAGATGTGTGTTTGAGCACATAAAGTACTATTTTTCTCTGAAGTTCAACAAGATGCAATCATGATGTGTTGTGACATCTTCAAAATCTCGTCGATCTGATTATATTGACACTTTGTTTAAGGAATTTGGTCATCATATGCCGAAGTTATCGAGCTTCAAAGTTTGAAAAGTCACAAAAGATGTGTGTTTGAGCACATAAAGTACTATTTTTCTTGGAAGTTCAACAAGATGCAATCATGATGTGTTGTAACATCTTCAAAATCTCGTCGATCTGATTAATTTGACACTTTTTTTAAGGAATTTGGTCCTCATTTGCCGAAGTTATCGAGCTTCAAATTTTGAAAAGTCACACAAGTTGTGTGTTTGAGCACATAAAGTACTATTTTTCTTGGAAGTTCAACAAGATGCAATCATGATGTGTTGTGACATCTTCAAAATCTCGTCGATCTGATTATATTGACACTTTGTTTAAGGAATTTGGTCATCATATGCCGAAGTTATCGAGCTTCAAAGTTTGAAAAGTCACAAAAGATGTGTGTTTGAGCACATAAAGTACTATTTTTCTTGGAAGTTCAACAAGATGCAATCATGATGTGTTGTAACATCTCCAAAATCTCGTCGATCTGATTATATTGACACTTTGTTTAAGGAATTTGGTCATCATATGTCGAAGTTATCGAGCTTCAAAGTTTGAAAAGTCACAAAAGATGTGTGTTTGAGCACATAAAGTACTATTTTTCTTGGAAGTTCAACAAGATGCAATCATGATGTGTTGTAACATCTTCAAAATCTCGTCGATCTGATTAATTTGACACTTTGTTTAAGGAATTTGGTCCTCATTTGCCGAAGTTATCGAGCTTCAAAGTTTGAAAAGTCACAAAAGATGTGTGTTTGAGCACATAAAGTACTATTTTTCTTGGAAGTTCAATATGCAATCATGATGTGTTGTAACATCTTCAAAATCTCGTCGATCTGATTAATTTGACACTTTGTTTAAGGAATTTGGTCCTCATTTGCCGAAGTTATCGAGCTTCAAATTTGAAAAGTCACACAAGTTGTGTGTTTGAGCACATAAAGTACTATTTTTCTCGGAAGTTCAACAAGATGCAATCATGATGTGTTGAAACATCTTCAAAATCTCGTCGATCTAATTAATTTGACACTTTGTTTAAGGAATTTGGTCCACATTTTCCGAAGTTATCGAGCTTCAAAGTTTGAAAAGTCACAAAAGATGTGTGTTTGAGCTCATAAAGTACTATTTTTCTCTGAAGTTCAACAAGATGCAATCATGATGTGTTGTAACATCTTCAAAATCTCGTTGATCTGATTAATTTGACACTTTGTTTAAGGAATTTGGTCCTAATTTGCCGAAGTTATCGAGCTTCAAAGTTTGAAAAGTCGCACAAGTTGTGTGTTTGAGCACATAAAGTACTATTTTTCTCGGAAGTTCTACAAGATGCAATTCTGATGTGTTGTGACATCTTCCAAATCTCGTCGATCTGATTAATTTGACACTTTGTTTAAGGAATTTGGTCCTCATTTGCCGAAGTTATCGAGCTTCAAAGTTTGAAAAGTCACAAAAGATGGGTGTTTGAGCACATAAAGTACTATTTTTCTTGGAAATTCAACAAGATGCAATCATGATGTGTTGTGACATCTTCAAAATCTCGTCGATCTGATTATATTGACACTTTGTTTAAGGAATTTGGACCTCATATGCCGAAGTTATCGAGCTTCAAAGTTTGAAAAGTCACACAAGTTGTGTGTTTGAGCACATAAAGTACTATTTTTCTTGGAAATTCAACAAGATGCAATCATGATGTGTTGTGACATCTTCAAAATCTCGTCGATCTGATTATATTGACACTTTGTTTAAGGAATTTGGACCTCATATGCCGAAGTTATCGAGCTTCAAAGTTTGAAAAGTCACACAAGTTGTGTGTTTGAGCACATAAAGTACTATTTTTCTTGGAAGTTCAACAAGATGCAATCATGATGTGTTGTGACATCTTCAAAATCTCGTCGATCTGATTATATTGACACTTTGTTTAAGGAATTTGGTCATCATATGCCGAAGTTATCGAGCTTCAAAATTTGAAAAGTCACACAAGTTGTGTGTTTGAGCACATAAAGTACTATTTTTCTTGGAAGTTCAACAAGATGCAATAATGTTGTGTTGTAACATCTTCAAACTCTCGTCGATCTGATTAATTTGACACTTTGTTTAAGGAATTTGGTCCTTATTTGCCGAAGTTATCGAGCTTCAAATTTTGAAAAGTCACACAAGTTGTGTGTTTGAGCACATAAAGTACTATTTTTCTCGGAAGTTCAACAAGATGCAATCATGATGTGTTGTAACATCTTCAAAATCTCGTCGATCTGATTAATTTGACACTTTGTTTAAGGAATTTGGTCCTCATTTGCCGAAGTTATCGAGCTTCAAAGTTTGAAAAGTCACAAAAGATGTGTGTTTGAGCACATAAAGTACTATTTTTCTTGGAAGTTCAACAAAATGCAATCATGATGTGTTGTAACATCTTCAAAATCTCGTCGATCTGATTAATTTGACACTTTGTTTAAGGAATTTGGTCCTCATTTGCCGAAGTTATCGAGCTTCAAATTTTGAAAAGTCACACAAGTTGTGTGTTTGAGCACATAAAGTACTATTTTTCTTGGAAGTTCAACAAGATGCAATCATGATGTGTTGAAACATCTTCAAAATCTCGTCGATCTAATTAATTTGACACTTTGTTTAAGGAATTTGGTCCACATTTTCCGAAGTTATCGAGCTTCAAATTTTGAAAAGTCACACAAGTTGTGTGTTTGAGCACATAAAGTACTATTTTTCTCGGAAGTTCAACAAGATGCAATCATGATGTGTTGTAACATCTTCAAAATCTCGTCGATCTGATTAATTTGACACTTTGTTTAAGGAATTTGGTCCTCATTTGCCGAAGTTATCGAGCTTCAAATTTGAAAAGTCACACAAGTTGTGTGTTTGAGCACATAAAGTACTATTTTTCTTGGAAGTTCAACAAGATGCAATCATGATGTGTTGTGACATCTTCAAAATCTCGTCGATCTGATTATATTGACACTTTGTTTAAGGAATTTGGTCCTCATATGCCGAAGTTATCGAGCTTCAAAATTTGAAAAGTCACTCAAGTTGTGTGTTTGAGCACATAAAGTACTATTTTTCTCGGAAGTTCAACAAGATGCAATCATGATGTGTTGAAACATCTTCAAAATCTCGTCGATCTAATTAATTTGACACTTTGTTTAAGGAATTTGGTCCTCATTTGCCGAAGTTATTGAGCTTCAAATTTGAAAAGTCACACAAGTTGTGTGTTTGAGCACATAAAGTACTATTTTTCTCGGAAGTTCAACAAGATGCAATCATGATGTGTTGAAACATCTTCAAAATCTCGTCGATCTAATTAATTTGACACTTTGTTTAAGGAATTTGGTCCACATTTTCCGAAGTTATCGAGCTTCAAAGTTTGAAAAGTCACAAAAGATGTGTGTTTGAGCTCATAAAGTACTATTTTTCTCTGAAGTTCAACAAGATGCAATCATGATGTGTTGTAACATCTTCAAAATCTCGTCGATCTGATTAATTTGACACTTTGTTTAAGGAATTTGGTCCTCATTTGCCGAAGTTATCGAGCTTCAAATTTTGAAAAGTCACACAAGTTGTGTGTTTGAGCACATAAAGTACTATTTTTCTTGGAAATTCAACAAGATGCAATCATGATGTGTTGTGACATCTTCAAAATCTCGTCGATCTGATTATACTGACACTTTGTTTAAGGAATTTGGTCATCATATGCCGAAGTTATCGAGCATCAAAGTTTGAAAAGTCACAAAAGATGTGTGTTTGAGCACATAAAGTACTATTTTTCTTGGAAGTTCAACAAGATGCAATCATGTTGTATTGTAACATCTTCAAAATCTCGTCGATCTGATTAATTTGACACTTTGTTTAAGGAATTTCGTCCTCATTTGCCAAAGTTATCGAGCTTCAAAGTTTGAAAAGTCACACAAGTTGTGTGTTTGAGCACATAAAGTACTATTTTTCTTGGAAGTTCAACAAGATGCAATCATGATGTGTTGTGACATCTTCAAAATCTCGTCGATCTGATTATATTGACACTTTGTTTAAGGAATTTGGTCCTCATATGCCGAAGTTATCGAGCTTCAAAGTTTGAAAAGTCACTCAAGTTGTGTGTTTGAGCACATAAAGTACTATTTTTCTCGGAAGTTCAACAAGATGCAATCATGATGTGTTGTAACATCTTCAAAATCTCGTCGATCTGATTAATTTGACACTTTGTTTAAGGAATTTGGTCCTCATTTGCCGAAGTTATCGAGCTTCAAAGTTTGAAAAGTCACAAAAGATGTGTGTTTGAGCACATAAAGTACTATTTTTCTTGGAAGTTCAACAAGATGCAATCATGTTGTTTGTAACATCTTCAAAATCTCGTCGATCTGATTAATTTGACACTTTGTTTAAGGAATTTCGTCCTCATTTGCCAAAGTTATCGAGCTTCAAAGTTTGAAAAGTCACACAAGTTGTGTGTTTGAGCACATAAAGTACTATTTTTCTTGGAAGTTCAACAAGATGCAATCATGATGTGTTGTAACATCTTCAAAATCTCGTCGATCTGATTATATTGACACTTTGTTTAAGGAATTTGGTCCTCATATGCCGAAGTTATCGAGCTTCAAAATTTGAAAAGTCACTCAAGTTGTGTGTTTGAGCACATAAAGTACTATTTTTCTCGGAAGTTCAACAAGATGCAATCATGATGTGTTGTAACATCTTCAAAATCTCGTCGATCTGATTAATTTGACACTTTGTTTAAGGAATTTGGTCCTAATTTGCCGAAGTTATCGAGCTTCAAAGTTTGAAAAGTCGCACAAGTTGTGTGTTTGAGCACATAAAGTACTATTTTTCTCGGAAGTTCTACAAGATGCAATTCTGATGTGTTGTGACATCTTCAAAATCTCGTCGATCTGATTATATTGACACTTTGTTTAAGGAATTTGGTCCTCATATGCCGAAGTTATCGAGCTTCAAAGTTTGAAAAGTCACAAAAGATGTGTGTTTGAGCTCATAAAGTACTATTTTTCTCTGAAGTTCAACAAGATGCAATCATGATGTGTTGTAACATCTTCAAAATCTCGTCGATCTGATTAATTTGACACTTTGTTTAAGGAATTTGGTCCTCATTTGCCGAAGTTATCGAGCTTCAAATTTTGAAAAGTCACACAAGTTGTGTGTTTGAGCACATAAAGTACTATTTTTCTCGGAAGTTCAACAAGATGCAATCATGATGTGTTGAAACATCTTCAAAATCTCGTCGATCTAATTAATTTGACACTTTGTTTAAGGAATTTGGTCCACATTTTCCGAAGTTATCGAGCTTCAAAGTTTGAAAAGTCACAAAAGATGTGTGTTTGAGCTCATAAAGTACTATTTTTCTCTGAAGTTCAACAAGATGCAATCATGATGTGTTGTAACATCTTCAAAATCTCGTCGATCTGATTAATTTGACACTTTGTTTAAGGAATTTGGTCCTCATTTGCCGAAGTTATCGAGCTTCAAATTTTGAAAAGTCACACAAGTTGTGTGTTTGAGCACATAAAGTACTATTTTTCTTGGAAATTCAACAAGATGCAATCATGATGTGTTGTGACATCTTCAAAATCTCGTCGATCTGATTATACTGACACTTTGTTTAAGGAATTTGGTCATCATATGCCGAAGTTATCGAGCATCAAAGTTTGAAAAGTCACAAAAGATGTGTGTTTGAGCACATAAAGTACTATTTTTCTTGGAAGTTCAACAAGATGCAATCATGTTGTATTGTAACATCTTCAAAATCTCGTCGATCTGATTAATTTGACACTTTGTTTAAGGAATTTCGTCCTCATTTGCCAAAGTTATCGAGCTTCAAAGTTTGAAAAGTCACACAAGTTGTGTGTTTGAGCACATAAAGTACTATTTTTCTTGGAAGTTCAACAAGATGCAATCATGATGTGTTGTGACATCTTCAAAATCTCGTCGATCTGATTATATTGACACTTTGTTTAAGGAATTTGGTCCTCATATGCCGAAGTTATCGAGCTTCAAAGTTTGAAAAGTCACTCAAGTTGTGTGTTTGAGCACATAAAGTACTATTTTTCTCGGAAGTTCAACAAGATGCAATCATGATGTGTTGTAACATCTTCAAAATCTCGTCGATCTGATTAATTTGACACTTTGTTTAAGGAATTTGGTCCTCATTTGCCGAAGTTATCGAGCTTCAAAGTTTGAAAAGTCACAAAAGATGTGTGTTTGAGCACATAAAGTACTATTTTTCTTGGAAGTTCAACAAGATGCAATCATGTTGTTTGTAACATCTTCAAAATCTCGTCGATCTGATTAATTTGACACTTTGTTTAAGGAATTTCGTCCTCATTTGCCAAAGTTATCGAGCTTCAAAGTTTGAAAAGTCACACAAGTTGTGTGTTTGAGCACATAAAGTACTATTTTTCTTGGAAGTTCAACAAGATGCAATCATGATGTGTTGTAACATCTTCAAAATCTCGTCGATCTGATTATATTGACACTTTGTTTAAGGAATTTGGTCCTCATATGCCGAAGTTATCGAGCTTCAAAATTTGAAAAGTCACTCAAGTTGTGTGTTTGAGCACATAAAGTACTATTTTTCTCGGAAGTTCAACAAGATGCAATCATGATGTGTTGAAACATCTTCAAAATCTCGTCGATCTGATTAATTTGACACTTTGTTTAAGGAATTTGGTCCTCATTTGCCGAAGTTATCGAGCTTCAAATTTGAAAAGTCACACAAGTTGTGTGTTTGAGCACATAAAGTACTATTTTTCTCGGAAGTTCAACAAGATGCAATCATGATGTGTTGAAACATCTTCAAAATCTCGTCGCTCTAATTAATTTGACACTTTGTTTAAGGAATTTGGTCCACATTTTCCGAAGTTATCGAGCTTCAAAGTTTGAAAAGTCACAAAAGATGTGTGTTTGAGCTCATAAAGTACTATTTTTCTCTGAAGTTCAACAAGATGCAATCATGATGTGTTGTAACATCTTCAAAATCTCGTCGATCTGATTAATTTGACACTTTGTTTAAGGAATTTGGTCCTAATTTGCCGAAGTTATCGAGCTTCAAAGTTTGAAAAGTCGCACAAGTTGTGTGTTTGAGCACATAAAGTACTATTTTTCTCGGAAGTTCTACAAGATGCAATTCTGATGTGTTGTGACATCTTCAAAATCTCGTCGATCTGATTATATTGACACTTTGTTTAAGGAATTTGGTCCTCATATGCCGAAGTTATCGAGCTTCAAAGTTTGAAAAGTCACACAAGTTGTGTGTTTGAGCACATAAAGTACTATTTTTCTTGGAAATTCAACAAGATGCAATCATGATGTGTTGTGACATCTTCAAAATCTCGTCGATCTGATTATATTGACACTTTGTTTAAGGAATTTGGACCTCATATGCCGAAGTTATCGAGCTTCAAAGTTTGAAAAGTCACACAAGTTGTGTGTTTGAGCACATAAAGTACTATTTTTCTCGGAAGTTCAACAAGATGCAATCATGATGTGTTGTAACATCTTCAAAATCTCGTCGATCTGATTAATTTGACACTTTGTTTAAGGAATTTGGTCCTCATTTGCCGAAGTTATCGAGCTTCAAATTTGAAAAGTCACACAAGTTGTGTGTTTGAGCACATAAAGTACTATTTTTCTCGGAAGTTCAACAAGATGCAATCATGATGTGTTGTAACATCTTCAAAATCTCGTCGATCTGATTAATTTGACACTTTGTTTAAGGAATTTGGTCCTCATTTGCCGAAGTTATCGAGCTTCAAATTTGAAAAGTCACACAAGTTGTGTGTTTGAGCACATAAAGTACTATTTTTCTTGGAAGTTCAACAAGATGCAATCATGATGTGTTGTGACATCTTCAAAATCTCGTCGATCTGATTATATTGACACTTTGTTTAAGGAATTTGGTCCTCATATGCCGAAGTTATCGAGCTTCAAAATTTGAAAAGTCACTCAAGTTGTGTGTTTGAGCACACAAAGTACTATTTTTCTCGGAAGTTCAACAAGATGCAATCATGATGTGTTGAAACATCTTCAAAATCTCGTCGATCTAATTAATTTGACACTTTGTTTAAGGAATTTGGTCCTCATTTGCCGAAGTTATTGAGCTTCAAATTTGAAAAGTCACACAAGTTGTGTGTTTGAGCACATAAAGTACTATTTTTCTCGGAAGTTCAACAAGATGCAATCATGATGTGTTGAAACATCTTCAAAATCTCGTCGATCTAATTAATTTGACACTTTGTTTAAGGAATTTGGTCCACATTTTCCGAAGTTATCGAGCTTCAAAGTTTGAAAAGTCACAAAAGATGTGTGTTTGAGCTCATAAAGTACTATTTTTCTCTGAAGTTCAACAAGATGCAATCATGATGTGTTGTAACATCTTCAAAATCTCGTCGATCTGATTAATTTGACACTTTGTTTAAGGAATTTGGTCCTCATTTGCCGAAGTTATCGAGCTTCAAATTTTGAAAAGTCACACAAGTTGTGTGTTTGAGCACATAAAGTACTATTTTTCTTGGAAATTCAACAAGATGCAATCATGATGTGTTGTGACATCTTCAAAATCTCGTCGATCTGATTATACTGACACTTTGTTTAAGGAATTTGGTCATCATATGCCGAAGTTATCGAGCATCAAAGTTTGAAAAGTCACAAAAGATGTGTGTTTGAGCACATAAAGTACTATTTTTCTTGGAAGTTCAACAAGATGCAATCATGTTGTATTGTAACATCTTCAAAATCTCGACGATCTGATTAATTTGACACTTTGTTTAAGGAATTTCGTCCTCATTTGCCAAAGTTATCGAGCTTCAAAGTTTGAAAAGTCACACAAGTTGTGTGTTTGAGCACATAAAGTACTATTTTTCTTGGAAGTTCAACAAGATGCAATCATGATGTGTTGTGACATCTTCAAAATCTCGTCGATCTGATTATATTGACACTTTGTTTAAGGAATTTGGTCCTCATATGCCGAAGTTATCGAGCTTCAAAGTTTGAAAAGTCACTCAAGTTGTGTGTTTGAGCACATAAAGTACTATTTTTCTCGGAAGTTCAACAAGATGCAATCATGATGTGTCGTAACATCTTCAAAATCTCGTCGATCTGATTAATTTGACACTTTGTTTAAGGAATTTGGTCCTCATTTGCCGAAGTTATCGAGCTTCAAAGTTTGAAAAGTCACAAAAGATGTGTGTTTGAGCACATAAAGTACTATTTTTCTTGGAAGTTCAACAAGATGCAATCATGTTGTTTGTAACATCTTCAAAATCTCGTCGATCTGATTAATTTGACACTTTGTTTAAGGAATTTCGTCCTCATTTGCCAAAGTTATCGAGCTTCAAAGTTTGAAAAGTCACACAAGTTGTGTGTTTGAGCACATAAAGTACTATTTTTCTTGGAAGTTCAACAAGATGCAATCATGATGTGTTGTAACATCTTCAAAATCTCGTCGATCTGATTATATTGACACTTTGTTTAAGGAATTTGGTCCTCATATGCCGAAGTTATCGAGCTTCAAAATTTGAAAAGTCACTCAAGTTGTGTGTTTGAGCACACAAAGTACTATTTTTCTCGGAAGTTCAACAAGATGCAATCATGATGTGTTGAAACATCTTCAAAATCTCGTCGATCTAATTAATTTGACACTTTGTTTAAGGAATTTGGTCCTCATTTGCCGAAGTTATTGAGCTTCAAATTTGAAAAGTCACACAAGTTGTGTGTTTGAGCACATAAAGTACTATTTTTCTCGGAAGTTCAACAAGATGCAATCATGATGTGTTGAAACATCTTCAAAATCTCGTCGATCTAATTAATTTGACACTTTGTTTAAGGAATTTGGTCCACATTTTCCGAAGTTATCGAGCTTCAAAGTTTGAAAAGTCACAAAAGATGTGTGTTTGAGCTCATAAAGTACTATTTTTCTCTGAAGTTCAACAAGATGCAATCATGATGTGTTGTAACATCTTCAAAATCTCGTCGATCTGATTAATTTGACACTTTGTTTAAGGAATTTGGTCCTCATTTGCCGAAGTTATCGAGCTTCAAATTTTGAAAAGTCACACAAGTTGTGTGTTTGAGCACATAAAGTACTATTTTTCTTGGAAATTCAACAAGATGCAATCATGATGTGTTGTGACATCTTCAAAATCTCGTCGATCTGATTATACTGACACTTTGTTTAAGGAATTTGGTCATCATATGCCGAAGTTATCGAGCATCAAAGTTTGAAAAGTCACAAAAGATGTGTGTTTGAGCACATAAAGTACTATTTTTCTTGGAAGTTCAACAAGATGCAATCATGTTGTATTGTAACATCTTCAAAATCTCGTCGATCTGATTAATTTGACACTTTGTTTAAGGAATTTCGTCCTCATTTGCCAAAGTTATCGAGCTTCAAAGTTTGAAAAGTCACACAAGTTGTGTGTTTGAGCACATAAAGTACTATTTTTCTTGGAAGTTCAACAAGATGCAATCATGATGTGTTGTGACATCTTCAAAATCTCGTCGATCTGATTATATTGACACTTTGTTTAAGGAATTTGGTCCTCATATGCCGAAGTTATCGAGCTTCAAAGTTTGAAAAGTCACTCAAGTTGTGTGTTTGAGCACATAAAGTACTATTTTTCTCGGAAGTTCAACAAGATGCAATCATGATGTGTCGTAACATCTTCAAAATCTCGTCGATCTGATTAATTTGACACTTTGTTTAAGGAATTTGGTCCTCATTTGCCGAAGTTATCGAGCTTCAAAGTTTGAAAAGTCACAAAAGATGTGTGTTTGAGCACATAAAGTACTATTTTTCTTGGAAGTTCAACAAGATGCAATCATGTTGTTTGTAACATCTTCAAAATCTCGTCGATCTGATTAATTTGACACTTTGTTTAAGGAATTTCGTCCTCATTTGCCAAAGTTATCGAGCTTCAAAGTTTGAAAAGTCACACAAGTTGTGTGTTTGAGCACATAAAGTACTATTTTTCTTGGAAGTTCAACAAGATGCAATCATGATGTGTTGTAACATCTTCAAAATCTCGTCGATCTGATTATATTGACACTTTGTTTAAGGAATTTGGTCCTCATATGCCGAAGTTATCGAGCTTCAAAATTTGAAAAGTCACTCAAGTTGTGTGTTTGAGCACATAAAGTACTATTTTTCTCGGAAGTTCAACAAGATGCAATCATGATGTGTTGAAACATCTTCAAAATCTCGTCGATCTAATTAATTTGACACTTTGTTTAAGGAATTTGGTCCTCATTTGCCGAAGTTATTGAGCTTCAAATTTGAAAAGTCACACAAGTTGTGTGTTTGAGCACATAAAGTACTATTTTTCTCGGAAGTTCAACAAGATGCAATCATGATGTGTTGTGACATCTTCAAAATCTCGTCGATCTGATTATATTGACACTTTGTATAAGGAATTTGGTCCTCATATGCCGAAGTTATCGAGCTTCAAAATTTGAAAAGTCACTCAAGTTGTGTGTTTGAGCACATAAAGTACTATTTTTCTCGGAAGTTCAACAAGATGCAATCATGATGTGTTGAAACATCTTCAAAATCTCATCGATCTAATTAATTTGACACTTTGTTTAAGGAATTTGGTCCTCATTTGCCGAAGTTATTGAGCTTCAAATTTGAAAAGTCACACAAGTTGTGTGTTTGAGCACATAAAGTACTATTTTTCTTGGAAGTTCAACAAGATGCAATCATGATGTGTTGTGACATCTTCAAAATCTCGTCGATCTGATTATATTGACACTTTGTTTAAGGAATTTGGTCCTCATATGCCGAAGTTATCGAGCTTCAAAGTTTGAAAAGTCACTCAAGTTGTGTGTTTGAGCACATAAAGTACTATTTTTCTCGGAAGTTCAACAAGATGCAATCATGATGTGTTGTAACATCTTCAAAATCTCGTCGATCTGATTAATTTGACACTTTGTTTAAGGAATTTGGTCCTCATTTGCCGAAGTTATCGAGCTTCAAAGTTTGAAAAGTCACAAAAGATGTGTGTTTGAGCACATAAAGTACTATTTTTCTTGGAAGTTCAACAAGATGCAATCATGTTGTTTGTAACATCTTCAAAATCTCGTCGATCTGATTAATTTGACACTTTGTTTAAGGAATTTCGTCCTCATTTGCCAAAGTTATCGAGCTTCAAAGTTTGAAAAGTCACACAAGTTGTGTGTTTGAGCACATAAAGTACTATTTTTCTTGGAAGTTCAACAAGATGCAATCATGATGTGTTGTAACATCTTCAAAATCTCGTCGATCTGATTATATTGACACTTTGTTTAAGGAATTTGGTCCTCATATGCCGAAGTTATCGAGCTTCAAAATTTGAAAAGTCACTCAAGTTGTGTGTTTGAGCACATAAAGTACTATTTTTCTTGGAAGTTCAACAAGATGCAATCATGATGTGTTGTGACATCTTCAAAATCTCGTCGATCTGATTATATTGACACTTTGTTTAAGGAATTTGGTCCTCATATGCCGAAGTTATCGAGCTTCAAAATTTGAAAAGTCACTCAAGTTGTGTGTTTGAGCACATAAAGTACTATTTTTCTTGGAAGTTCAACAAGATGCAATCATGATGTGTTGTGACATCTTCAAAATCTCGTCGATCTGATTATATTGACACTTTGTTTAAGGAATTTGGTCCTCATATGCCGAAGTTATCGAGCTTCAAATTTGAAAAGTCACACAAGTTGTGTGTTTGAGCACATAAAGTACTATTTTTCTTGGAAGTTCAACAAGATGCAATCATGATGTGTTGTGACATCTTCAAAATCTCGTCGATCTGATTATATTGACACTTTGTTTAAGGAATTTGGTCCTCATATGCCGAAGTTATCGAGCTTCAAAATTTGAAAAGTCACTCAAGTTGTGTGTTTGAGCACATAAAGTACTATTTTTCTCGGAAGTTCAACAAGATGCAATCATGATGTGTTGAAACATCTTCAAAATCTCGTCGATCTAATTAATTTGACACTTTGTTTAAGGAATTTGGTCCTCATTTGCCGAAGTTATTGAGCTTCAAATTTGAAAAGTCACACAAGTTGTGTGTTTGAGCACATAAAGTACTATTTTTCTCGGAAGTTCAACAAGATGCAATCATGATTTGTTGAAACATCTTCAAAATCTCGTCGATCTAATTAATTTGACACTTTGTTTAAGGAATTTGGTCCACATTTTCCGAAGTTATCGAGCTTCAAAGTTTGAAAAGTCACAAAAGATGTGTGTTTGAGCTCATAAAGTACTATTTTTCTCTGAAGTTCAACAAGATGCAATCATGATGTGTTGTAACATCTTCAAAATCTCGTCGATCTGATTAATTTGACTCTTTGTTTAAGGAATTTCGTCCTCATTTGCCAAAGTTATCGAGCTTCAAAGTTTGAAAAGTCACACAAGTTGTGTGTTTGAGCACATAAAGTACTATTTTTCTTGGAAGTTCAACAAGATGCAATCATGATGTGTTGTGACATCTTCAAAACCTCGTCGATCTGATTATTTTGACACTTTATTTAAGGAATTTGGTCCTCATATGCCGAAGTTATCGAGCTTCAAAGTTTGAAAAGTCACACAAGTTGTGTGTTTGAGCACATAAAGTACTATTTTTCTGGGAAATTCAACAAGATGCAATCATGATGTGTTATAACATCTTCAAAATCTCATCGATCTGATTAATTTGACACTTTGTTTATCGAATTTGGTCCTAATTTGCCGAAGTTATCGAGCTTCAAAGTTTGAAAAGTCGCAAAAGTTGTGTGTTTGAGCACATAAAGTACTATTTTTCTCGGAAGTTCTACAAGATGCAATACTGATGTGTTGTGACATCTTCAAAATCTCGTCGATCTGAATAATTTGACACTTTGTTTAAGGAATTTGGTCCTCATTTGCCGAAGTTATCGAGCTTCAAATTTGAAAAGTCACACAAGATGTGTGTTTGAGCACATAAAATACTATTTTTCTTGGAAGTTCAACAAGATGCAATCATGTTGTGTTGTAACATCTTCAAAATCTCGTCGATCTGATTAATTTGACACTTTGTTTAAGGAATTTGGTCCTCATTTGCCGAAGTTATCGAGCTTCAAATTTTGAAAAGTCACACAAGTTGTGTGTTTGAGCACATAAAGTACTATTTTTCTGGGAAATTCAACAAGATGCAATCATGATGTGTTATAACATCTTCAAAATCTCATCGATCTGATTAATTTGACACTTTGTTTAAGGAATTTGGTCCTAATTTGCCGAAGTTATCGAGCTTCAAATTTTGAAAAGTCACACAAGTTGTGTGTTTGAGCACATAAAGTACTATTTTTCTGGGAAATTCAACAAGATGCAATTCTGATGTGTTGTAACATCTTCAAAATCTCGTCGATCTGATTAATTTGACTCTTTGTTTAAGGAATTTGGTCCTCATTTGCCGAAGTTATCGAGCTTCAAATTTGAAAAGTCACACAAGTTGTGTGTTTGAGCACATAAAGTACTATTTTTCTCTGAAGTTCAACAAGATGCAATCATGATGTGTTGTAACATCTTCAAAATCTCGTCGATCTGATTATATTGACACTTTGTTTAAGGAATTTGGTCATCATATGCCGAAGTTATCGAGCTTCAAAGTTTGAAAAGTCGAACAAGTTGTGTGTTTGAGCACATAAAGTACTATTTTTCTCGGAAGTTCAACAAGATGCAATTCTGATGTGTTGTAACATCTTCAAAATCTCGTCGATCTGATTAATTTGACACTTTGTTTAAGGAATTTGGTCCTAATTTGCCGAAGTTATCGATCTTCAAAATTTGAAAAGTCACACAAGTTGTGTGTTTGAGCACATAAAGTACTAATTTTCTTGGAAGTTCAACAAGATGCAATCATGTTGTGTTGTAACATCTTCAAAATCTCGTCGATCTGATTAATTTGACACTTTGTTTAAGGAATTTGGTCCTCATTTGCCGAAGTTATCGAGCTTGAAAGTTTGAAAAGTCACACAAGTTGTGTGTTTGAGCACATAAAGTACTATTTTTCTCGGAAGTTCAGCAAGATGCAATCATGATGTGTTATAACATCTTCAAAATCTCGTCGATCTGATTAATTTGACACTTTGTTTAAGGAATTTGGTCCTCATTTGCCGAAGTTATCGAGCTTGAAAGTTTGAAAAGTCACACAAGTTGTGTGTTTGAGCACATAAAGTACTATTTTTCTCGGAAGTTCTACAAGATGCAATTCTGATGTGTTGTGACATCTTCAAAATCTCGTCGATCTGAATAATTTGACACTTTGTTTAAGGAATTTGGTCCTAATTTGCCGAAGTTATCGATCTTCAAAATTTGAAAAGTCACAAAAGTTGTGTGTTTGAGCACATAAAGTACTATTTTTCTTGGAAGTTCAACAAGATGCAATCATGATGTGTTGCAACATCTTCAAAATCTCGTCGATCTGATTATATTGACACTTTGTTTAAGGAATTTGGTCATCATATGCCGAAGTTATCGAGCATCAAAGTTTGAAAAGTCACAAAAGATGTGTGTTTGAGCACATAAAGTACTATTTTTCTTGGAAGTTCAACAAGATGCAATCATGTTGTATTGTAACATCTTCAAAATCTCGTCGATCTGATTAATTTGACACTTTGTTTAAGGAATTTCGTCCTCATTTGCCAAAGTTATCGAGCTTCAAAGTTTGAAAAGTCACACAAATTGTGTGTTTGAGCACATAAAGTACTATTTTTCTTGGAAGTTCAACAAGATGCAATCATGATGTGTTGTGACATCTTCAAAATCTCGTCGATCTGATTATATTGACACTTTGTTTAAGGAATTTGGTCCTCATATGCCGAAGTTATCGAGCTTCAAAGTTTGAAAAGTCACTCAAGTTGTGTGTTTGAGCACATAAAGTACTATTTTTCTCGGAAGTTCAACAAGATGCAATCATGATGTGTTGTAACATCTTCAAAATCTCGTCGATCTGATTAATTTGACACTTTGTTTAAGGAATTTGGTCCTCATTTGCCGAAGTTATCGAGCTTCAAATTTTGAAAAGTCACACAAGTTGTGTGTTTGAGCACATAAAGTACTATTTTTCTGGGAAATTCAACAAGATGCAATCATGATGTGTTATAACATCTTCAAAATCTCATCGATCTGATTAATTTGACACTTTGTTTAAGGAATTTGGTCCTAATTTGCCGAAGTTATCGAGCTTCAAAGTTTGAAAAGTCGCACGAGTTGTGTGTTTGAGCACATAAAGTACTATTTTTCTCGGAAGTTCTACAAGATGCAATTCTGATGTGTTGTGACATCTTCAAAATCTCGTCGATCTGAATAATTTGACACTTTGTTTAAGGAATTTGGTCCTAATTTGCCGAAGTTATCGATCTTCAAAATTTGAAAAGTCACAAAAGTTGTGTGTTTGAGCACATAAAGTACTATTTTTCTTGGAAGTTCAACAAGATGCAATCATGTTGTGTTGTAACATCTTCAAAATCTCGTCGATCTGATTAATTTGACACTTTGTTTAAGGAATTTCGTCCTCATTTGCCAAAGTTATCGAGCTTCAAAGTTTGAAAAGTCACACAAATTGTGTGTTTGAGCACATAAAGTACTATTTTTCTTGGAAGTTCAACAAGATGCAATCATGATGTGTTGTGACATCTTCAAAATCTCGTCGATCTGATTATATTGACACTTTGTTTAAGGAATTTGGTCCTCATATGCCGAAGTTATCGAGCTTCAAAGTTTGAAAAGTCACTCAAGTTGTGTGTTTGAGCACATAAAGTACTATTTTTCTCGGAAGTTCAACAAGATGCAATCATGATGTGTTGTAACATCTTCAAAATCTCGTCGATCTGATTAATTTGACACTTTGTTTAAGGAATTTGGTCCTCATTTGCCGAAGTTATCGAGCTTGAAAGTTTGAAAAGTCACACAAGTTGTGTGTTTGAGCACATAAAGTACTATTTTTCTCGGAAGTTCAGCAAGATGCAATCATGATGTGTTATAACATCTTCAAAATCTCGTCGATCTGATTAATTTGACACTTTGTTTAAGGAATTTGGTCCTCATTTGCCGAAGTTATCGAGCTTGAAAGTTTGAAAAGTCACACAAGTTGTGTGTTTGAGCACATAAAGTACTATTTTTCTCGGAAGTTCTACAAGATGCAATTCTGATGTGTTGTGACATCTTCAAAATCTCGTCGATCTGAATAATTTGACACTTTGTTTAAGGAATTTGGTCCTAATTTGCCGAAGTTATCGATCTTCAAAATTTGAAAAGTCACAAAAGTTGTGTGTTTGAGCACATAAAGTACTATTTTTCTTGGAAGTTCAACAAGATGCAATCATGATGTGTTGCAACATCTTCAAAATCTCGTCGATCTGATTATATTGACACTTTGTTTAAGGAATTTGGTCATCATATGCCGAAGTTATCGAGCATCAAAGTTTGAAAAGTCACAAAAGATGTGTGTTTGAGCACATAAAGTACTATTTTTCTTGGAAGTTCAACAAGATGCAATCATGTTGTATTGTAACATCTTCAAAATCTCGTCGATCTGATTAATTTGACACTTTGTTTAAGGAATTTCGTCCTCATTTGCCAAAGTTATCGAGCTTCAAAGTTTGAAAAGTCACACAAATTGTGTGTTTGAGCACATAAAGTACTATTTTTCTTGGAAGTTCAACAAGATGCAATCATGATGTGTTGTGACATCTTCAAAATCTCGTCGATCTGATTATATTGACACTTTGTTTAAGGAATTTGGTCCTCATATGCCGAAGTTATCGAGCTTCAAAGTTTGAAAAGTCACTCAAGTTGTGTGTTTGAGCACATAAAGTACTATTTTTCTCGGAAGTTCAACAAGATGCAATCATGATGTGTTGTAACATCTTCAAAATCTCGTCGATCTGATTAATTTGACACTTTGTTTAAGGAATTTGGTCCTCATTTGCCGAAGTTATCGAGCTTCAAATTTTGAAAAGTCACACAAGTTGTGTGTTTGAGCACATAAAGTACTATTTTTCTGGGAAATTCAACAAGATGCAATCATGATGTGTTATAACATCTTCAAAATCTCATCGATCTGATTAATTTGACACTTTGTTTAAGGAATTTGGTCCTAATTTGCCGAAGTTATCGAGCTTCAAAGTTTGAAAAGTCGCACGAGTTGTGTGTTTGAGCACATAAAGTACTATTTTTCTCGGAAGTTCTACAAGATGCAATTCTGATGTGTTGTGACATCTTCAAAATCTCGTCGATCTGAATAATTTGACACTTTGTTTAAGGAATTTGGTCCTAATTTGCCGAAGTTATCGATCTTCAAAATTTGAAAAGTCACAAAAGTTGTGTGTTTGAGCACATAAAGTACTATTTTTCTTGGAAGTTCAACAAGATGCAATCATGTTGTGTTGTAACATCTTCAAAATCTCGTCGATCTGATTAATTTGACACTTTGTTTAAGGAATTTCGTCCTCATTTGCCAAAGTTATCGAGCTTCAAAGTTTGAAAAGTCACACAAGTTGTGTGTTTGAGCACATAAAGTACTATTTTTCTTGGAAGTTCAACAAGATGCAATCATGATGTGTTGTGACATCTTCAAAATCTCGTCGATCTGATTATATTGACACTTTGTTTAAGGAATTTGGTCCTCATATGCCGAAGTTATCGAGCTTCAAAGTTTGAAAAGTCACAAAAGATGTGTGTTTGAGCACATAAAGTACTATTTTTCTTGGAAGTTCAACAAGATGCAATCATGATGTGTTGTAACATCTTCAAAATCTCGTCGATCTGATTAATTTGACACTTTGTTTAAAGAATTTGGTCCTCATTTGCCGAAGTTATCGAGCTTCAAAGTTTGAAAAGTCGCAAAAGTTGTGTGTTTGAGCACATAAAGTACTATTTTTCTCGGAAGTTCTACAAGATGCAATTCTGATGTGTTGTGACATCTTCAAAATCTCGTCGATCTGAATAATTTGACACTTTGTTTAAGGAATTTGGTCCTCATTTGCCGAAGTTATCGAGCTTCAAAGTTTGAAAAGTCACAAAAGTTGTGTGTTTGAGCACATAAAGTACTATTTTTCTCGGAAGTTCTACAAGATGCAATTCTGATGTGTTATAACATCTTCAAAATCTCGTCGATCTGATTAATTTGACACTTTGTTTAAGGAATTTGGTCGTCATTTGCCGAAGTTATCGAGCTTCAAATTTTGAAAAGTCACACAAGTTGTGTGTTTGAGCACATAAAGTACTATTTTTCTGGGAAATTCAACAAGATGCAATCATGATGTGTTATAACATCTTCAAAATCTCATCGATCTGATTAATTTGACACTTTGTTTAACGAATTTGGTCCTAATTTGCCGAAGTTATCGATCTTGAAAATTTGAAAAGTCACTCAAGTTGTGTGTTTGAGCACATAAAGTACTATTTTTCTTGGAAGTTCAACAAGATGCAATCATGATGTGTTGTAACATCTTCAAAATCTCGTCGATCTGATTAATTTGACACTTTGTTTAAGGAATTTGGTCCTCATTTGCCGAAGTTATCGAGCTTCAAAGTTTGAAAAGTCACTCAAGTTGTGTGTTTGAGCACATAAAGTACTATTTTTCTTGGAAGTTCAACAAGATGCAATCATGATGTGTTATAACATCTTCAAAATCTCATCGATCTGATTAATTTGACACTTTGTTTAACGAATTTGGTCCTAATTTGCCGAAGTTATCGAGCTTCAAAGTTTGAAAAGTCGCAAAAGTTGTGTGTTTGAGCACATAAAGTACTATTTTTCTCGGAAGTTCTACAAGATGCAATTCTGATGTGTTGTGACATCTTCAAAATCTCGTCGATCTGAATAATTTGACACTTTGTTTAAGGAATTTGGTCCTCATTTGCCGAAGTTATCGAGCTTCAAAGTTTGAAAAGTCACAAAAGATGTGTGTTTGAGCACATAAAGTACTATTTTTCTTGGAAGTTCAACAAAATGCAATCATGTTGTGTTGTAACATCTTCAAAATCTCGTCGATCTGATTAATTTGACACTTTGTTTAAGGAATTTGGTCCTCATTTGCCGAAGTTATCGAGCTTCAAAGTTTGAAAAGTCACACAAGTTGTGTGTTTGAGCACATAAAGTACTATTTTTCTTGGAAGTTCAGCAAGATGCAATCATGATGTGTTATAACATCTTCAAAATCTCATCGATCTGATTAATTTGACACTTTGTTTAACGAATTTGGTCCTAATTTGCCGAAGTTATCGAGCTTCAAAGTTTGAAAAGTCGCAAAAGTTGTGTGTTTGAGCACATAAAGTACTATTTTTCTCGGAAGTTCTACAAGATGCAATTCTGATGTGTTGTGACATCTTCAAAATCTCGTCGATCTGAATAATTTGACACTTTGTTTAAGGAATTTGGTCCTCATTTGCCGAAGTTATCGAGCTTCAAAGTTTGAAAAGTCACACAAGTTGTGTGTTTGAGCACATAAAGTACTATTTTTCTTGGAAGTTCAACAAGATGCAATCATGATGTGTTGTAACATCTTCAAAATCTCGTCGATCTGATTAATTTGACACTTTGTTTAAGGAATTTGGTCATCATATGCCGAAGTTATCGAGCTTCAAAGTTTGAAAAGTCACTCAAGTTGTGTGTTTGAGCACATAAAGTACTATTTTTCTTGGAAGTTCAACAAGATGCAATCATGATGTGTTGCAACATCTTCAAAATCTCGTCGATCTGATTATATTGACACTTTGTTTAAGGAATTTGGTCCTCATATGCCGAAGTTATCGAGCTTCAAAGTTTGAAAAGTCGCAAAAGTTGTGTGTTTGAGCACATAAAGTACTATTTTTCTCGGAAGTTCTACAAGATGCAATTCTGATGTGTTGTGACATCTTCAAAATCTCGTCGATCTGAATAATTTGACACTTTGTTTAAGGAATTTGGTCCTCATTTGCCGAAGTTATCGAGCTTCAAAGTTTGAAAAGTCACAAAAGATGTGTGTTTGAGCACATAAAGTACTATTTTTCTTGGAAGTTCAACAAGATGCAATCATGATGTGTTGCAACATCTTCAAAATCTCGTCGATCTGATTATATTGACACTTTGTTTAAGGAATTTGGTCCTCATTTGCCGAAGTTATCGAGCTTCAAAGTTTGAAAAGTCACACAAGTTGTGTGTTTGAGCACATAAAGTACTATTTTTCTTGGAAGTTCAACAAGATGCAATCATGATGTGTTATAACATCTTCAAAATCTCATCGATCTGATTAATTTGACACTTTGTTTAACGAATTTGGTCCTCATTTGCCGAAGTTATCGAGCTTCAAAGTTTGAAAAGTCACACAAGTTGTGTGTTTGAGCATATAAAGTACTATTTTTCTGGGAAATTCAACAAGATGCAATTCTGATGTGTTGTGACATCTTCAAAATCTCGTCGATCTGAATAATTTGACACTTTGTTTAAGGAATTTGGTCCTAATTTGCCGAAGTTATCGATCTTCAAAATTTGAAAAGTCACTCAAGTTGTGTGTTTGAGCACATAAAGTACTATTTTTCTTGGAAGTTCAACAAGATGCAATCATGATGTGTTGTAACATCTTCAAAATCTCGTCGATCTGATTAATTTGACACTTTGTTTAAGGAATTTGGTCCTCATTTGCCGAAGTTATCGAGCTTCAAAGTTTGAAAAGTCACAAAAGATGTGTGTTTGAGCACATACAGTACTATTTTTCTTGGAAGTTCAACAAGATGCAATCATGATGTGTTGTGACATCTTCAAAATCTCGTCGATCTGATTAATTTGACACTTTGTTTAAGGAATTTGGTCCTAATTTGCCGAAGTTATCGAGCTTCAAAGTTTGAAAAGTCGCAAAAGTTGTGTGTTTGAGCACATAAAGTACTATTTTTCTCGGAAGTTCTACAAGATGCAATTCTGATGTGTTGTGACATCTTCAAAATCTCGTCGATCTGAATAATTTGACACTTTGTTTAAGGAATTTGGTCCTCATTTGCCGAAGTTATCGAGCTTCAAAGTTTGAAAAGTCACACAAGTTGTGTGTTTGAGCACATAAAGTACTATTTTTCTTGGAAGTTCAACAAGATGCAATCATGATGTGTTGTAACATCTTCAAAATCTCGTCGATCTGATTATATTGACACTTTGTTTAAGGAATTTGGTCCTCATATGCCGAAGTTATCGAGCTTCAAAGTTTGAAAAGTCGCAAAAGTTGTGTGTTTGAGCACATAAAGTACTCTTTTTCTCGGAAGTTCTACAAGATGCAATTCTGATGTGTTGTGACATCTTCAAAATCTCGTCGATCTGAATAATTTGACACTTTGTTTAAGGAATTTGGTCCTCATTTGCCGAAGTTATCGAGCTTCAAAGTTTGAAAAGTCACTCAAGTTGTGTGTTTGAGCACATAAAGTACTATTTTTCTTGGAAGTTCAACAAGATGCAATCATGATGTGTTGCAACATCTTCAAAATCTCGTCGATCTGATTATATTGACACTTTGTTTAAGGAATTTGGTCCTCATATGCCGAAGTTATCGAGCTTCAAAGTTTGAAAAGTCGCAAAAGTTGTGTGTTTGAGCACATAAAGTACTCTTTTTCTCGGAAGTTCTACAAGATGCAATTCTGATGTGTTGTGACATCTTCAAAATCTCGTCGATCTGAATAATTTGACACTTTGTTTAAGGAATTTGGTCCTCATTTGCCGAAGTTATCGAGCTTCAAAGTTTGAAAAGTCACAAAAGATGTGTGTTTGAGCACATAAAGTACTATTTTTCTTGGAAGTTCAACAAAATGCAATCATGTTGTGTTGTAACATCTTCAAAATCTCGTCGATCTGATTAATTTGACACTTTGTTTAAGGAATTTGGTCCTCATTTGCCGAAGTTATCGAGCTTCAAAGTTTGAAAAGTCACACAAGTTGTGTGTTTGAGCACATAAAGTACTATTTTTCTTGGAAGTTCAACAAGATGCAATCATGATGTGTTATAACATCTTCAAAATCTCATCGATCTGATTAATTTGACACTTTGTTTAACGAATTTGGTCCTCATTTGCCGAAGTTATCGAGCTTCAAAGTTTGAAAAGTCACACAAGTTGTGTGTTTGAGCATATAAAGTACTATTTTTCTGGGAAATTCAACAAGATGCAATTCTGATGTGTTGTGACATCTTCAAAATCTCGTCGATCTGAATAATTTGACACTTTGTTTAAGGAATTTGGTCCTAATTTGCCGAAGTTATCGATCTTCAAAATTTGAAAAGTCACTCAAGTTGTGTGTTTGAGCACATAAAGTACTATTTTTCTTGGAAGTTCAACAAGATGCAATCATGATGTGTTGTAACATCTTCAAAATCTCGTCGATCTGAATAATTTGACACTTTGTTTAAGGAATTTGGTCCTAATTTGCCGAAGTTATCGATCTTCAAAATTTGAAAAGTCACTCAAGTTGTGTGTTTGAGCACATAAAGTACTATTTTTCTTGGAAGTTCAACAAGATGCAATCATGATGTGTTGTAACATCTTCAAAATCTCGTCGATCTGATTAATTTGACACTTTGTTTAAGGAATTTGGTCCTCATTTGCCGAAGTTATCGAGCTTCAAAGTTTGAAAAGTCACAAAAGATGTGTGTTTGAGCACATACAGTACTATTTTTCTTGGAAGTTCAACAAGATGCAATCATGATGTGTTGTGACATCTTCAAAATCTCGTCGATCTGATTAATTTGACACTTTGTTTAAGGAATTTGGTCCTCATTTGCCGAAGTTATCGAGCTTCAAATTTTGAAAAGTCACACAAGTTGTGTGTTTGAGCACATAAAGTACTATTTTTCTTGGAAGTTCAACAAGATGCAATCATGATGTGTTGTAACATCTTCAAAATCTCGTCGATCTGATTAATTTGACACTTTGTTTAAGGAATTTGGTCCTCATTTGCCGAAGTTATCGAGCTTCAAATTTTGAAAAGTCACACAAGTTGTGTGTTTGAGCACATAAAGTACTATTTTTCTTGGAAGTTCAACAAGATGCAATCATGATGTGTTGTGACATCTTCAAAATCTCGTCGATCTGATTAATTTGACACTTTGTTTAAGGAATTTGGTCCTCATTTGCCGAAGTTATCGAGCTTCAAAGTTTGAAAAGTCACAAAAGATGTGTGTTTGAGCACATAAAGTACTATTTTTCTTGGAAGTTCAACAAGATGCAATCATGATGTGTTGTGACATCTTCAAAATCTCGTCGATCTGATTAATTTGACACTTTGTTTAAGGAATTTGGTCCTCATTTGCCGAAGTTATCGAGCTTCAAATTTTGAAAAGTCACACAACTTGTGTGTTTGAGCACATAAAGTACTATTTTTCTTGGAAGTTCAACAAGATGCAATCATGATGTGTTGTGACATCTTCAAAATCTCGTCGATCTGATTAATTTGACACTTTGTTTAAGGAATTTGGTCCTCATTTGCCGAAGTTATCGAGCTTCAAATTTTGAAAAGTCACACAAGTTGTGTGTTTGAGCACATAAAGTACTATTTTTCTTGGAAGTTCAACAAGATGCAATCATGATGTGTTGTAACATCTTCAAAATCTCGTCGATCTGATTAATTTGACACTTTGTTTAAGGAATTTGGTCCTCATTTGCCGAAGTTATCGAGCTTCAAAGTTTGAAAAGTCACAAAAGATGTGTGTTTGAGCACATACAGTACTATTTTTCTTGGAAGTTCAACAAGATGCAATCATGATGTGTTGTAACATCTTCAAAATCTCGTCGATCTGATTAATTTGACACTTTGTTTAAGGAATTTGGTCCTCATTTGCCGAAGTTATCGAGCTTCAAATTTTGAAAAGTCACACAAGTTGTGTGTTTGAGCACATAAAGTACTATTTTTCTTGGAAGTTCAACAAGATGCAATCATGATGTGTTGTGACATCTTCAAAATCTCGTCGCACTGATTAATTTTCCAATTTGTTTACCAAATTTGGTCCTCATTTGCCGATTTTATACAGCTTCAAAGTTTGAAAAGTCACAAAAGATGTGTGTTTGAGCACATACAGTACTATTTTTCTTGGAAGTTCAACAAGATGCAATCATGATGTGTTGTGACATCTTCAAAATCTCGTCGATCTGATTAATTTGACACTTTGTTTAAGGAATTAGGTCCTCATTTGCCGAAGTTATCGAGCTTCAAAGTTTGAAAAGTCACACAAGTTGTGTGTTTGAGCACATAAAGTACTATTTTTCTTGGAAGTTCAACAAGATGCAATCATGATGTGTTGTAACATCTTCAAAATCTCGTCGATCTGATTAATTTGACACTTTGTTTAAGGAATTTGGTCATCATATGCCGAAGTTATCGAGCTTCAAAGTTTGAAAAGTCACTCAAGTTGTGTGTTTGAGCACATAAAGTACTATTTTTCTTGGAAGTTCAACAAGATGCAATCATGATGTGTTGCAACATCTTCAAAATCTCGTCGATCTGATTATATTGACACTTTGTTTAAGGAATTTGGTCCTCATATGCCGAAGTTATCGAGCTTCAAAGTTTGAAAAGTCGCAAAAGTTGTGTGTTTGAGCACATAAAGTACTATTTTTCTCGGAAGTTCTACAAGATGTAATTCTGATGTGTTGTGACATCTTCAAAATCTCGTCGATCTGAATAATTTGACACTTTGTTTAAGGAATTTGGTCCTCATTTGCCGAAGTTATCGAGCTTCAAAGTTTGAAAAGTCACAAAAGATGTGTGTTTGAGCACATAAAGTACTATTTTTCTTGGAAGTTCAACAAAATGCAATCATGTTGTGTTGTAACATCTTCAAAATCTCGTCGATCTGATTAATTTGACACTTTGTTTAAGGAATTTGGTCCTCATTTGCCGAAGTTATCGAGCTTCAAAGTTTGAAAAGTCACTCAAGTTGTGTGTTTGAGCACATAAAGTACTATTTTTCTTGGAAGTTCAACAAGATGCAATCATGATGTGTTATAACATCTTCAAAATCTCATCGATCTGATTAATTTGACACTTTGTTTAACGAATTTGGTCCTAATTTGCCGAAGTTATCGAGCTTCAAAGTTTGAAAAGTCGCAAAAGTTGTGTGTTTGAGCACATAAAGTACTATTTTTCTCGGAAGTTCTACAAGATGCAATTCTGATGTGTTGTGACATCTTCAAAATCTCGTCGATCTGAATAATTTGACACTTTGTTTAAGGAATTTGGTCCTCATTTGCCGAAGTTATCGAGCTTCAAAGTTTGAAAAGTCACAAAAGATGTGTGTTTGAGCACATAAAGTACTATTTTTCTTGGAAGTTCAACAAAATGCAATCATGATGTGTTATAACATCTTCAAAATCTCATCGATCTGATTAATTTGACACTTTGTTTAACGAATTTGGTCCTAATTTGCCGAAGTTATCGAGCTTCAAAGTTTGAAAAGTCGCAAAAGTTGTGTGTTTGAGCACATAAAGTACTATTTTTCTCGGAAGTTCTACAAGATGCAATTCTGATGTGTTGTAACATCTTCAAAATCTCGTCGATCTGATTAATTTGACACTTTGTTTAAGGAATTTGGTCATCATATGCCGAAGTTATCGAGCTTCAAAGTTTGAAAAGTCACTCAAGTTGTGTGTTTGAGCACATAAAGTACTATTTTTCTTGGAAGTTCAACAAGATGCAATCATGATGTGTTGCAACATCTTCAAAATCTCGTCGATCTGATTATATTGACACTTTGTTTAAGGAATTTGGTCCTCATATGCCGAAGTTATCGAGCTTCAAAGTTTGAAAAGTCGCAAAAGTTGTGTGTTTGAGCACATAAAGTACTATTTTTCTCGGAAGTTCTACAAGATGCAATTCTGATGTGTTGTGACATCTTCAAAATCTCGTCGATCTGAATAATTTGACACTTTGTTTAAGGAATTTGGTCCTCATTTGCCGAAGTTATCGAGCTTCAAAGTTTGAAAAGTCACAAAAGATGTGTGTTTGAGCACATAAAGTACTATTTTTCTTGGAAGTTCAACAAGATGCAATCATGATGTGTTGCAACATCTTCAAAATCTCGTCGATCTGATTATATTGACACTTTGTTTAAGGAATTTGGTCCTCATTTGCCGAAGTTATCGAGCTTCAAAGTTTGAAAAGTCACACAAGTTGTGTGTTTGAGCACATAAAGTACTATTTTTCTTGGAAGTTCAACAAGATGCAATCATGATGTGTTATAACATCTTCAAAATCTCATCGATCTGATTAATTTGACACTTTGTTTAACGAATTTGGTCCTCATTTGCCGAAGTTATCGAGCTTCAAAGTTTGAAAAGTCACACAAGTTGTGTGTTTGAGCATATAAAGTACTATTTTTCTGGGAAATTCAACAAGATGCAATTCTGATGTGTTGTGACATCTTCAAAATCTCGTCGATCTGAATAATTTGACACTTTGTTTAAGGAATTTGGTCCTAATTTGCCGAAGTTATCGATCTTCAAAATTTGAAAAGTCACTCAAGTTGTGTGTTTGAGCACATAAAGTACTATTTTTCTTGGAAGTTCAACAAGATGCAATCATGATGTGTTGTAACATCTTCAAAATCTCGTCGATCTGAATAATTTGACACTTTGTTTAAGGAATTTGGTCCTAATTTGCCGAAGTTATCGATCTTCAAAATTTGAAAAGTCACTCAAGTTGTGTGTTTGAGCACATAAAGTACTATTTTTCTTGGAAGTTCAACAAGATGCAATCATGATGTGTTGTAACATCTTCAAAATCTCGTCGATCTGATTAATTTGACACTTTGTTTAAGGAATTTGGTCCTCATTTGCCGAAGTTATCGAGCTTCAAAGTTTGAAAAGTCACAAAAGATGTGTGTTTGAGCACATACAGTACTATTTTTCTTGGAAGTTCAACAAGATGCAATCATGATGTGTTGTGACATCTTCAAAATCTCGTCGATCTGATTAATTTGACACTTTGTTTAAGGAATTTGGTCCTCATTTGCCGAAGTTATCGAGCTTCAAATTTTGAAAAGTCACACAAGTTGTGTGTTTGAGCACATAAAGTACTATTTTTCTTGGAAGTTCAACAAGATGCAATCATGATGTGTTGTAACATCTTCAAAATCTCGTCGATCTGATTAATTTGACACTTTGTTTAAGGAATTTGGTCCTCATTTGCCGAAGTTATCGAGCTTCAAATTTTGAAAAGTCACACAAGTTGTGTGTTTGAGCACATAAAGTACTATTTTTCTTGGAAGTTCAACAAGATGCAATCATGATGTGTTGTGACATCTTCAAAATCTCGTCGATCTGATTAATTTGACACTTTGTTTAAGGAATTTGGTCCTCATTTGCCGAAGTTATCGAGCTTCAAAGTTTGAAAAGTCACAAAAGATGTGTGTTTGAGCACATAAAGTACTATTTTTCTTGGAAGTTCAACAAGATGCAATCATGATGTGTTGTGACATCTTCAAAATCTCGTCGATCTGATTAATTTGACACTTTGTTTAAGGAATTTGGTCCTCATTTGCCGAAGTTATCGAGCTTCAAATTTTGAAAAGTCACACAACTTGTGTGTTTGAGCACATAAAGTACTATTTTTCTTGGAAGTTCAACAAGATGCAATCATGATGTGTTGTGACATCTTCAAAATCTCGTCGATCTGATTAATTTGACACTTTGTTTAAGGAATTTGGTCCTCATTTGCCGAAGTTATCGAGCTTCAAATTTTGAAAAGTCACACAAGTTGTGTGTTTGAGCACATAAAGTACTATTTTTCTTGGAAGTTCAACAAGATGCAATCATGATGTGTTGTAACATCTTCAAAATCTCGTCGATCTGATTAATTTGACACTTTGTTTAAGGAATTTGGTCCTCATTTGCCGAAGTTATCGAGCTTCAAAGTTTGAAAAGTCACAAAAGATGTGTGTTTGAGCACATACAGTACTATTTTTCTTGGAAGTTCAACAAGATGCAATCATGATGTGTTGTAACATCTTCAAAATCTCGTCGATCTGATTAATTTGACACTTTGTTTAAGGAATTTGGTCCTCATTTGCCGAAGTTATCGAGCTTCAAATTTTGAAAAGTCACACAAGTTGTGTGTTTGAGCACATAAAGTACTATTTTTCTTGGAAGTTCAACAAGATGCAATCATGATGTGTTGTGACATCTTCAAAATCTCGTCGCACTGATTAATTTTCCAATTTGTTTACCAAATTTGGTCCTCATTTGCCGATTTTATACAGCTTCAAAGTTTGAAAAGTCACAAAAGATGTGTGTTTGAGCACATACAGTACTATTTTTCTTGGAAGTTCAACAAGATGCAATCATGATGTGTTGTGACATCTTCAAAATCTCGTCGATCTGATTAATTTGACACTTTGTTTAAGGAATTAGGTCCTCATTTGCCGAAGTTATCGAGCTTCAAAGTTTGAAAAGTCACACAAGTTGTGTGTTTGAGCACATAAAGTACTATTTTTCTTGGAAGTTCAACAAGATGCAATCATGATGTGTTGTAACATCTTCAAAATCTCGTCGATCTGATTAATTTGACACTTTGTTTAAGGAATTTGGTCATCATATGCCGAAGTTATCGAGCTTCAAAGTTTGAAAAGTCACTCAAGTTGTGTGTTTGAGCACATAAAGTACTATTTTTCTTGGAAGTTCAACAAGATGCAATCATGATGTGTTGCAACATCTTCAAAATCTCGTCGATCTGATTATATTGACACTTTGTTTAAGGAATTTGGTCCTCATATGCCGAAGTTATCGAGCTTCAAAGTTTGAAAAGTCGCAAAAGTTGTGTGTTTGAGCACATAAAGTACTATTTTTCTCGGAAGTTCTACAAGATGTAATTCTGATGTGTTGTGACATCTTCAAAATCTCGTCGATCTGAATAATTTGACACTTTGTTTAAGGAATTTGGTCCTCATTTGCCGAAGTTATCGAGCTTCAAAGTTTGAAAAGTCACAAAAGATGTGTGTTTGAGCACATAAAGTACTATTTTTCTTGGAAGTTCAACAAAATGCAATCATGTTGTGTTGTAACATCTTCAAAATCTCGTCGATCTGATTAATTTGACACTTTGTTTAAGGAATTTGGTCCTCATTTGCCGAAGTTATCGAGCTTCAAAGTTTGAAAAGTCACTCAAGTTGTGTGTTTGAGCACATAAAGTACTATTTTTCTTGGAAGTTCAACAAGATGCAATCATGATGTGTTATAACATCTTCAAAATCTCATCGATCTGATTAATTTGACACTTTGTTTAACGAATTTGGTCCTAATTTGCCGAAGTTATCGAGCTTCAAAGTTTGAAAAGTCGCAAAAGTTGTGTGTTTGAGCACATAAAGTACTATTTTTCTCGGAAGTTCTACAAGATGCAATTCTGATGTGTTGTGACATCTTCAAAATCTCGTCGATCTGAATAATTTGACACTTTGTTTAAGGAATTTGGTCCTCATTTGCCGAAGTTATCGAGCTTCAAAGTTTGAAAAGTCACAAAAGATGTGTGTTTGAGCACATAAAGTACTATTTTTCTTGGAAGTTCAACAAAATGCAATCATGTTGTGTTGTAACATCTTCAAAATCTCGTCGATCTGATTAATTTGACACTTTGTTTAAGGAATTTGGTCCTCATTTGCCGAAGTTATCGAGCTTCAAAGTTTGAAAAGTCACACAAGTTGTGTGTTTGAGCACATAAAGTACTATTTTTCTTGGAAGTTCAGCAAGATGCAATCATGATGTGTTATAACATCTTCAAAATCTCATCGATCTGATTAATTTGACACTTTGTTTAACGAATTTGGTCCTAATTTGCCGAAGTTATCGAGCTTCAAAGTTTGAAAAGTCGCAAAAGTTGTGTGTTTGAGCACATAAAGTACTATTTTTCTCGGAAGTTCTACAAGATGCAATTCTGATGTGTTGTAACATCTTCAAAATCTCGTCGATCTGATTAATTTGACACTTTGTTTAAGGAATTTGGTCATCATATGCCGAAGTTATCGAGCTTCAAAGTTTGAAAAGTCACTCAAGTTGTGTGTTTGAGCACATAAAGTACTATTTTTCTTGGAAGTTCAACAAGATGCAATCATGATGTGTTGCAACATCTTCAAAATCTCGTCGATCTGATTATATTGACACTTTGTTTAAGGAATTTGGTCCTCATATGCCGAAGTTATCGAGCTTCAAAGTTTGAAAAGTCGCAAAAGTTGTGTGTTTGAGCACATAAAGTACTATTTTTCTCGGAAGTTCTACAAGATGCAATTCTGATGTGTTGTGACATCTTCAAAATCTCGTCGATCTGAATAATTTGACACTTTGTTTAAGGAATTTGGTCCTCATTTGCCGAAGTTATCGAGCTTCAAAGTTTGAAAAGTCACAAAAGATGTGTGTTTGAGCACATAAAGTACTATTTTTCTTGGAAGTTCAACAAGATGCAATCATGATGTGTTGCAACATCTTCAAAATCTCGTCGATCTGATTATATTGACACTTTGTTTAAGGAATTTGGTCCTCATTTGCCGAAGTTATCGAGCTTCAAAGTTTGAAAAGTCACACAAGTTGTGTGTTTGAGCACATAAAGTACTATTTTTCTTGGAAGTTCAACAAGATGCAATCATGATGTGTTATAACATCTTCAAAATCTCATCGATCTGATTAATTTGACACTTTGTTTAACGAATTTGGTCCTCATTTGCCGAAGTTATCGAGCTTCAAAGTTTGAAAAGTCACACAAGTTGTGTGTTTGAGCATATAAAGTACTATTTTTCTGGGAAATTCAACAAGATGCAATTCTGATGTGTTGTGACATCTTCAAAATCTCGTCGATCTGAATAATTTGACACTTTGTTTAAGGAATTTGGTCCTAATTTGCCGAAGTTATCGATCTTCAAAATTTGAAAAGTCACTCAAGTTGTGTGTTTGAGCACATAAAGTACTATTTTTCTTGGAAGTTCAACAAGATGCAATCATGATGTGTTGTAACATCTTCAAAATCTCGTCGATCTGATTAATTTGACACTTTGTTTAAGGAATTTGGTCCTCATTTGCCGAAGTTATCGAGCTTCAAAGTTTGAAAAGTCACAAAAGATGTGTGTTTGAGCACATACAGTACTATTTTTCTTGGAAGTTCAACAAGATGCAATCATGATGTGTTGTGACATCTTCAAAATCTCGTCGATCTGATTAATTTGACACTTTGTTTAAGGAATTTGGTCCTCATTTGCCGAAGTTATCGAGCTTCAAATTTTGAAAAGTTACACAAGTTGTGTGTTTGAGCACATAAAGTACTATTTTTCTTGGAAGTTCAACAAGATGCAATCATGATGTGTTGTAACATCTTCAAAATCTCGTCGATCTGAATAATTTGACACTTTGTTTAAGGAATTTGGTCCTCATTTGCCGAAGTTATCGAGCTTCAAAGTTTGAAAAGTCACAAAAGATGTGTGTTTGAGCACATAAAGTACTATTTTTCTTGGAAGTTCAACAAAATGCAATCATGTTGTGTTGTAACATCTTCAAAATCTCGTCGATCTGATTAATTTGACACTTTGTTTAAGGAATTTGGTCCTCATTTGCCGAAGTTATCGAGCTTCAAAGTTTGAAAAGTCACTCAAGTTGTGTGTTTGAGCACATAAAGTACTATTTTTCTTGGAAGTTCAACAAGATGCAATCATGATGTGTTATAACATCTTCAAAATCTCATCGATCTGATTAATTTGACACTTTGTTTAACGAATTTGGTCCTAATTTGCCGAAGTTATCGAGCTTCAAAGTTTGAAAAGTCGCAAAAGTTGTGTGTTTGAGCACATAAAGTACTATTTTTCTCGGAAGTTCTACAAGATGCAATTCTGATGTGTTGTGACATCTTCAAAATCTCGTCGATCTGAATAATTTGACACTTTGTTTAAGGAATTTGGTCCTCATTTGCCGAAGTTATCGAGCTTCAAAGTTTGAAAAGTCACAAAAGATGTGTGTTTGAGCACATAAAGTACTATTTTTCTTGGAAGTTCAACAAAATGCAATCATGTTGTGTTGTAACATCTTCAAAATCTCGTCGATCTGATTAATTTGACACTTTGTTTAAGGAATTTGGTCCTCATTTGCCGAAGTTATCGAGCTTCAAAGTTTGAAAAGTCACTCAAGTTGTGTGTTTGAGCACATAAAGTACTATTTTTCTTGGAAGTTCAACAAGATGCAATCATGATGTGTTATAACATCTTCAAAATCTCATCGATCTGATTAATTTGACACTTTGTTTAACGAATTTGGTCCTAATTTGCCGAAGTTATCGAGCTTCAAAGTTTGAAAAGTCGCAAAAGTTGTGTGTTTGAGCACATAAAGTACTATTTTTCTCGGAAGTTCTACAAGATGCAATTCTGATGTGTTGTGACATCTTCAAAATCTCGTCGATCTGAATAATTTGACACTTTGTTTAAGGAATTTGGTCCTCATTTGCCGAAGTTATCGAGCTTCAAAGTTTGAAAAGTCACAAAAGATGTGTGTTTGAGCACATAAAGTACTATTTTTCTTGGAAGTTCAACAAAATGCAATCATGTTGTGTTGTAACATCTTCAAAATCTCGTCGATCTGATTAATTTGACACTTTGTTTAAGGAATTTGGTCCTCATTTGCCGAAGTTATCGAGCTTCAAAGTTTGAAAAGTCACACAAGTTGTGTGTTTGAGCACATAAAGTACTATTTTTCTTGGAAGTTCAGCAAGATGCAATCATGATGTGTTATAACATCTTCAAAATCTCATCGATCTGATTAATTTGACACTTTGTTTAACGAATTTGGTCCTAATTTGCCGAAGTTATCGAGCTTCAAAGTTTGAAAAGTCGCAAAAGTTGTGTGTTTGAGCACATAAAGTACTATTTTTCTCGGAAGTTCTACAAGATGCAATTCTGATGTGTTGTAACATCTTCAAAATCTCGTCGATCTGATTAATTTGACACTTTGTTTAAGGAATTTGGTCATCATATGCCGAAGTTATCGAGCTTCAAAGTTTGAAAAGTCACTCAAGTTGTGTGTTTGAGCACATAAAGTACTATTTTTCTTGGAAGTTCAACAAGATGCAATCATGATGTGTTGCAACATCTTCAAAATCTCGTCGATCTGATTATATTGACACTTTGTTTAAGGAATTTGGTCCTCATATGCCGAAGTTATCGAGCTTCAAAGTTTGAAAAGTCGCAAAAGTTGTGTGTTTGAGCACATAAAGTACTATTTTTCTCGGAAGTTCTACAAGATGCAATTCTGATGTGTTGTGACATCTTCAAAATCTCGTCGATCTGAATAATTTGACACTTTGTTTAAGGAATTTGGTCCTCATTTGCCGAAGTTATCGAGCTTCAAAGTTTGAAAAGTCACAAAAGATGTGTGTTTGAGCACATAAAGTACTATTTTTCTTGGAAGTTCAACAAGATGCAATCATGATGTGTTGCAACATCTTCAAAATCTCGTCGATCTGATTATATTGACACTTTGTTTAAGGAATTTGGTCCTCATTTGCCGAAGTTATCGAGCTTCAAAGTTTGAAAAGTCACACAAGTTGTGTGTTTGAGCACATAAAGTACTATTTTTCTTGGAAGTTCAACAAGATGCAATCATGATGTGTTATAACATCTTCAAAATCTCATCGATCTGATTAATTTGACACTTTGTTTAACGAATTTGGTCCTCATTTGCCGAAGTTATCGAGCTTCAAAGTTTGAAAAGTCACACAAGTTGTGTGTTTGAGCATATAAAGTACTATTTTTCTGGGAAATTCAACAAGATGCAATTCTGATGTGTTGTGACATCTTCAAAATCTCGTCGATCTGAATAATTTGACACTTTGTTTAAGGAATTTGGTCCTAATTTGCCGAAGTTATCGATCTTCAAAATTTGAAAAGTCACTCAAGTTGTGTGTTTGAGCACATAAAGTACTATTTTTCTTGGAAGTTCAACAAGATGCAATCATGATGTGTTGTAACATCTTCAAAATCTCGTCGATCTGATTAATTTGACACTTTGTTTAAGGAATTTGGTCCTCATTTGCCGAAGTTATCGAGCTTCAAAGTTTGAAAAGTCACAAAAGATGTGTGTTTGAGCACATACAGTACTATTTTTCTTGGAAGTTCAACAAGATGCAATCATGATGTGTTGTGACATCTTCAAAATCTCGTCGATCTGATTAATTTGACACTTTGTTTAAGGAATTTGGTCCTCATTTGCCGAAGTTATCGAGCTTCAAATTTTGAAAAGTCACACAAGTTGTGTGTTTGAGCACATAAAGTACTATTTTTCTTGGAAGTTCAACAAGATGCAATCATGATGTGTTGTAACATCTTCAAAATCTCGTCGATCTGATTAATTTGACACTTTGTTTAAGGAATTTGGTCCTCATTTGCCGAAGTTATCGAGCTTCAAATTTTGAAAAGTCACACAAGTTGTGTGTTTGAGCACATAAAGTACTATTTTTCTTGGAAGTTCAGCAAGATGCAATCATGATGTGTTATAACATCTTCAAAATCTCATCGATCTGATTAATTTGACACTTTGTTTAACGAATTTGGTCCTAATTTGCCGAAGTTATCGAGCTTCAAAGTTTGAAAAGTCGCAAAAGTTGTGTGTTTGAGCACATAAAGTACTATTTTTCTCGGAAGTTCTACAAGATGCAATTCTGATGTGTTGTGACATCTTCAAAATCTCGTCGATCTGAATAATTTGACACTTTGTTTAAGGAATTTGGTCCTCATTTGCCGAAGTTATCGAGCTTCAAAGTTTGAAAAGTCACACAAGTTGTGTGTTTGAGCACATAAAGTACTATTTTTCTTGGAAGTTCAACAAGATGCAATCATGATGTGTTGTAACATCTTCAAAATCTCGTCGATCTGATTATATTGACACTTTGTTTAAGGAATTTGGTCCTCATATGCCGAAGTTATCGAGCTTCAAAGTTTGAAAAGTCGCAAAAGTTGTGTGTTTGAGCACATAAAGTACTCTTTTTCTCGGAAGTTCTACAAGATGCAATTCTGATGTGTTGTGACATCTTCAAAATCTCGTCGATCTGAATAATTTGACACTTTGTTTAAGGAATTTGGTCCTCATTTGCCGAAGTTATCGAGCTTCAAAGTTTGAAAAGTCACTCAAGTTGTGTGTTTGAGCACATAAAGTACTATTTTTCTTGGAAGTTCAACAAGATGCAATCATGATGTGTTGCAACATCTTCAAAATCTCGTCGATCTGATTATATTGACACTTTGTTTAAGGAATTTGGTCCTCATATGCCGAAGTTATCGAGCTTCAAAGTTTGAAAAGTCGCAAAAGTTGTGTGTTTGAGCACATAAAGTACTCTTTTTCTCGGAAGTTCTACAAGATGCAATTCTGATGTGTTGTGACATCTTCAAAATCTCGTCGATCTGAATAATTTGACACTTTGTTTAAGGAATTTGGTCCTCATTTGCCGAAGTTATCGAGCTTCAAAGTTTGAAAAGTCACAAAAGATGTGTGTTTGAGCACATAAAGTACTATTTTTCTTGGAAGTTCAACAAAATGCAATCATGTTGTGTTGTAACATCTTCAAAATCTCGTCGATCTGATTAATTTGACACTTTGTTTAAGGAATTTGGTCCTCATTTGCCGAAGTTATCGAGCTTCAAAGTTTGAAAAGTCACACAAGTTGTGTGTTTGAGCACATAAAGTACTATTTTTCTTGGAAGTTCAACAAGATGCAATCATGATGTGTTATAACATCTTCAAAATCTCATCGATCTGATTAATTTGACACTTTGTTTAACGAATTTGGTCCTCATTTGCCGAAGTTATCGAGCTTCAAAGTTTGAAAAGTCACACAAGTTGTGTGTTTGAGCATATAAAGTACTATTTTTCTGGGAAATTCAACAAGATGCAATTCTGATGTGTTGTGACATCTTCAAAATCTCGTCGATCTGAATAATTTGACACTTTGTTTAAGGAATTTGGTCCTAATTTGCCGAAGTTATCGATCTTCAAAATTTGAAAAGTCACTCAAGTTGTGTGTTTGAGCACATAAAGTACTATTTTTCTTGGAAGTTCAACAAGATGCAATCATGATGTGTTGTAACATCTTCAAAATCTCGTCGATCTGAATAATTTGACACTTTGTTTAAGGAATTTGGTCCTAATTTGCCGAAGTTATCGATCTTCAAAATTTGAAAAGTCACTCAAGTTGTGTGTTTGAGCACATAAAGTACTATTTTTCTTGGAAGTTCAACAAGATGCAATCATGATGTGTTGTAACATCTTCAAAATCTCGTCGATCTGATTAATTTGACACTTTGTTTAAGGAATTTGGTCCTCATTTGCCGAAGTTATCGAGCTTCAAAGTTTGAAAAGTCACAAAAGATGTGTGTTTGAGCACATACAGTACTATTTTTCTTGGAAGTTCAACAAGATGCAATCATGATGTGTTGTGACATCTTCAAAATCTCGTCGATCTGATTAATTTGACACTTTGTTTAAGGAATTTGGTCCTCA